>NC_132908.1:57395038-57995038 GCF_047675955.1 Chlorocebus sabaeus | reverse complement strand
CAAACACTTTGAAGAAATACCAACCACTAGTAGAAAATTACAGAATAAATATATTTTGGAACAGCCATAGTAAAGTGAATCCAGAGGTGTGAGGTGAGTCTAAATTAAGAAGGAAGGTCTTTAACGTGTGAAAGCATCAGAGTTTATTTCAGATTCGTGTATGTGTCCTCATTCAAGCAGTTTGAAGATTCAGCATTTGGAAGTTCTCTAAAATTCTTCAAAGTAAAATTGACTTTAATAGGAGCATTAGCAATATTGAGCATCACTGTTGAAGCAGGAAGCTTTTCATGTGTTTTCAGTTTCAGTAGGAAGCAAAGAAATCGGGCAAGAGGAATATCCATACAGTTAAATATCTTTCTTTTACAAAGTGACATTTCTCCTGTGATTTATATAAGCAGTTTACTGTTAATTCTCTAACCATGTAAAATAAGTTTTATTTGTGATATACTTGCTAGAGGTTTTGGGGAAACCAATGATTTGCATTCTAACCTCTTACTGGCATTAATTCACTGGTCTGGATTATGTATGTTCACGGCTTCACTCCAATTTTATTTTACACAGCCATTAATATTACAGTGTCAAGATTGCCGTCTTCTTGCCAATAAGTTAAATAGTTCATTTCTCACAGTAGGGTTTTCTGGGTGAAGGTCAGTTAAGTGTCCTTTGTCATCCTCCAATACTGCATGCCTATTGTGCCTCTCTGGTCAGTAAGAGACCTTTTTTCCCACTTGTTGGTGATATTTTTCCACTTAAAAACTACTTATAAAAGTCTATTCCCTCATTTATTTTTGGCTACATTTAAAAATTATTAAATTATTGCTAATGACTATTGTTTTGTTTTTTTTTGCTGTGATGATGTTCTTGGATAAGAAGCCCTCTGGGGCATCAATGCAGTGGGGTAATACAGGTGGAAACTGAAGGAAGACTTGGAGGGTGCATGATTAGTTAAGTGTGGTAGTGGATTAAACAAAATAACAAAGTCTAAGGAATGGTTGTTGAATAAGAGTTAAGCATTTGGAGACATTTTGGCCAATAGGCACCATAAAATCACAATTATAGCATCTAGTGAACCCAAATGGTTCTAGCAAGCAATTCTAAGAGGGAGATTTTATTTTCTGAAAATGGCTATAAAACTATTTTAAATCCCACATACTTTCCTAGGTCCATCAAAAGGTGAAATCTATGTCTCCTCCCCCAGAACCTGGGTATACTTTTGTTACTGCTTTAATTAATCAGGTATCATGGAAATCAATGACACTATGTGACAACTTAGCTAGGTTATGAAAGGTGACACTTCTCCCACCTGTCTGCCTGTCTGCCTGTCTGTCTGTCTCTCTCTCTCTGATAAGCTCATCTTTGCAAACTAGTTGTCATTATGAGGAATCCCAAACCATGTAGAGAGGGTAGATACAGTTGTTCTAAATGACAGACTCAGCTGAGTTCCCAGCTAACAACCAGCATGAATTGTGAGACACCTAAGTGAACAAGGCTGAAGGTAATTCCAACCCGTATACATAAAAGTCTCCCCACCCAGGCTTTGAGTCTTCCAGCTGAGGTTGCAGATACAGGGAGACAGAAGTAAGTCATCTCTGCTGTGCCCAGCCGGAATTCCAGATTCACAGAATCCCATTTCAGGAACGCAACAAGTGCCAGAACTATGCCACTAAGTTTTGGGGTAATTTGTTGTGCAGCAATAAAAAGTCAGAGAAAAAGGAAAGAGGAGGATGAAAAATTTATCAGTCTAATATGGGGGGAAGGAAGACTTATAAATATTTTCTGAAGTCAGGCCAGTATACCTTGGTATGTTTCAGTGCGCTATGATGTAAAGTTATCTTGAGCAAATTTGATGTGCTGTGATACTGTGGACTACGGAGTTATGTGGAATGTCGGCTCTGGGTACTCATAAAAATATCTCAGTGCTTTTAAGCTGTATAGATTAGTACAAATTAACAGTTTTCAATATGGAAAACAAATAAATATCCATGAGTTTATACCAATATAAATACATGATTGAATAAACAAATAATTAAAGAAAAAGAGACAAACGTTCCAGGCAGAAGAATGGAACATAATTTAGATACATTATTCACCCTCAGATAGGTGAAGCTGAATTCCCCACTTTTCAGTATCAATACTACTGTGTACTGCACAGCAACTTCCTGCTCAAAAGTACAGTTTGGAACAGGGAGAAAAGAGTAACGTTTTAGTCAAGAAGCAGCCAGATGATCAGTGTCAACATATCAACAGCATGTAGCTTTGATGTAATGTGATAAAAATACACTTCCTCTATGTGGTTTTCCTCCCCCAAAACCCCATTATTCCAGTTTGATTGAGGAAACTATCAAACTCAAATTGAAAAGCATCCTTCAGAATACTTAACCAGTACTCCTCAAAACTGTCAGTGTCATCAAAAACGATAACTGAGAAACTGTCACTGCCTAGCGGAGCCTTAAGAAACATGAGAACTAAATGTAATGTGAGGTCAGGCGCGGTGGCTCACGCCTGTAACAAATCCCAGCACTGTGAAGGGCCAAGGTAGGCAGATCACTTGAGGTCAGGAGTTTGAAATCAGCCTGGTCAACATGGTGAAAGCCCTTCTCTACAAAAAATACAAAAAATTAGCCGGGCGTGGTGGCAGGCACCTGTAGTCCCAGCTACTTGCAAGGCTGAGGCAGGAGAATCATTTGAACCAGGGAGGCAGAGGTTGCAGTGAGCTAAAATCATGCCACAGCACTCCAGCCTGGGCGACAGGGAGAGACTCTGTCTCAAAAAAAAAAAAAAAAAAGTAATGTGATATCTTGGATGGGATCCAGGAACAACAAAAAAATACATAGCCATAAACAAAGCAAATATCAATAAAGCATGTACTTTAACACTGGCATATTAATGTTGATTAATTAGTTATGATGAATGTACCATAGCAATGTAAGTTGTTAACAACAAGGGAACCTGGGTGTAGGACATATGGGAATGCGTATGCTGTATTTGTAACTTTTCTAGATCTCTAAAACTACTTGAATATAAAGTTTAATTTTTTAAAAAGCAAATTGGGTGTTTTCGTTAGTGAAAGCATTCACACTATTATTTCTGGACTTTTTCTGAGCTCTGGAAACAGGAATTAACTCTTGATTCTTCACTATTCCAACACACTCAGCCTGGAAGAACCTGTAAGAGGCAGGTAGTACATTGTGTTTTCAAGTGACAGTTAAGTTTTGAGTGAAGGACTAGTTCTGAAGAACAGTGAAGTGCTGGAAGCATGAAATAAAAATGGTTTCTCCACTCCTAGTTTTACATCATTATTTGGTACAGACAGAATTTAATAAAATAAGCACTGAAAAATGGTTTGGTAATATTTTAATGGATACGTGGTTCTGAAAATATGTTACAGAAGAAATTTACCCAGGTGCAAAAGGTGCTCTTGAGAAAATGGTGATTGGGCATAGTCTGAAGAAAGGGTAAGGGTTAACTTCGTGAAGTGGAGTGAGATTTGAGATGGGTGTGATTCCAAGCAGAGCTGGAGCTTGCGCAAAGTCACTGTGGCAAGGAGAAGCATAAAAGGAAATGTAAATGGTTGTGGCAAAAAAACTGAAAATCAAGGGGCAATCTGGAGCAAGATGCGTCTTAGGTAGTGGAACAGTCAGACCAAGCAGAACCAGTAAGACTTGAAGACTCTTTAGCTTGGGAGAAAAACAACTTCCCAAATGCCCAGCTGTCAAGCAGATGATCCAGGATTTAAAGCTAGACTTAATACCGAAGTCTGAGCTTTTTCTAATACACCAACTTGTCTTTCTATTGATACCATCTGGATAAGGTTGTCATTGTTCTATTTACAAGCCACGTGAGCGAAAGTAAGCACCAATATTAAGTGAAAAGAAAAGAAAAACAAATGTTTTGGAGGTAAGAGTAAATTACTGAAATTACCTCACTGAAACAGGAAAACATCGGGACCCCTTCTTTCACTATTTGCCTGTGGCCCATCTGTTGAATGAAAGAACCTTTCTTTGGGTTTTACAGACTGAGAAGTGACATTTGTATGAATTTAGACTTTTTCAGGCAGAGCCTGACAGATGCAAACTGAGTTTGTGTTATTGCTGAGAAGCTCTGTGTGGAGGGGGACTGATGGGAATGAGCTGCCTAGAATAATCAGAGCAGAAGGGAGGTTAGTAAAGGGCCAAACAAGCTCGGCAAAGCTCAAGTCGTTGCCTCTGAGAGTTGAAACCCCTACAGAAAGGGGTTTCGCATATTGATTTCCTCATTCCTCTGCCTAGTGGCCTGGATTGCTAATTATGGCTTGGTGTCCTAGTCTCAGGAGAGACATATGTTGAAGATTCAAATAGGAAGTTTGTCCTTACTCCATCCAACACACACACACAAACACACATACGTGCGTGCATATACACACAAAGTGTTGATATATTAAAATACATTTTACTATCTTATCTCTACTTTGTTAGAGTTTTTATTTGTTTCAAAGATTTTGTAATTAAACTCTTATCAGAGTCCCTGTCTGCAGGGTAACCATTGTACTAAATTTGTGTTTACCATTCTCAAGTATGCACATGCATATTACCAGTATTTTGAATGCTGTTAACTTTATATAATACTGTACATAGCATTAATCTCCTTTACTTCCTCCACAGAATTATATTGGATATTTATCCATGTTGATATATTTTATTCACTTTTACCGATTAATAGTATTTCTATTTTATAAATGTACAACAGTTCAATTACAAATTTACTGTGGAGAGCATAGAAGTTTCACATCTTTTATCTCTATTAATGCTGTTTTCTAAACTTCAGTCTTTATGATATTAATATTGTCTCTGTAGATATATTTAGTTAATGTTTATATGAATACTGTCTTTTCCAGCTCTTCATTTTTACTGCCTTGTGTAATTTGAAATATTATGTGTCTTAGAAACATAATATAGTTGAATTCTTTGAAAATCTAATCAGAAAATTTCTGGTTCTAATTCGTGATACTATTTTAATTATAATTATTTGTATATTTTGATGTAACACACATACTAGGAATGCCTGTTGATCATTCTTTGTCTTCACTTTTTTCTCCTATATCATTTGTTGATTTAAACATTTTAGTGTTCTTCTTTATTTCTATGTTCTATAAGTTTGAATTTCTATTCTTTAGTGAATACGTTGCTTTAAAAACAATACACTGAAAAAAAAAGTCTCTCAACAAAAGTAGCCATTTGGTATTTCTAACCTTGACCGAAGCATGGTAAACATTTTAGCATATTTTCAGCACTAGGAAATTCTGTAATAGTTTGTTATTGTTGTTTGAAACTTTAGTTTTACTTTTTTTAATCATAAAAAATATTAGCCCCTTTAGCTCTGCTCAGCTTTTTCCTATCTTGTCTCACTTCCTTCTGGATTTCCTCTTATTCTTACCCAAGTGCATTCTTTATATTTCTCTTTTTGAGGATTCCTGAATGGATGTCATTTACTTAACTCTCAAAAATACATTTAACTGTCAAAATGAAAGACAGAATAAACTACTAATATATCTCTTGTTTTTCCTGAGCTCACTTAGAGATATTATCATATCATGCTCTGGTATCTATTACTGTTGATGAGAAGTCAGCTGTTAGTTTACTTCACTGTGTCAATAATCATTCCTTATTTACTGCAAATTGTAAGATTTCCTCTAATCCATAGTTTCACTCGGATGTGTCTAGGCTAAACTTTTGTGTGTGTTTATGCTGCATGGGATTCAGTGAAACTCTTTGAACTAGAAAACAATGCCTTTCCTCATTTGTGGAAACATAAACTTAAATTCCTTTTTAAATGCTGCTTCTACACCTTTCCCTCCATTTTCTCTTTGTGAAACACCACCTGCAAGATAGAATTGCAACCTTCAATCTGTTTTCCATTACTCTAAATGTTTCATTTAAAAATATATATTTTTTTACCTTTTTGGGCTGAGTTTTTAATGCATTTCTCACTACTCTTTTTAACATGACTATTTTTCTCCTTTACTCTTCAGTTTGGAATTACAAATCTTACACACACATATAACCAATTACATGTAAAATCATATATATGTATCTATATATAGTACATATACAACAATTTCTAAGATTTCTAAAGTATTGTCTTTCTTCATGCTCTTTCATTTACCCCTTCCAGTTGTATTTTTGCCTTGTATTTTATTTACAACATCCATTCTTTTTATGGGGAGTGTCTCTCCACTCATCTGTTAAGTTGGTGCAAAAGTAATTGCAGTTTTTGCCATTACTTTCAATGACAAGAACTTTACTTTTACAACAACCTAATATCTCAACAAAATTTTATTCTTCCTTCTCTGAGTCTTTAACAGAGTACTAAATGTGTGATAAGGTTTAAAATAATCGTTCCCCAAATTTTAATAATTGTCTCTACTCAGAGCATTTCTAATGAAGGTAGAGGGTCTTCCACCAACAGATTCATTTACTGAAGTGTTCTTGGGCCAGGTGTGGAGGTTCACACCTGTAATCCCAACACTTTGGGAGGCCGAGGCAGGCGGATCACCTGAAGTCAGTAGTTCGAGGCCAGCCTGGCTAACATGACGAATTCCCATCTCTACTAAAAATACAAAAATTAGCCGGGCATGGCGGTGGGCACGTGTAATCTCAGCTACTTGGGAGGCTGAGGAGGGAGAATCACTTGAACCCAGGAGGCAGAGGTTGCAGTGAGCCGAGATTGCACTACTGCACTCCAGTTTGGGCAACAAAGCCGGACTCTGTCTTAGGGAGAAAAAAAAAAAAAGTGTTCTTGTCTCCATTTGCTTATTTTTATAGTCATCCTTAGGTAGAGGTTCTATCTATAAATACTAGTCAAGACATAAACGATATGAATGTATCTATAATCTACTTATCCTTTCCATTTAAATCCTCCACTTCATAGCCATATAACTGTAATCTACCGAATGCCTCTCAGCCTGAATTTTCTTATTAATATGATGGAAATAGAAATGCTCTCCTTACTAGATTCTTAGAAGAAGTAAAGACAACTTTTAAAATGTATATAACATAAACACACATGATGCTGGTGCCTTTACTTTCTTTCTTTCTTTTTTTTTTTTTTTTTGAGACGGAGTCTCGCTCTGTCGCGCAGGCTGGAGGGCAGTGGGGCGATCACAGCTCACTGCAAGCTCCGCCTCCCGGGTTCACACCATTCTCCTGCCTCAGCCTCCCGAGTAGCTGGGACTACAGGCGCCCGCCACCAAGCCCGGCTAATTTTTTGTATTTTCGGTAGAGACGGAGTTTCACCGTGTTAGCCAGGATGGTCTCGATCTCCTCGTGATCTGCCCGTCTCGGCCTCCCAAAGTGCTGGGATTACAGGCCTGCGCCTTTACTTTCAAATTCTTATCATACTCATTTTACTCAGAAACTATATTTAGAACCAAGGAGAAAAATATATAAAAGGTGGGTCACTGACTTAAATAATCAGTATTTCAACATATTTAACAGAATACTTAACATAGTTGCCAAATTCTGTTATTTGTATGATTCACAAGATATCATAGAAGAAGCATGAAGACAGAAATCTTTTTAAGTACTTCATATAAGCATCTGTGTGAGTGGGCAGATAAGAAAAGGGGAAGGATGTAATGAAGTTTTCAATGAAGCCATTTCTTACAGCAACACTTAGTGAATGGAGAAAAAAAGTCTAATTTGGATATACTGTTTAAATACTCTGGTGAAATTTGCAAACACATGAGCTAAGGCCTGACATTCATTTGATAATTTACTTAGCAAATATTTCCTGAGCACTTCTTATGTGCCAGGCATTTCTCTCGATGCTGAAAATACAGAAGTAAACAAAACCATTTGTTATCATAAATAGAAAAGACACTTTTTCACCTCCTAATTGTCATCAAGTACACTCCTGCAGAAGGAAATCCCCAGGGCTTTTGATGAAACAAGCACAATGTTAAATAGTAGTTTGTTCTTGCTAAATCAGATAATACAGCATGTTTAGACGACATCAGTAAGAGCATATGGTCTGTCTAAAGGCAAACTTCATCTCCTTGCAATCTTTCCTGGCCATATCACATGCAAAATACCATGTTATGTTTTTGGCACTATATTTAGTTATATTTTAAAACAAACTAGGGCATTCTCAGGATAGTAAGTGTTCTGATAGCCATGGGATGTAAGAATGTTTCATGGAACAAGCTAAATTTATTCCGGATGGAAGTGGACTTTGCTGCTATATGAAAGCGGTTTTCAAAATCTTGAAGATGCGGTAAAAGAGGGATTAGAATTAATCTATATGCTTCTGGAAAGCATGATTAAAATTAATATCTGCCAGTATCAATACCTCCAGGATAAAATGCACAACATTGCTTTAGGACAGTTGCTTTCAAAGTGTCTTCCCTGGACCAGAAGCAACAGCATCAAATGGGGATTTGTTAAAAACGTAAGTTATTAATTTACTGAAACAGTCTCGGTAAGGCCCAGTAATCTATGATCTACCATGTCCTGAGGTTTTCTCATGTGTATTAACCTTTGAGATCCATGGCCTTAGCCTAGAACACCTTCTCCCTCTCTCAAGAGTGATTTTCTACCACAACATATGTGATTGTGATTCTGCCTCACTGAAATTCTCCACAAGTTTTCAAAATCCCGGGCCTTTATACACCTGTTAACTCTATTTTAAGTCTCAATTTTCAATGTTTATTCATTGGCAAACTCCTATTCAATCTTTGACACGCAAACTCTTTTTTTTTTTTTTAAGACAGAGTCTTGCTCTGTCATTCAGGCTGGAGTGCAGTGGTGCCATCTTTGCTCACTGCAGCCTCTGCTCCCTAGGTTCAAGCAATTCTTATGCCTCAGCCACCCGAGTAGCTGGGAATACAGGTATGAGCTGCCATGCCTGGTTATTTTTAGTTTTTATTTTTTATTTTTAGTAGAGATGTGGTTTTGTCATGTTGGGCAGGCTCTTCTCAAACTCCTGACCTCAAGTGATCCACCCACCTCAGCTTCCCAAAGTGCTGGGAATACAGGCATGAGCCAACTGCACCTGTCCAATCTCTTTGTTCTTTCAGTACCTCCAAGTCAGAGTTAGTTATCCTTCCTGAACTCTTACAGTGTTTTTACGTATCAACATTAGGTATATACCTGTTTGGCTGTTTAGATAAACAAACAGATAAATGTTAGCACCTGGATTTCTTGTCATGTTACTCCTGATTTCATGTGCTTTAATAGTGCCTCTAGAGCCACCCATTGAATGAGTGATTATCTGTCTGATATAATTTTCAGAAATGCTCGTGGTCACTAAATACAGTGGAGGTTCACAGAGACAGGGAGAGTATGGTTTGTATGGCTAAATGACCAGCAATCCTTCTGAAGTTTCTGGAGCCATCTTTCATGGGAATACAGGCTAAGACAAAAACAAAAGGAAGATTTAAATAAGAGACTCCTGGAAAAATGTGCAGCTGGCATACCTACCTGGTTTGTCTCTGAATCATATCACAAAGTCTCCCATAGAGAAGTTGGGAAATAATCCAGAATATTTAGAAAAAAGTTGAAAATACATAAGTTATTTTCAATCCTTGAGTCCTTAAGGGCAGAAAGAAGAAAAGTAATCAACACTTTGTCTGAGCAATACATTTTCCAGAAAATTTGCACAGAACATAATTCAACATGAATCAAATGTATTCCAATAGGTAATAATAGTCACTAACATTTACTAATCAGTGTCTTACTTTGGGTTCCCTCAGAATCAGATCCTAAAACAAGTAGTTGAGATCAAGCAGTTTATTTGGAAAATGACTTCAGGGCATACTAGTGAAGGCATGTAAAGTGACATAGAAGAGGCAGGAAACCAACATAGGTTGTATTAATGGGAAGATAACTACTATCACAACTGGAGTTCAGCCCTACTGGGGACCTCCAAGAGACATCATAGTAGCTGACTTGAGGGGGAAATGAAAGGGGTTAACTAGTAATTCCCATCAAGACATCAGTCGACTGTTCTCCAAAGCTAGTCATTCTCTGGGGACAGAGAAAGATCTTAGCAAAGAGTCTTGCATATAATTGTGTTCAGAAACAAGAGCTAAGTGTAAATGGATGGAACTTAGCATCCAACTATTATAAGCATGTATACATATTTTACAAACTGCATTTAACGGATCCTTCTCAACAGTCCTATGAGTTAGAAACTATTATTATACTATTATTATTCTACTTAACAGATGATGAAATTGCTGCAAAGAGAGGTATATAATAATTTCTCAAGGCAATGGACAAGAAATAGTGGAACTGATTAGGCATTCTAACCTCAGAGTTCATGCTTTCAAAACACACCTGACAATTGTTATCTGGCTGGTAATCTAAGATCGATGAAGTCTCTTAAATATGTAATCATTCCATCCCTGTGTAGATGTATCTGTTTCCAATAACTTGTTATTTTTCTCCCACAGTTCATGTCTAATTACAGCTCTCAATCTTTCATGCTTATTGAATACTCCCTTGGGAATCAGTCACAGTACCTTCAAATATTTACTTTTGTGAATCCTTTTCTATTTCTTAGTATTTTATTTTCTTTTAAAAAATAATTACCTCATCTCAATGGGCTTACATGGATTCCTGAATCATGATTTTATATTTCATCTTCTTTTCTCCTACGCACTACTTGTGGTGGCCTTATTTTCTCTTAGTTGAAACCAACAGTCATTCTCTTTGTTACTTTCCGGTTAACTTACTCTTTGGGTGGAAAGTATCAAAGCAGAATATCTAAGATAATCTAGGGGAAAGATGGAGAAATTAAGCATAAGAAGTTTAGGAAGAAAACTTCTTTCTTCCTGGATTTTGTTGCCGTTTAAAGCCAATGGTGACTTCTCTTCAAAGTGTTTTCTATCCCAGAATTTTCTGTCCTCTCCTTAACCATGAAATATTTGGCTAGAGAAATACATGCTATTAATGCCTCAATTGTTGACTAAACTAACAAGTCAGTGTTATTAAATAATGAGTTGTTTCAGTTAATGACCAATCAAATCAATAAAATTGTTAGAGAGGTTTGTAAACACCGTCACGGTGCAGTGGTTAGTCTTGTTCTTCCAAAAGGCTTTACTGATATTTTGAAGGTTCAAGCCCCAGGGAAAAACGGTACTGTGTGTCCTATCCATGAATTTGGTTTGCAATTTTTCTGGTACAATCTTAGCAGGACCCTAGCTCCTTATTATCCATTGGAACAATGTCTCATATTTACAATCTAGGGAATGGTAAACCCTCAATATAAAATACTGTATTTCTCAATAAAACCTGCTGTCAGTACACTTGCTTCAAATTTTTATTCCAAACCCTCCTTTGTTTCATATCTTATTATCTAGACAAATCTAAGCTCTGATTAGCCTGTATTTTTTTAATCAAAAAACATATACTAATCCTTTCTTTTCTGCTTTAACTTGTATTTACCACATATACTTTTACTATGACTCTGAACAACTTTCCAAACAAACATCTTCATTCAAATTCTTTATTAATAAAAAAATTCGGTACCAATATCAGTTAACAATTTATCTTTCAAATAGATGCCATTTACATTCTACTTTGCTAAAAGACAAGGGTGAGAACATTCATAATACCTATTGTAAATGTACTACTAGTAAGTCATAAATACGCCTCATTAATTAATTCATTTTAAAACCTATACATTTATTCAACAACTATTTATTGATTATCTATCGCCTTTCAACTGTTTTTCTTGCCACTGGTGACAAATCATGAGCAGAAAGTAACATTGTCCTGACTTCATGGAACTTACAGTCAATGCACTAATAGTCGTCATACATTAGTTAGGTAATTACAGAAACAAACTTAAAGTTTCCAAAATTATTAGAATTAAAACTTGCATTACAAAAACCAATTAGTGTAATCTATCACATCAACAAGCTAAATATGAAAAATTGCATCAATAGATGCAAAAAATCATTTGACAAAACTTAATACGTATTCAAGACAAAATCTAAGTAAACTGTGGCTAGAGATAATCTTTCTCAACTTAGTAAAGTTTATCAACAAAAAACGTACAGCTAACATCATACTCAATGATGAGAAACCAAAAACTTTTACACTAAATTTAAGAACAAGGAAGCATAACCCCTCCTGCCCCTGCTTTTCAATATTGTACTGAAAGTTGTGGCTAATGCAGTAAGAAAATATATATATATATATATATTTAACTGGAAAAGAAGAAGTGAAACTTTCTTTGTTTAAAGGCAAAATGATCCTCTATGTAGAAAATCCAAAAGAACCGACTAATATAATTCCTAGAACTAATAAGAGTTTATAGCAATGTTGAAAGACTCAAGGTTAATATACAAAAGTCAATTGCTTTTCTATGTACTGGCAATGAACAGATGAAATTAAAAATTAATAAGACAATATTATTTACATTAGCACTCTCCAAAATGAAATATTTAAGTTTAAATCTAAGAAAATATGTACAGGCTCTACATTAGAAAAACTATAAAACTCTGATGAAAGAAATTAAAAAAGAACCAAATAGAGTTATTCCATGTGTATGGATAGGAAGACTCAATCTTGTCAAGAGACCAGTTCTTCCCTACTTGATATACACTTTTAATGCAATCCTGATCAAAGTGCCACCAAGTTATTTTGTGGATACTGACAAAATAATTCTAAAGTTTATATGGAGAAGCAAAAGGCTAAAAATAGTCAACACAATACTGAAGAAGAACAAAACTGAGGCATTGACACTACCCAATTTCAGGGTAGGGATCAGTATAAAGCTACAGTAGCCAAGACAATGTAGCATTGGCAAAAAAAAAAAAAAAAAAGAAAAGAAAAGAAAAAAAAAGACAAATAAATCAACAGAAATAAATAGAGAGCCCAGAAATAGAACCACATAAATACAGTAAACTGATCTTTGACAAACAAGCAAAGGTAATAAAATGGAGCAAAGACAGTTCTTTCAACAACTGATGCTAGAATCACTGGACATGCACATGCAAAAAATATAAATAAAATACTTTAGTCACAGACCTAGCACTCCTCTTCACAAAAGTTCCTAAGATAAATCATAGAGCAAAATGTAAAGCACAAAACTATACAACTTTCAGAACATAACAACAAAAAAAGAAAACTTAGATGGTCTTGGGTTTGGCGGTAACTTTATCTTTCAAGAGCATGATCTATGTAAAAAAGGATTGATAAACTAGACTTCATTAAAATAAAAAATCTTGCTCCTGCTCTGTGAAAGGTACTGTTAAGAGAGTAAAATGACAAATGACAGACTGGTTGAAAATATTTGCAAAAAAAGGTGATAAGGGATTATTATTCAAAATACATAAAGAACTCTTAAAACTCAACAATAAAAAAACAAAAACAACACAATTCTTAAAAAAGCTACAAATCTTACTCGATTTCTTACCAAAGAAGATATACACATACAAATAGTACATTAAAATGTGTTTTACATCGTATATCATGAAGGAAATGCAAATTAAAACAGCAATGGAATACCTGTACACACCTATTACAATGGCTCTAATCCGGAACACTGACAACAAACGCTGGTGAAGATTTGGAGCAACAAGAACACTCATTCCTTTCCGGTAGGAGTAAAAACTGGCACAGCCACTATGGAAGACAGTTTGACAGTTTCCTACTAAACTAAACAAACTCCATATGACCCAGCAATTACAATGTTTAGTATTTACCCAAAGGAAGTGAAAATAGACCAGAAAAAGGGATATTCAACCTACAATTATGTTTAAAATTTGGAAATATTACAAAAACAGAGAGAAAGATACTTAAAACAATTAATTTCTATATTTGAAGTGTTATTTTAACATATAATCTTCTCATGTTTTTGCTGAGCTTTTTATGCTGTCTTTTTTCAACATTGGGGTCATACTGTTCACACTGTGTGATAAACTTTTTTTATTTAAAGAATGTTATGAGCATTCATTCCCCATCACAGCAAATATTATTTTATTTTTATTTTGTTAACTCAGTCACTATTATCTTAACTAAAATGTATAATGGCTTTTTGAGTTTTATTCTTGAACTTCTTTTAGTGCACTGCAGAAATTGTATAATACCCTAAAGTTCTTTCAGAGGGAGAGCAACTACACCTGGGAAAAAAAGGGGAATTAGAGAGACACCTGGAGATGTTCCAAATGTGCATTTTCTTAATAATTAGCACATCACACATCTAGTTAGCATCTCATAAATAATCATAGAGTGTGTATTTAATGAATCATTTTACTTTGCACTGTCAGAGGTTAACAGGAAAGCAAAAATTGTTTGCTTATTTTAAAAACGAGATGCAGTTGTTCTTTGGGTATACTATGACTAAAAAATAATGAAATGCAGTAAATGAACATCCATCATACTAGTTTTAAAAACACTGATAGCAATAGATATATAGGTATGCATATCTGTCAAATCTGTCAAAACACCCTGTATTTATATATGTTAGAAAATAGCTATCTATATACATTTATGTTATGGTAAGCATATGAATATGCATGTTCAGTGTAATTGTACATTTCCTTTTCAGTCTAGACTTTCTGCCAAAATCTTGTCCCAAGTTGCATTTTGATGATGTACACTTCTTCCTCTTCTAATATTTCAGTGGCTTGTGAAACAGGGATCATCAACATTTGTCTCTTCAAAATGTCTTTTTAAATTCGCCATCTCTTTTGCCCATGTTTAAAAATATTTCTTTTATTAATAAGATTAATTTTGCAAACAATTTTCTATTCGCCAGTGCTGTATAAAATTTAAAACTAAATGGCTTAAAACAACAACCCATTGTTTTCATCATTCTAAAGTTTCTTAGGCAGTTCTCTTGCTGGTCTCACCTGTGCTCATTCATGGTATTCAGCCAGCTGGTGACTCAGAGGGAGAGGGATGGTCTGAGGGGCCTCTCTCACAAGTCTGAGATCTTAGCTGGGGCAGACAGAATGGCTGGAATTACTAGGCCTCCCTCTCTACATGGACTTTCATCTTAGTCTTATTCACAGCACAATATGAGGATCATGGTTTGAAGAGGTGAAAACCACAGCTGTAAGGATCTTCAAGTCTAGCTTCAAAAGTCAAAAGATATCATTTCTACCACATTCTATTGGTCAAAGCAACTTCTATGACCAGCTCATAGTCAAGGCCTAGGAAAATAGATGAGCTCCTCTTGATAGATTGCCATAAAATATCATGAGCGTATTATTCTATCTATCACAATATATGTTGGAATAATAAACCAAAAATCCAAGTGATACTTTTGCTAAAGAGAGTTTCTAATTATTGTACCTCCAACCACTTTGTTTTGGCTCTGAGATCTGTAGTCACTGATATGCTTCAATAGATGAGATGAAACAGACTATTCACCTGCATCCAGGATACAAGAATCTCAATTTTAATCTCAAATTCGGTGTTACAAAGTTCTAGCTCTCTCCAAAATAACTGCATCCTTCTGCTAAAACAGAAAATGTGGCACTTCTCTATAAAACTCTCATATATACCCTAAAACACTCTGGAATATAGCCCCGAAGATGGAACTATCCTCTAGTAGTTATGATAATTTTTTTTTTTAAATTTGGGCTGTGGAATACAGAAGATTGTTTGTTGAGTCCTCAATTTCATTACTAATATCCATGGCCTCCTGATTCCAGTTTGGAAGATACTGTCCTCAGGATTCCAACATATGGGTAAATGGAGCAGAGTCCTTTTTCGCAAAACTGTGGCATGTGGATTTAAAGACAAAACGATACACATTTCAGTAAAGATGTAAGGAAGAAAAGCATCAGGAACAGAGAGCTGGACAAACGAGAGTACTGAGATATCAAAGGTAGTACTGGCAACCAGCATCAGGAACTGATGGCTCCAATTGCTGAGGGAACCATTTTGTTCCACATTTTTCCAAACAGGAAAAGTATTTCTGAGGAAAAGTATTTCTATAGGAGGGTTCTTTGAAGAATTGCTCTGAGACAGAAAATAAGTTTGTAAACATGCTAACCATATTTAATTAGGTTTTTTTCTGGAGGGTTATAGGACATTGCAGGTTAAAGCAACTCCATCTTGGATGTTAATCTGCCATATTGATTTCTGATTAATTGAGTTCTAGGAATACCTCTGAAATTTGCAGTTTATTGTTCTTTTTGTATGGATACTTTACTTGCCCTAAATCGTGCCCTTAGGGCAAAAATCTTACCCATTCCTTCTGAAGCACGTGTGCCCCTCCTCTAAGGTATACAATCCCTAGTTCTGGCAGGTTAATGACGTAGGAATCTACCATCTTGTCTCACTGTTGCCCAAGTCACAACATGGCTTCTGTTCTTAACTCTCTCTTACATGTTTCTTGCTGAGAAGCTGTGTTTATCAGCCTCTTTGGACCTCTCAGCTATCTCAGACTTTGGGTAGGTTTGCATAGACATGCCCACATTGAAACAAGAATGTATCAGAGAGCTGAAATCATATTGAATAGTATTTACAAAGGATGAGTTTCCTGTGATGTTCAGTGCCACCCACATAGAATGATGGGGCTTTCCTTTGTCTCAACCACCGCCTTATGGATGCCGTGACCATAGAAATGGTTTTACAAGTACCCTAGGACATGAGCAGGTCCTAGGACAGTTGGAACAGGACAGGTGGAACACAGGACAGTTGGAACAGGATTGTTTCTGATGGGCATGGAAATCTTGAAGAATGCATGATATCACTGCATCTGGACCATCCACTAGCAATACATAGGCAACTGAGGATGAGGCTGCACTGAAATAAAGAATCCTAGCCGCAGGAGGCATGCTGGCTTTGATCCCGACCTCCGGGGCCATGATGCCTTCCTGGAATGGAGACTGCCGGCATAACTTCTGGCTTTCTTAGAACTCAGCTCAGGTAATTGTGCTCAGCACTTCATGTTGCTGTCTCCACAGTCTTTGTATTTCCCTACCCTTTCCTAGAAAATTTCCAGTGCAACTAAATTTACCCTCATCAAGTCCCTCCCAAGGCCTAAAAGAAGGACAGCCTGGTTCTTTTTTCCCCTTCTAAACTGATTTTATAAATGGAATAAATTCTATATCATAATTACACTTAAAGTATTCCATTTTGTTTTTTGAAAGCCTAATTTGGAAGTCACAACATGTTAATATTTTCTAGTTCTTTCTCTTTCTTTCCTAATTCTGACTAGGTCAACGGCTGCCCATAAGCAAATAAAGAGAAATTATTAATTGATCAAGCTATTTCCTTGCTGTGCATCTCTAATAAAGCAGTATCTTATGTAAAACAAAATATATTTTTAAAAATGTGTTGGAAATTTAAGATTTTCCATTGGAGTATTTTTTAAAAATAGTACATTTTATGTAAGTGTGTTCCATTAAGAGATTTGAAAAACTCTGGTATTGCACCAATGTTAGTATTATTTAGTAAAAGATTACAGAATGTTAGATTCAGGGATTCTAAAGATATTCCAGCCCATTTCTCTGTGTTTCAGCATCCTCATCGGTAATTTGAGGAGTTTGCAGTGTCTTGCATAATTTCAAATAATATGAATCTGGAACAGTCAATATTTCTATGCACTTGACAATTTAAAAATAATATTTACATCTACTGTGCTGTTTGATTCTCAAAAACCATGGGTTAATATGCAAAGTCTCAAATGTGAAAACACAATTTTCTGTGCTATAAAATTTGCCCTTAGTTATGAAATTATTACAGGTCCAAACTGGAAATCAAATTCAAGCACCAAGGTGCCTTGACTAGGGTCATTTTCACACTACCTAAATCTTTAAAATATATTTATTGTTGATTAATATTTCTATATTCTTTCTTCCTGATCTTCATTGCCTTTCAAATTCTTTCCTTCTTTCCCTTATTCAGTGGTTTTCATAATTTATTGTTGATTTACTGACACTCTAAGTCAGTGAATATTTATTAGGTGCCTGTTATATAGGAACTGTGCAAGATACATGAGACAAAATAGTGAGCAAAAATAGGAATGGTTCCTATCCTATTGCAGCTTATCATTTAATACAGGAGAGACTGAAATCAAATATTGAATCATACAACTACAATAAATTTCTATAAAAATAAGTAAATGCTGCATTGTAACCCATGTATTGGAGGACAGTGAAGACCATCTTAATAGCTAATAATTGCAATGACATATAGAGACAAAATACCTAAAATACGTGACAAGTACTCTTATAAATATTTTAAATCTTTTTATCACTTAAACTGTACAAAAACTGCCCAGAAATAGAGTATAGAGAAAATGTCTCTATCACACACACACACACACACATTCCCCACCATCAAAAACAAAAACAAAAAAAAAAAGGAAAAAGAAAAAGACCAAGGGTACAAGATAATTGAAAAGAAAACCTGCTGAATATTCCCTATGCCTTTCTTCAAAAACTAAAAAAAAAAGAAAAAGAAAAAGACCAAGGGTACAAGATGATTGAAAAGAAAACCTGCTGAATATTCCTTATGCCTTTCTTCAAAAACTACATATTTCATTGACACCACCACTTCTTTGGGAGTGGAAAGTTGAAACAGATAGACCCAGAGGGCCAGGTTGCACAGTCATGGCTGTGCTGACATTTTGAGTTGGATGATTGTTGTGGGAAGCTGTGCTGTGCATTATAGGATGTTTAACAGCATCTTTGGCTTTTCCCCACCAGATGCCAGTATCACTCCCTTCCCCAGTTGTGATAATCAAAGTTGTCTGCAGACATTGCCAGTTGTCTTACTGGGGGAGTGGGGAATGGGTGGGTGTAGAATCCTCCCCAGTTAAAGACCATTGCTATAGAAGAACCTTAAGTGTTTTGTTTTTGTTTCTGCTTTGATTGAACATGGCTTAATAAATAGATGAATAAAGAAGCAATTCAATATATGTGCTGGTGCTCCTTATGAAAAGAAAGAAAATCATTGCAGCACTCTTCATAATACCAAAGACATGCAATCAACCCAGATGCCCGTCAGTGATATACTGGATAAAGAAAATGTGGTAATATACACCACAGAATACTACAGAGCCATAAAAAGGAACAAGATTATGTCTTTTCAGTGACATAGATGGAGCTGGAAGTCATTCTTTTCAGCAAACTAATACAGGAACAAAAAACCAAATACCACATGTTCTCACTTATAAGTGGGAGCTGAACAATGAGAGCACATGGACACAGGGAGGAGAATAACATACACTGGGCCTGTCAGGGGGGTTGGGGGAAGAAGAGCATTAGGATAAATAGCTAATGCAGGTGGGGCTTAATACCTAGGTGACGGGTTGATAGGTTCAGCAAACCACCATGGCACACATTGACTTATGTAACGAACAAATCTGTATGTCCTTCATATGTATCCCAGAACTTAAAATTAAATTAAATTAAATTTAAAAATAGAAAAGAAATGAACATGACCACTTGTTTCATGTTTTTTGTCTTGTCAGTTCTTTTAAATCCAAAGCCTAGTTAGAATGAGGCATACAAAAAGCCTGGACCAGGTTTTATGTTGGGTGTTGGGTGAACAGCCATGCCTTTATTTCTATAATTAATCAATGTCTGCCATTTTAACTCAAACTTAGCAGAAAGTTGGATATTTAGTTTCAGTAATGTCTTGTCAGTCACCTTTCTTGCCACAGAGCAGGAGGCAACTGGCCATAGCTAAGCTGACAGACAACAGAGCAAGGTAAAAGCATAGAAATCCAGTAGCAAATTTGTTGAGACAAGAAAATAAGATGAATTAAATTGTTCAAAATCGTAGAATGCATTAACTATAGTGATATTTTGAAGAGATATTTCTATTTCATGCAAGTAATACCATTGACAATAAAGAACAATTTATAATCATGTTGCAAGTTTATTTCGAAGATGTATATGTTTTCATGGTTTGTTTGTTTTTGTTTGTTTGTTTTTGAGACGGAGTCTTGATCAGTCACCAGGCTGGAGTGCAGTGGCGCGATCTTGGCTCACTGCAACCTCTACATCCTGGGTTCAAGAAAACTCCTTCCTTGGCCTCCCGAGTAGCTGGGATTACAGGCACCTGCCACCATGCCCGGTTAAGTTTTGTAGTTTTACTAGAGATGGATTTCACCATGTTGGCCAGGTTGGTCTCAAACTTCTGACGTCAGATAATCGGCTCACCTCAGCTTCCCAAAGTGTTGAGATTACAGGCATGAGCCACCATGCCCAGCTCGTCTCTTTCCTTTTATAATAGCCATGTTACGTAACAACCTCTACCTCCCTGGTTCTAGCAATTCCCCTGCCTCAGCCTCCCGAGTAGCTAAGGGGATTACAGGCACATGCCACCACATCTGGCTATTTTTTTTGTATTTTCAGTAGAGGTGGGGTTTCACCTTGACCAGACTGATCTCAAACTCTGACCTAGGCAATCTGCCTGCCTCGGCCTCCCAAAGTGCTGGGATTACAGGTGTGAGCCACCGGGCCCAGCTATTTTCATGTATTTTTAGAAGTGCTGGAGAATATGGCATATAGCTTTCTGTCCTATGACCCACTCATCAGAGGAGAACCGGAAAGCTAGTACCTCCCAAGCATACAAGGTTGTCATTTAGAGGTGGCAAGCAAGCTAAATGCTTGTTACCCTAAAGTAATGCCTGTAGTGTCAGTTTCTCAGTCTCTTCTTTCTCCTCTTCATGAATTTGAAACCACTGTTATATAATGGTTTAATGCTTCTTTTGAAGAAATAAAATGATGTCTGTCTGTTTTATTTCCTCCTACAAAACAATACTCACTTTAATATTCAACTACTTTTTTTAAAGTAGTTGAAGAATACTAATTTCGAGATTGTTTATATTTAAGGCAAATCTTGAACATTTATCATTCTTACTTAGATAATGGGAAGTAATAACATACCTCTTGAAAACAAAGGATTCAACATAATCACATTTACATTAGATAGAGATCACAGAAGATAAATCTCAGCATTTGTCAGTGTTGCACACCACACAGGCATATTTCATTAGATCTTGTCAAAGGCACAGAAAACTGCCAATCATATTAACAACTAACTTCTTTTAAAAGCCATTCAACCGAGTTTAATTATGACTAAGTATGTTTGAACTGAAGGAACATTAAATACGCAAATGCCTCTTGGCAGTCTTTTCAGAGTCTGTGGTGAGCAACGGTGCCTGCTCAACAGGAAGAGACCGTTTAATGTAACCCAAAAAAATAAAATAAATCAATATGCAAATTTGATTGCATTCACTAAAGAGAATTTTTAATTTTCTTGGCAGAAAAAAAATAACAAAAGGAAATGCCCATTTCTTATTGGCCAAGCAAGTAGGTTAATTGCACTACCATTTGCCTCAAGCCAGGAACTTCAAAGATAGCCTAGATTCTTCTATTTAGTTCTTGTTCACCACTGCAAAAAGTTAAACGAGACTAAATATCACAAATCCAGTACATATTGCTTACTATCTACTTTTTTCTTCCTACCCTGGCACTACTAGTTTTATGGTTTAAGTTTTCAATAACTTTCTTTGGGGCTTCTCTCACACAATGGCTGGATTTTTATTCCTTAAAGTTCTTTTTCTTAATCCATTTCCCCAATGTGAAAAGTGAGTCTGAACATGGTTTTGTGCTAAAGGGTGTGTGTAAAACTGTGCTCTGGAGAAGCCCAAGAGGTTGAAGAAGATGCTTCTGGCAGTCAGAGGGAGTTTTCACGTAGTGGTGATGTTGGAAGTAGGAAGGAGATGACAGACTTTCAGAGGAGAGATGTAACTGTCTCCATTCAACCTCAACAACAGCCCTACCATTTTATTGCCCTATGAAAAATTTTTTAAGCAAATGATTCTATAGAAAGCAATTATCATTATCATCATCAATAATCTAAAAATAAAGCAGAAGGGTTTTTTTTTTATTCTACTCTTATTCCTGATTTTCAACCTCTCTCTCTTTATTAAGTAGGAGAGGGGACCACAGTTCTTTCTTCAACACATACTCCCCAATGCTCCATATGCATTTGGTACTGTTTTTGTTTTTCTTTTTCTTTTTCTTTCAGATGGAGTCTTGCTCTGTTGCCAGGCTGGAGTGCAGTGGTGCGATCTTGGTTGACTGCAACCTCTGCCTCCTGGGTTCAAGCGATTCTCCTGCCTCAGCCTACTGAGTGTCTGGGACTACAGGCACACGCCACCACTCCCAGCTAATTTTTTTGTTTTTAGTAGAGACCGGGTTTCACCATGTTGGCCAGGATGGTCTCGATCTCTTGACCTCGCGACCCACCCACCTCAGCCTCTCAAAGTGCTGGAATGACAGGTGTGAGCCTCCATGCCCAGCCTGTTACTTCATTTCTAAACAACTTAGAATTCCCAGGGCACAGGTTAATGTTTTTCCCATCTGTACCTTTGAAGCCGGTATTCCCATTACCTATAGAGCGCAAATGTACACATCTTCTATTGCTTTGTATACCCACATGACTTCTGTGTCTGCTTCTGAACCTAGGTTATAATGAATTTGTCACTTATTTTTTTTCAGGTGGCTTTCCTTCTCCATGCAGACAGGGTGAATCACTGTCTCTCTCTTCTATTTCCTTGTGTTTTCAAAAAAGGTATCAATGTCCTTCACCCATGCTTTACCATGAATTTCTTTGTGATAAGCATTTTATAAAAATATTATATATTAGGCCTTTACTAAATTCAGTGCTTGGCTAGTTTGGATCAGCTTGTGTTCTAGAATAAGTACTGCTTCAGACTCATCTTTATTCTTGACCACTGGACCACCCTTAAGAGCAGAGGGAAAGACAATTCCAGAAATCTTTCGATCAATGTTCTACTACCTACCACCACAGTGATGACATTCAATAGACGCTTACTTCTGTGCCAGAAAGCTTGGGAGATGCCTGCTGGATACCAACTGCTTATAAACTAGCAGTTTTATCAAAAAGTGTGTTGGATTATCTCAGAAACTATTTAACATAGTTATATTCTTAGGCAGTTGAAATAATATAATTATAAAAACAATTAACATACTATAATTGATGTTGGAGAGAAACCATTTTCTAGCCTCTCAATCATACTGGATGTGTTACTGATATCAGTGTTAACATTAACTTCATGTAGAGGGGAGGGTTCTTTTATATTCTTCTGAGGTATTCATCTCATCTTCCCCCTCCTTACTTCAATTTTGGGATCATACACATCTTGGATTATAGAAATGCTTATACCAGATTTATGCTATAAAAGGGGCCAATTTTATCAAAAGAGAACTGTTTGTCTTACAAAAAATCACATTGGAAGAGACTGGAGGAGCTAGAAACCCTTCTTTTAAACTCCATCAAAGAGAAAACCAGATGAAACCAACAGACTGAAAATAAAAACCCATGGCTGAGGGTGCAAAGTGATGCAAAAAGTGATGCCAAAAAGGCACATGGTGGATGGAGTAGGAGGGGACTGACAAGAAACAAGACAGGAGTCCTGGCAGAAGGGGGTCTACAATGTTCATATGAATTAGTGTGTAGCTGATTCCATTAGGAATACATTGACAGAAATAAAGAACCTTCTTACGTTACATTTTGAATTGTGTTTCTTTGTGTTATTGTCCAATGATTACATTTTCCCCCTGGCAACAGAATGTGCTTTCTATCTATTGCATAACAAAGCAGTTTTAGAGAACACATCAATGGAAAATATAGTCATAAAAGGCCAAAAATAAACTCTATGAATTCTACTTTTCAAGGAACATATTCAAACTCTTTCCTAAGTGCTTAAGTAATTCAAAATACAAGTTTTCAGAATTTGTATATATTACCATGTTATATATTCCTACATATAAAAATAATTATACATAATGTTTAGTTAAAAGTAAAAACTATTTAGTATTACAGGTTGGACAATTATCCAATGATTTTACTCAGTAGAGACAGGCAATATTACTAATTCAGATTTTTAAAAATTATCTTCTTTTTAAGAAAAATATTAAAACTCTCTACTTTCTGCAAGGGGTAGTCTCCAGAGATTTTATACCTCATCTGTAGTGAATGTAATCCCTTTTTCCTTGCCTTTAAAACACAAGAAGGAATTATAGGAATTATTGGTTCACCAATTAGTATAAGCAATGGACCCACATTATACCTAAAATCAGTTCTCTGAAGGACTTTTGTTGGTGGTCATTATTTGAGCACAGATGAATTTCTTAGCTATTTTGTGGTTGCTAGTTACCTTAAACTAGGACATATACGGAGTCATGGACAAATGCACCCCCATAGTCGAAATAACAAAAGGCATGTGGTCTAGGGACAATTCACCTCAATCCTACATCAATACTATCCATAAGCAGAGGAACCCTTCTTGTAGGCGACATTGCCAGGCCATGTGTCTGTATGCTAAAATGCACAGATTCAGAGATGTCGTCTTAAGGCTGGCTAGGCATAATATTTATTTAGAAATGGAGTCTGGAAGAGGATTTGCATTACCCTCTAAGAATAAGCTAAGCTTTTACATGGCATGAACATAGACCTCACCTGAAGGAGGCAACCTGTCAGTTGAACACACTTGTATTTTCTTATAAGGTCCTTTAGTACTAGGAGGTTCTAGAAATTCCATGGGCTTCCCACTGGTCCTAACAATCGACATAACCAGTAAGTAAACTGATAACAAACTAATGCAGGAACAGAAAACCAAATACCATATGTTCTCACTTATAAGTGGAAGCTAAATGATGAGAATACAGAGACACATAGAGGGGAACAACACACACTGGGGCCTTTTGGAGGCTGGAGGGTAGATGAAGGGAGAGGATCAGGAAAAATAACAAATAAGTTCTAGGCTTAATACTTGGGTGATGAAATAATCTGTAAAGCAACCTCTCATGACACAAGTTTACCTATGTAACAAAACTTTACATATACTTATGAACTTAAAATAAATGTTAAAAAAAAGAAAATGTCTCATATCTACAAATATTATAGAAAGTTTCTTTAAAACACTGGTGTTTAAGAATCAACGTGCTTTGTAGGCAGGTAGGAAGAAGAGAGGTTAAAAAGAACTTCAGGAAAGATATGTTGATTAAATATTGATTAAACAATAATTTCAGCAACCACACACTTTAATCAATCAAAGACAAAATGGTATTTGGCATTTCTCTAGCTATAGCAAATAGCTTCAAATATAATAACATAAAGTACATGGTATTTGATATATGTTTGTTATTTTTTTTAAATTGTAGTAATTTTAGTCTTAACTGGTGGGCCATTTAAAATGGATTGATAGTCCTGTCTTTAGTGCTAAATTGTGAAGGATTCAGAAAGTGTGTGTCCTGACTCAGTAGAAATCTGCAGGATAGAGTAGTGACGCCTGCCACTAGGAAAAGAATGGGAGTGGTAGAACACAGTGTTGGCTGACACTGAATTGTGACCTGATGAGTGGACCAACAGACAATTTTTTAATAGAGAGTATGGTGCTTTCTGTGATGTCAACATGATGCATGTAGACCAAACATAATCCTGTCATACTTAGACACAGTGCAACACCATGTCATGATAAATTAATACAATATGTCTTGGGAACATGGAACAGAAATCTCCATATCTGCTTTGAAGAGTCCAAGAAAGGTTTCATATCAGAGAGAACTTTCGAATGGTTCTGGAAGGCAGAGGCATAGGAGGTAGGGGTCATGAATTGGAGGTAGGGAGCCATATATGCAAAATCACACACACACACACACACACACACACACACACACACAAAAACCAGAAAAAGAACTTGCATTTGGGAAACCTGCAGACCAAGTTTGCTACAGCATAAATTGTAAGAAAGATTGTTAGAATTGAGTCTGGGTAGACAATGGCTGGATCATAAGATATCCTCTTAAAAATGTTAATGGATTTTAATTGCATCGTGTTGGTGTTATTCTACCACAGAAATGTAAACTTGAAGGAACGTGATGACACTTGATGTTTCCACAGAATTTTGTCAGACCAGCTTTGTTGGTGCCTCTCTCACTCCAGGCTCAAATGTTCCACTGGTACTCAGTTCCTTTTTCCCAGGGTCTCTTTCTGATTACGGCTTCTTGTGTCTGGATGGGACTCGGTTACTCACACATAACACTGTATTTAAGATCACCAAATGTAATCTGCCATCTTTACCTTGATTCATTGTCCTGCTACTGAATGCACTCTCCATACGGTTCTTTCATCAGGTTGATAATATCTTTTTTAGATGCATTCATCCCTCCACAAATTTCTTCCACCTGGTTTGATTTTGAGACACATTATTTTGAACTGAATAGGTTTCTACTAGAAGTACCATCTTTATCATGGTACATTCTGCAAAGCTTTCTGTCTGGGGCATACCATGAAAAACAAAGAGTAGACAGAACAATTCATGAAGAGAACCAAAGACTGAACTGCACAAATCAATTTTGTGCTTCTATTTCTTTTTCAATGTGTCTTCATTTATATTTCAATAGCCTTCTCAGCTTAATTTTAGAGAATATATTTTCATGTCAAAATCATTTGAGATGGACCTAAATAAAAGTAAATGAAAATGAAGATTGCTCTTGCCACACAGCTTTACATATAGATTTTAAACTTGATGGCAATTTAAAGGCATTTTATATTCATCATTTTTAATGGAACCCAGAACTATCAACCAGCAAAACTTCAGTTTGTTCTGTCCTGCAGTTTTCATTTTGCTCTCTTTCTTCTTGTGCCAGGAGTGGCAGAAGGAGTAGTGATATTAATGCCAGGCACACCTTCTCTTATCACCTGTGTGAGTTTGGGTAGGTTACTTGACTTTTTAAGCTATTTTTCTTGCTCTGCTATTCTAAAATGTGATTAATCATGGCTACCTCTTTGGGTTATTGTGCCATTTCAGTAAGAATACATGAAATATAACTAATATAGTGATGGCTACTATGTAAATGTTCAATTGGTACATTTTAGATATTCTAAGGACAAATGACCAATTTAGTAATCAGAATATTTCCAAAATCAGGAAGAAATTGTTCAACTATGATTTGAAGCAGTCAGGAGGAGCACCTATGGTGAAAAGGAAGCATGTTTTGACATGAACACAGAGGTATATGTGTATGAAAATAGACAGAGAAGAGATCCTGATAGGTAAAAGTATAGTATAACAAAGCCAATTTTAGCTCATCGTTACATAAATATTTACAACAACAATCAGGTGTTCAATTAATGGATGAAGCACTAGATAAAATGAGAAAACAGAAATGCAAAATAACAATAAGGCTCAAGTTGGCTGAAATTTAGAATTGGTTTGTTCCAGTTGTGTCCTGGGCTTCACTTGAGGAAATGGTGCTGAGTTCTCTGTATACTTACCAGTAAGTCTGTGAGTCTGTGAATTTGGCCTTATCACAAATACAGTGTGTGTCCTGAAAGCAACAAAGGACTAGATTCTATTTCTATCAGTGAGGCATTTTGGAAATGTTTTCTCTGATACCTTCAGGAGGAAAATCACATATTTTCTTTCATTTTAGCAACACAGAGAAACCTTTCCAGGTCAGGTGAGTCCCCCGAGGAAATGCAGTGGTAATGGAAATGCTTTTGTGCATCAATCTTCGTAAATATTTGTTTTTGTGGTTTATGATGTGTTTAGTGTTTCCAGGCTATATGAAGTCAAATTATAATTTGAAACATATTTCCACAAAAATTGTCGCTAAGTTATAATAAATTATCAGAAACTTGCTTATGTGAAAATGCAATTCTCTCTACTCCTACAAGTCATTAGACATTGATTTATATTTCCCTGTTCAATGAGGATGAAGAAAACAGGAGAAAGCCTGTATCGTGTGCTTATCATGGAACTGATATTTCACTACATCTTCTTTCATTAATTACTTTATTCAATCCTCACAACAAAACTTTGAGACCAAGTGTTATTGCCAATTTATAGGAAAATAAAAACAAATAATTAAGAAGGTTAGTTAATATAAGTACCTCAATAGCTGTGGTTGACATTGAAAATTAGTCATGTCTAAATGGAAGAATTCTTACCAAGGCCTTACATTGACTCAACAAACCCTTGAGAAGCACAGAGGTTTCGGAACAATAAAATATACCTTAAGATAAGCCTTGACTTCAAGAGGATTTCAGTCCACTGATGAAAATGATTTCTTCTTCCCTCTGAATTTTGAGATGCCAAATAGAAATTTGATTTTAAATTTATAAAAGTATGTTTTTCCAATAATTTATTATAAATAAACCATTAATGTGCAAATATAATACAAAGTTTACTTCATATACACACACACACACACACACACACACACACACATATTCCAGACATTGATTTACATTTTCCTTTTTATACTTAAAGTTCTGGGATACATGTGCAGAACGTGCAGGTTTGTTACATAGGTATACATGTGTCATGGTGGTTTGCTGCACCCATCAACCCGTCATCTACATTAGGTATTTCTTGTAATGCTGTTCCTCCCTTTGCCCCCCACCGTCCGCCGGGTCCCGGTGTATGATTTTCCCCCCCTGCATCCATATCTTCTCATTGTTCACTCCCACTTATGAGCGAGAACATGGGGTGTTTGACTTTCTGTTCCTGTGTTAGTCTGCTGTGCCACATTTTCTTTATCTAGTCTATCAATGATGGACATTTAAGTTGGTTCCAAGTGTTTGCTATTGTGAATAATGCTGCAATAAACACACATGTGCATCTGTCTTTATAGTACTATGATTTATAATTCTTTGGGTATGTACCCAGTAATGGGATTGCTGGATCAAATGGTATTTCTGGTTCTAGATCCTTAATGAATTACCACACTGTCTTCCACAATAGTTGAACTAATTTACACTCTCATCAACAGTATAAAAGTGTTCCTATTTCTCCACATCCTCTCCAGCATATGTTGTTTCCTGACTTTTTAATGATCATCATTCTAACTGGTGTGAGATGGTTTTACGTATTTTAATTTCATGTGGTATTATATTTGATAAAGTATAAGAATAATTATATGTATATATGTATGCATATATATGTGTGTATGAAAATATGAAATTCAGGATCATATGAAATAAGCTACTTAAATCTTTCTCATGTAAGTGGCTTTTTATACAGTTCTAGTAGCAGTCAACAAAGAAGCTTGGTATGATAAATAGCATAACATGTCCATTCCAGTTTCAATAGCTACATTCTTCTGCTTCTCTAAGAGTGGAGTGATGGACTAGGACCAACAAGTGCATGATATCCTGTATACAGTCTAGTTCATCACCTCAACCTATTACCAAGCTCCTAAATGTGTCCTCATGTTCAACTCCCTCTCCTGCCTTACCCAGCATTATTACTGACATCTCCATTTCCAAAGTCACTGATGGATTGAGAAACATTTTATGAATTATAAAGAACAGAAATACCCCCCATCATGTAAGCCTTTGCCATGGCATGCTCTCTGGCCACAAAATACTTTTTAACTGCTACAGTTTTTTGCCATGTTCTGGGTGACATGCAACTGCTGTACCATGAGTCCCTGAGTTATATGGCCAGCAATAACAGAAAATACTCTAAGAACAAACTGGTAGCAAGAGGAATGTAAGTATATTTATACACATATATGCACATACATATACACATATATATACATACATATATACACACATACATATATATGAACTGATTGAGTATAAGACATTTTGATTAGTAATTTTTTTCTGAAAAACAATAGAAAAATTACTAAAATTAGAAGAAAGGAAATACTATCCATGTCCCAAATGAACTTCTATGCCTTGGGACGTTGTTTTCATTTTACCTCCTCCTTGAATTGCCTACATCCTCACCAGCATTTGCTTTTTATCTGCATATGTTATTCCAACTCTAACCATCATTGTTGCAAAATGCTCCTTCTCATTAATATTTTTTCTTTAGAAACAATGAAATAAAATTATAATATTATTATAATAGTTAATTATATTGCAGACTTGTTATGGTTTAGACACTATGCTAAGAGCAATGTAGATATCCAATTTTCTATCTTTATTCAATTTTCATGGAAGTTTACTGTGAAGTACACATTATTCTTCCTCTTGTTACAGATAAGAAAATGGAGACTCAGATGGTTTTATGGGCTAAATTATGTCTCCTCAAAATTCATATGTTAAGGGCACCTTGATTACCTCAGAATGTGAGTGTATTTGAAGATAGGGTTTTAAAGAGGTAATTAAGTCAAAATGAGGTAACTAAGGTGGGCTTTAGACTAATATGACTTTTGTCCTTATAAGAAAAGATTAAGACACAGAGACACGAATGTAAGATGATAGGAAGACAGAGGAAAAAGGCAGACATTTACAAGCCAAGAAGAGAGGCCTCAGAAGAAACCAACCCTGATGACACCCTGATCTCGGACTTCTAAACTCCAAAACTGTGGAAAAATAGATTTCTGTTATTTAATACACCCAGTCTACGGTGCTATGTTTCGGCATCCCTAGCAAACTAATAGATGTAACATAAATATTCCAATATCAATACTGGTACAATGATAAAAGCCAGCACTAAAAGCTGAATAATCCATTTCCTGATTCTGTTGCAGGATGTCTCTTTTCTGACCAGAAACTTCTGTGGCTGGTGGTGCCTTTTGCCCAAGTTTTGCTTGAACCCGTGGGGCTTATTTCACTCACTCGGCCTGGCAGGCTATGCACAGCTCAAGCTACCAGCCTGAATCCCACACCTGTCAAGTGTGAGCCAGGCGTAGAGCAGCAGGAGGTGTGTAAAAGGGGTGTGTAAGCAAGCAAGCATGGGGTCTGGACACTGTGCACAGTCAGGCACACTGGCTGTTGCAGTGGGGCGGGTAGCTCCAGGTGACTGCATGGGTGCTGGCTCTCTGTGAGGCTGCAGCTGGACCATGTGCACCACAAGTAGTTTCCACAGCTGCCACTGGGGAACACAGTGGTGCCTGGAAGCTTGGAGACTTCAGGAACCACTGGGCCCCCCAAGAGGGAGTCACAGTGCTGGCTCAGGGAGCTCCCAGATCTGGGATCCCTGAAGGTCCATGGCTCTTCCCTCCTTCTCTTCTTCCATATTGTGGCAAGCAAGGGGCATGTTTTTACCTTGTTTATATTCTAGAAATTTCAGCATAGCCATTTGGCAGGCCCTTAGTTCTTATCTTGCATCCAAGAAAAATGAGGCATGTAGACAAGTGGAGGGTGAGCAAGGCAAAGGGGAGCTTCATTGAGTGACAGAATAGCTCAGAGGCGGCCCTGGAGTGGGTAGCTCTTCTCTGTAGTCTGGTGTCCCAACGTCTGTTCATCTCTGTCTGAGTGGGGAGCTTTTATGGGCTCAGAGGGGAGGATGTGCATGCCAACTCTTCCATGGGTGCCCATGGGCAGGTATGGAAAAGTCACCACAAGTTCCCACTCTGGTCCATGGGACTGGTAGCCTGGTCCCCAGCCTTCAGGACCTCTGTGGCCAGAAGGCGGGGCCTCACAGGGCACCCACGTCCTTCAACCCATGAACCTGTCTGCCTCCTGCTGCTGTTCATGGTGCCTGGGCTTGGCTGAACTTTGCTTGGAGATCAGAGTGGGCTCTGAAAGCAGGGAGAAGCCAGGCAGCAGGAGCAGACACTTTGAAGCCTGTGAGGCTAGGGAGGGCCTTCCTGGGCCCCCAAGAGTGCAGGGATGCCTGGGTCCCCAGGTGCAGTTTGGGCAGCTGCAGCTACACCTGAGAGGGTGCGGCTCCAGCCTGCTCCTGGGCTCCCACTGGCTCCATGGAACATGCAGCCCTAGTCACACCTCCCTGCTGCGGCCAGGGTGATGGCAGTAGCTGGATGTCTGGAGTAGCCAATGTCATCAATTCCATTTGCTATACCATTGTAAGACCCTGAACTTCACCCTATCTTTGAAATATGGCACCTAATTTTTTCTGTACCATTTCATTGGTGGTGATGCACTATAATACAAGATAAAATTATATTAGATTATATAATCCAGGAGAGTGTGTTATGTTCTCATAGGGAGAAAATAATGATTTTTGCATCTCCTAATTGTCTCTAGCCCTGTGCCTCATGTATAGAAGCAGATAAAAGAATGAGTAAGCAATAAAACTATGCTAATATTAAAAAATAAAGTGGAATTCCATGCCTTTTATTATCCTCCTATGAAAGGTTATATTAATAGGAGCATATTTCCTTTCCTTTCTGATATTCTGATATTTTTATATCAATGGTTCTTAACCCAGGGAAACTAGTGGACATTTGGCATGTCAGGGCTCCTTTTTGGTTGTCACAATTGATGATGTTACTGGAATCTACTGGGGAGAGACTGGGGTGCTGCAAACATGCCATCATGCCCAGGACAGCCCCCTACAACACATAATTATATAGTCTCAAATATCAATAGTGCCAAGGATTAAAAAACTATTATTAATAGTTTATATAGTATGTGTATACGTAAAATACTATTTTTTTCTATAGAATACTTTCTGAGGACAAGGTATATTCACTCACTCTGTAGACCACTGCATTCTTGCCAGGTACATTTCCATGTTCATCGACTTGGATGATTGTAATCGTTCTGTCTTTGGGAGTCCCTTCTGTTGATGGAATATAATTTATATACGCATACACATATCCTGAGAGAAAGGTGAGGTACAGATTCCAGTTGAAAGTTACTCACACTTGTTTCTCTGAACAATTAGGCCTACTTCTGTAATGGTGTCCAAATTCTGTAGGAGGTGAAAATTTCTTCTTCTAGGGAAGCCATCTGTTTTCCCCTATGAAATGACTAATGATCTGAAGTTCCTGGACGTTCTGATCATGTTCTCAGTTCAGTTAGGCAATCTGTGAAATTCACATGGGAATTGGCTCAGTAACAGGCTTTATAGCATTATCTTCAGCTCCAGAGAAAAGGGTCAATGTCATATGCAGTTAGGAACTTTGAACAAAAATATATCAAGAAAAATTTAACCAAAATTTTTTTTGCTTTTGATTCAATTTCTTAGAATGTTAATTACAAGTAATAGTGATTGAGGACATTTCAGAGTCAATATGTAATCTCAACACAAATTGAGGACAGGAGACATGACTTACACTAATAAAAATATTTTTAAAGTATTAGCTCTGTTTTGTTGAATAGGAAACAGGATTTAGAGAGGTTATGTAATAGGTAAAAATGATAGAATAAAAATATCAATCCCACTCAATCTGACTTCACTCTTTTTAGTTAATGAGCTCACCTTTGCAAAAAATTATAACTGAGAAAAGCATGACAATGAAAGTGATCTGACCTAACTGATTTTATCTTGCTTCCAGCCTCCAAGCATGCTTGTTCATTCTGGGACATAAGCTGGCCTAACTTTGGAAGGAACTTAGTTTATAGTTTAACTTCGAAACAAAGATAATAGGCCTCTATGAAAACAAAACCTTTTCCTATCTGGGTACTAGACTGCCGCCGCAGGGCTAACAAATTAGGCACAAGATTAGAAGTTATGGTTTAGGAGTCATGCAGCCGGAGGCTGCAAGATTCTGAAACTCCCCAGATTGCTCCTGGGGATAACATCACCATTTTAAAAGCTAAGATCAGTGCTTGAGATATTTTGCATATCTTGTACTTATTGTATCAGCTGGGACCACCCAGATCAATAAACTTACTCATCTGGTCTTGGCCCCCAACGAGGAACTGATTCAGTGCAAGAGGACAGATTCAGCTCCCTGCAATTTTATCTCTGACCCGAACATTCGGCACTCTCCACTTTCTGACTCCCTACTTACCAAATTATCCTTAAACCCCCCATCCTTGAGTTTTGGGGAGATTGATTTTAGTAGTAACTCTATCTACCACCTGGTGTGGCTGGACTTGGATCAGTTAAACTCTTTCTTTGCTGCAATGCCATGGACCCAATGAGTTAATTTTGTTTGTGCATTAGGGAGGAGGAACCCATCAGGTGGTTACATTAAGTAGCAGAATTGGCTCTAAAGCTGTATCAGAGATCATTCCTTAGGGATGTGCCCTTTCCCCTTGAAAGAGTCTTGGAGAGGTGTGGAGAAATTGGCACTCATGTGCTTCTGTGTTATATACTCATCACTTAATTTACTCCTTATATAAAATGTAAGAGATGAATATTATTATCTTTTTGGAAGGAAAGGGCCATAAATTACAGGCTTTTTCCTTGGTCATCACTCTATTCAAAGCACCTTGCACAGTGTAGTCACTGCATATAGTAGAAACTAAATTAGGTATTTATTGTCTAAATGAATGAGTGGAGGCACATAGGAGTAAAAGACATTTGTCAAAGATAAGTACACAGTAAAGATCTGCCAGATTTCAAAGCTGTGTTTGTTTGAACTCCTAAGCCACGTGGGGAAAAAATCGCTCAGTGGAAAATAAAATAGAAGTTGTGTCAGTTAATTATTGTCAGACATTCAACAACCCCAATGCCTCATAACCCAAAATAACAATTCATTTAGCTTTCATTTTTGTGAACTGACAATTTGGACTGTGCTTAGTTGTGTTGTTCTTCTCATGTAAAGTTTCTGCAAGTGTGCATGATCCACAATAGGTTAGGTAGGTGGCTCTATTGATTTTGAGATAACCCGTATGTATAAGTTTGGGGTAGGAGAAAGAGTGGAAGTGTGCAGGCCTATTACTGTCAAGATGTCCCCAGCACTACATTCTATTACTCAAAACAAGTCATGAGACCAGGACAATTTTAAAGAGTGAAGAAGTACACTCCACCTCTGAATGGGAAAAACTTTTAAGTTACATAAGAAATGGGAGAGGATACAGGGAGGAGAATCTTTGGGCCATTGCTGAAAATAAACTGCCATAGGAAGAAACATGAAAACCAATTAATATATTCTTCCTCATTTGTGGTTAATGGTTTAGCAAATCAAACATAGGGTTATCTATTTGATTATTTGAAAAAGAGAACTGAACGTTCCATTTCTGGAAGGAGTATGAAGACTCTTAATAAAAATTTTCATTCTTGGATTAACTATGTTCAAAAATTTTGTATAAATAGTCCTTGGTCAAGAGCCAAAAATGGTTGTCACAGTCAGAAAAGCTGCAAGAAGCAGGTCAGATTTCAGAAGCACTGACTGCAAAAGCTCAATTATTTAAATCAAAAACCCAATGCAGATGATCAAATAAGTAGTTGACAGTATTTGATCTGGGCACAGAGACCATCTGCTCTTCTATAAGCTAAAGCTTAGTAATAAATGCAGAGTACCACGTGCAGATTTAAAATTTAAATGCAGACTGCATTATCTGTCCTTAATTTGAATGCAATTCAGAGCCTAAGTTTCTGTAGAACACTGTGGACTATCTGCATAGGAACAAAAACCTCGTAAGGAGAGTTTTCATTGATTTTTTTTTCCCTTTTAGATCTAAGTCTTGCCTTTGTTGTGAAAAAATAGGATGTCCAATATCAAACTGAAAAGGGCAACTAAGAAATTTAGTGCTTTCTTAATTGTTAAGCTTTCTAAAGAGATTAGGAGTAACTCTTTTGGCTGGAAAAAGAAAGATCTCTCTTCTTTCTCCTGTTTACCTTCTATCTCTCCCCTTCCCTCAGGGTCTTCTCCCACTCCCAAATAAATTTTTAAAAAACTGCTTCTTTGTGGTATCTACTTGTTTTAAAAGAGAAACAGTGACTTCCCTTTTTTTCTGATGTGTTTAGCACCATTCACTCATTCATTCAGAGCATTGATTCAGACAAGGAAAAATAAACACAAACAATTTTTCCTCTTTACACCAATCTCCCTATGTTACCAGTGGTGAATCTGTGTAGGTCTGTAGCAAACTCAAATCTTGGTTCCTCGGAGGAAAGAATTTGTCTGAGGGTCAGAAGCAGGTTTAAGGCAGAGGGAGAGACTGAGTCAAGTTTTAGAGCGGGAGAGAGAGTTTATTAAAAAGTTTCAAAGCAGGAGCAAAAGGAAGCAAATTGCACTTGGGAGAGGGCCAAGTGGATGTCTTGAAAGACTCAAGTTCCCCATTCAGCCCTAGACTTGGGGTTTTATACATTGGCATGATTTTCAGGTTTGTGTTTCTTCTATCTTAATTTTTCCCTTGGATTGGGCTGTCTGCATGTGCAGTGACCTACTGGCACTTGGGAGGGTCCACATGCACAGAGTGTTACTGAAGTTGTGTGCCTGCTCACTTGAGGCATTTTTCCCGTACAAGTAGAGCGTTCCCAGAGGAAGGTCACATGCTGATTAAACTGTGCCATTTTGCCTCTTAGTGTGTGCTTACACCTGCTTGCCCAAAGCCTAATATCTTATCAGGAAGCTGCTGATCACCAGTTTGATGGGTTTTCTACCGGGAGACTGTCTTTTCCTGGTGGCAACTGTGACTAAGTATCATTTTAGAGAGACAGTTTAACAACTGCCTAACCGTCACCTGGTTGTTGCCTCATGTTCCTGGAAGACAGGTCTCCCCTGCTATACTCACGTCTGCCTAACTACCTACTCTAATACCTACAATATTTAAATATACGGAACAGGATTTTCTTTCAGTGGACTAATAAGTTGCAAAATACAGTTTTTGGATTCTAGGCCTCTGATAGAAAAAATATTTACAAAGAAATATATTTCTGATTTCAAAAATTTGAGTGAAGCATTTTTGCTTTCTGATAATTGCATTAAAGTAGTACGATTTTAATTTTGGGAAATTTTGAGAAGAAAAAAAGAAGAAAAAAAATTTGAAGCAAGAGGAAATATTGAACAAAACACACCAAGATAAAATGATTTAAAATTTAAGATTTTTAAACAATCACAATATATATTTTCCATTTTTTGTATTCTGAGTTAAATGAGATATAAAATTTTTATGGAAAGATTATTTAAAAATCCAGCTTCTTGTATCTTAGTAGTGGGTAAATAGTAAGGCTGTGCAGGAATAAAACACGTAGCTATTTGGAATTTTCAAGGATAGAGCAAGTCAGGCTTATCATTTCATGTAGTTAAGATTTCTCCCCATGAAACGTGAATGATACTTCTAGGTAAGATGCTGTGGTTCAATAGTAGCATTGAAAAGACATTCTAACATGTCTAGTTTCAGAGTGCCTCTGACCTGAAGAGATTATATTACGATTCATTCACAATGATCACACCAATGATGACATCTGACAATGAAATCTTTTTACACAAAGAGCAATTGGTTTCACAAAAATCACGTTTTACTGATGGTCCCATCCATATTTCCCTAAAACAATGTAAAAGGAATCTCTAGGGATAAAATATGGGTTAAAAAATCACAGAGTTCATGCGTATTTTTTAAGTAACTTAAGAAAAACTTCCAACTACTCAAAAATGTACCTAACAGTCACAAAAGAGTCCATTTAAAGATAATCAGAAGGAAACACTTTTTGAAAATACCTAGATACTATTTCAGTAGTCTAGGAATTATACTGAAGCTACGCACCCACGCAATAGGGCCTATTCGCCTGCATCTGTCACGATACAACTCTTCTCCAAGACCCTAGGAGCCACTGGGAATTTTGGCGCTCTCTTGATTGCTAGTCTAGATAAGAGGTTTCCTCTCTTTCCCATCAAATTTTACTTTGAAGAATATACTAGTGACAATGATGTGGATGAGAGTCAGTAACATCAGTGAATAATGGCATTCATTCATTCTTCACCTATCCCAGATTGGTAAAAAGATTTCCTCCTGGAAAGTCAGACTTCATTGCTGAAATTCTTACCAGGAATTATGTTAACAGGTTTTGGGGGAAGAATTCTTTCAAGTAAATTCACATAAATACTGTTTTTTGTCTTAGCTTAGAATACATTTCCACCTATTTAACAATTTGATGCTTCCAGACCTTTAATTAAATTGTAAACTGCATGTTTGTTCAATCTTATTCTTATGACAGTTTGAGATCATAAATTCAGGGCTAACTGACTTAATACCAGAGGGTTGTTACAAAGTTTTGTTTTTACGGCCACAGATTATTTCATGACAGATTTAATAATGAAACTTAATATTTATGTCCAAAGTACTTAAAAGCATGAATAAATGATAAGATAGTAATAAATATAATAAGATATAACTCAACTTTAGCTATGAGGAAAAAGAAGTTGAAGAAGGAGGAGAAAAAAGAAGGAAGAAGAGGAGAAAGAAAAGAAAAGAAGAGAATGGGCTTTGTACGGTGGCTCACGCCTGTAATCCCAGCACTTTAGGAGGCTGAGGCGGGCAGATCACGAGGTCAGGAGATTGAGACCATCCTGGCTAACATGGTGAAACCCCGTTTCTACTAAAAATACAAAAAATTAGCCAGGTGTGGTGGCGGGCGCCTATAATCCCAGCTACTCCGGAGGCTGAGGCAGGAGAATGGCATGAACCCGTGAGGCGGAGCTTGCAGTGAACCGAGATCACACCACTGTACTCCAGCCTGGGCAACAGAGCGAGCCTCCGTCTCAAAAAAAAAAAAAGAAAAGAAAAGAAGAGGATATTATGTTAAGCATGCTATTTTATTTTTCCTTTATATTTTCAAGCTCTAATTTCTTTCTTTCCAACTCCTTAGGTTTGCTTTTCATACTATGTTAATTTTTGATAATCCATATATCGATATGTCACCTTAGATAAAATTTACAAGTTAAATATATTAATTAACAAGGTTTTGGTACATCTCACATTGGAAATAATTACTATGGTCCAATTGCTGAGTGGGATGCACTATTCAGTTGTAACATTTAAAAGTGCCACAATTATATGACGTTAGCACATACACATAGTATTGTCATGGAATTAATTATGATTAAGATTGATTTCACAGGAGCAGTAGACAAAAGATGGAGGATGCCTATGAGGGATCTATACATTTATTAACTCGAGTGTGGTGTGAATGAGGGACATGGTCATGACATCATGAGCATATAAACTTTGACTTGCAATTGCATGTACATACCTAATCCAGGATTCCTGTTATTGCAGATGCATACCACAGCTTGTGGATGTGATCTTGAAATGCACAGATGTGAAAGGTTTACTATTTTTCAACAGTTTTTTAAATAAAAACCTTAGAAATTAAAATACACATCATATAATTTTGTTCTTAAATAGGCTTTAAAATGCCACAGTTTACTGCGTGTAATTTAATAACTCATTCTTAACATCAACTTGTCTCTTGTTCATAGAACTGCTTTTGGAGCCAGTTCTATATGGGCTCCAACTAGATTTATACAAATGTATAAAATGCATAAAATGCATTTGTATAAATGCATGCTGGTCCCATAGACCTATCACCCTCTAAGCTGACATTTCCTTGTTGACGCTGATGTGTTGGACACAGGGAAACTTCATTTTGCTTTCATATATAAAAAACACAGAAGCAGAAGCAGAAGGTAATGTCCTTTGATCTCATTCATTTCCATTCTTCCACCTTTCCAAATAAATTAATCCATGAATTCCAGTAGTCAGTCATTTTTAGTGAACCACCTTTATTAGACAGACTCCTGTTGGCCCTTCTTTCTCCCCTTATTAGCCTTGTCCCTGCTTCCTAATAGGCAACTGTATTTAATTTTCTTTTTTTTCGAGGCAAGATCTCACTCTGTCCCTGAGACCGTAGTGCAGAGGTGTGATTACAGCTCATCACAGCCTCAACCTCCTGGGATTAGGGGATCCTCCCACCTCAGCCTCCTGAGTAGCTGGGACTACAGACGTGGTACGGCACCTGGTTAAATTTTGTATTTTTTGTAGAGATGGAATTTCACCATGTTGCCCAGGCTGGTCTCAAATTCCTGGGCTCAGACAATTGACCCTTCTTTGCCTTCTTAACTGCTAGGCTTGCAGGCCTGAGCTGCCAGGTCCTGCCAACAATTGTATTTCTTTAAAAAACATCTCAGGCCGGGCGCGGCGGCTCACGCCTGTAATCCCAGCACTTTGGGAGGCCGAGGCGGGCGGATCACAAGGTCAGGAGATCGAGACCACGGTGAAACCCCGTCTCTACTAAAAATACAAAAAATTAGCCGGGCGCGGTTGTGGGCGCCTGTAGTCCCAGCTACTCGGGAGGCTGAGCCAGGAGAATGGCGGGAACCCAGGAGGCGGAGCTTGCAGTGAGCCGAGATCGCGCCACTGTACTCCAGCCTGGGCGACAGAGCGAGACTCCGTCTCAAAAAAAAAAAAAAAAAAAAAAAGGCCGGGCGCGGTGGCTCAAGCCTGTAATCCCAGCACTTTGGGAGGCCGAGACGGGTGGATCACGAGGTCAGGAGATCGAGACCATCCTGGCTAACACGGTGAAACCCCGTCTCTACTAAGAAATACAAAAAAAACTAGCCGGGCGAGGTGGCGGGCGCCTGTAGTCCCAGCTACTTGGGAGGCTGAGGCCGGAGAATGGCGTGATCCCAGGAGGCGGAGCTTGCAGTGAGCTGAGATCCGGCCACTGCACTCCAGCCTGGGCTACAGAGCAAGACTCTGTCTCAAAAAAAAAAAAACAAAAAAAAAAAAACATCTCTTACAACTCAGCCACCATTCTCAAGTTTGCCCTCTCATGTAGGCATGCAACTGCAACCAAATACTGAATGTATTTGACCTGATTATTACTAATATTATGTGCTGTTCCTTTAAAAAGTTTAACTGAAGTTGTTGAAAAATATATGGCCCCTTGCTCAATAAAATCATGCAAGTGTATGTGAAAGATAATTAGCTTCAGAATTTAAAAGTTGCAGGAAGCATAATCTGGTCTAAGATTCTATTTAACATTTGATATTTTGTGGTCTGTTTAGTTTATTGAATACCCAAGAATTCTGTTTGCCATTAAAAATGCAGAACCTACAAATTTTAATAAATACTTGTGAAGCAATGAACTCCATTACTGGAGAAGGCTTCTATTAGGGATAATTGAAGTGATTAAAATTAAGAAAAAAGAATTAATAATCCTATACACGGTGAAGTTACTCAATGGCAGAGCCTTATGCCAAAAATAATTCTGACTAGATATTCAGTTTCCAAGAGAAATCATTCTTTACCATTTTTTCCTATTTCCTCCAAAAGCATCATATACTTTTCATTCTATGACTGAAACAAAACATTTTATTTTTCGTGTTTGGTAATACTATAAATATTCATAACCACACATCTGTCAAAAAAGCACCACAGAAAGTGTTTAAACCACAAAGGAGGAAAAATTCCTTGAGTGGTCCTTGAAGAAATCACACTACATGCTCCATGCAATTGTTCTAGCACTTAAGCTAAAATTCCTGACCTTCAATACATAAATAGTTTCTACTTAATGAAGAATATTCAGACAAGAACAAAAGCATTCATTTTTGGAAAAATAAAAATGTTATTTTGCCTTCTCTCTTAGGAACTGTTTCTGACTGCAGAGTTATTTTGATCTGGCTTTTTTATAATTCAGATTTTTGTGCTGTTTTCAAATCACTTTTAAATGTCAAGTTTTTTGTTGTTGGGCTGTTTTCCTTTCCCCGTTTCCTCTCTTTCTCTTTTTATTTTCTACATATAGCAAAAATATTTTGTTGTAAAAGCATTCACACCTAGTCAATGTATCCTGAAGATTTAAAAAGAGTTGTCACAGAACTAATAAAGGTCCTGTGTTTTAATCATTCCTCACCACAAAGAAGCAAAACTTACATTTTGAAGTTTGGATTCAATGGGCACATCATCATGTAGGCAATAAGAATCTTAAAACAGAATAATAAGACATGTCCTCTCCAAAAAAATTGTGTAACCTAGCCTTTCTTATTTTTTTCTTTGTAAAAATGATTCTTCAAGGTCTATCACCTGACTTTATTCTGAAACGTTTTGTTACATGAATTATTTTTCTAGATTTGTCAACCATAGAAAATTTTCATAATTGTGTCAGATGTGAAAGAGCCCTGGAAATCAACCAATCTAAATAAAGCATCTAAAGCGTCGAGAGGTAAATTGTCCATGAGCACACAGCTAGTTAGGCAAGATTGTCTTCTGTGGCTTCATTCTTAAATACAAGAAATGTTTCCCCTGAAACATCTGGAGTTTCCTTTAATGGTATTTAAATTATATGTCTGCAACCAGGAGTCTGGAATCACAATCTTGAAACCAAACATGATTTGTAAAGAGCTCATGATTACAAGATCAAAAAGACTACATTAATATGACATCAGCTCATTAATTTGTACCTTCATTCCTGCCCTCCTGCAATTTAAAAATAGCTTCACTGATTATGGCAAGGTTTTCTTCCTTTTGCAAAAAAAAAAAAAAAAAAAAAAAAAAAAAAAAAAAAAAATAGCATAATTGAATTCTTCAATGTTATCTTTGATGAACATTTAGAAGCTCAAAACCAAATCTTATCTGGGAAAATTTGAAATTCATCCCTATAAAACTAGAGAAGAGTACAGATCTGAGGAGGAATGTGGATTGAATGAGGTGCTGTACATTTCAAAAGTTAGTGTCTAGGAGTTATTTCAGGGCAAACGTGAGCAGATACTTGACATTTTACTTTTATTTTTAACCTCTTTGTGCTTCTCTGGCCTTCCTGAGAACTCAGCATTATTCTAAACAAATCTAAATATTTGGAATTCCAGGCACTTACAAATGACTGTGTTTTGCAGCTTACATGGATAAATCTCTCTCAGAAATCTGCTCAGCCCATTTCACATAGAGAACACTGGAGAACATTTTCAAACAGTTATATGACTTGCTGTTGTTTTAGTGTAAGGTGAATTTTTTTTTTCATATAAGGAATATCTCAAGAGAACCCTTCTATATGTGTCACAGAACTCTGAAGTGTAATGCTTTCTCCTCATCTTCTTTATTTATTTATCCTAGTAAAGCAAATTCTTTCCTATCCCAGGGCCATGGCAATTGCTATTTCCTCTACCTAAGAACTTCTTTGCCCTGGCCCTATTCACGACTGGCTTTTTCTTTCTATTTCAAGGCCTTGCTCAAATGCTACTTATTCCTGGAGAACTTTGCTGCTTCCCACATACATGGGCTCCACAATCCCCAACCCAGGCACTCTCTCAAATAGAAAAGTGATGGATTTGTACTCTTTCCATTGTTTACATGCATCTTAGGTATTACATTATGCTAAACTTTGCCTTGTTTACTGGTATATTTTAAATTTGTAGGTCAATGTCTTACATGCAGTATTTGTTGAATAAATTCAAGCGTCTACTGCATCAAATGCTAGAGAATGTTCTCTGGAAGAAGGCAAAGGGGAACGCATGCTTTCACAATTAGGGCATAGAAGGAGGGGTAGCCCTACTTTCAAGAATAAAAGTAAAGCGGTCAATGAAACGTAAAAGTAAAAGCAGTTATCATTTATTGGACATTTACTATTGGAATATTTTTGGTACGTTAACTCAATCTTAAGAAAAATAAGTTATGAAATCTATATTATTATCATAATTTTATAGCTATAAATACTGAGGCACAGAGTGGTCAATTATCATGACTTACCCTGGACATATTCCTGTTAGGTGGCAAAGTTCTGGGATCTATATACTTATCCACTCTATCACTCTTTGTCTCTTAACTAAGAGACAAACATAGCAAAGCAAAAAGAAAAATACTTTGTAAAGAAGAGTTAACGACTATATATTCCAAAACTCTATCACGTTTTTAATCTAAAAATGTTTTTTCCATTGACATATTGTGGGCTCAGTGTAGGAAAATCACAAAGGATAGTACTGCATCGTTGAGCTTACATCAACAGAGTTGTTGCACTCTCAGTTCCAGGAGAGGTTAATAAACTTTAAGGAGAGAGTTATACAATTTGGCTACCTTGACATGGGCAGTAAATATTGATCAAGAGACCAGCCGATGCATGGTAATCCATAGGGAGAAAGAGCAGAATAAATGCCTTCTCTTAAAATGGATCACCCAAAAGTAGATGTAGACGTTCAACCTACAATGAATGTATAAATGGTTCAATTAAAATACTCTCAGGAAAAAGCAGAATGGAATGGTAGAAAGAAGTCAAGCAAGGATGGTGCAAGTTCAGTCAAAGCCTTAGCTTCAGCCTGAGCCTTCAAAGAAATATGTGGTGCAGATTATAGCTCAGAGTTTGAACGGATTCCAGGCAAGATAGTTGGGCCATCATACTTCTATGTCAGTCAGCCTTTAGTTACTGGACAACTACAAGTACACACATTTTTATGCTTTCCTTCTTTGTCTGCATATATAGTTGTACTAACTTATTAGAGATACTGTAAAAAAAAATACCATAGACTAGGTTGTTTTTGTTTTGTTTTGTTTTGTTTTGTTTTGAGAGTCTCACTCTGTTACACAGGCTGGAGTGAATCATGGCTCACTGCAGCTTCCACCTCCTGGGCTCAAGCGGATCCTCCCACTTGGGCCTCTTAAAGTCCTGGGATTACTGCTGTGAGCCACCACACCCAAGCAGACTAGGTAATTTAAACAACAGAAACTTATTTTCTCATAGATATGGAGGCTAGAATTCCAAGATCAAGATGTTGGTAGATTTGTTTTTTTCAGAGGCCTGTCTCCTTGCTCGTCGGTGGCCACCATCTTGCTGTGTCCTCACAGGGTCAGTCCTTGATCTGTATGTTGCCTGTATCTTAATCTCTTCTTGTAAGGGCACTAGTCATACAGATTAAGGATCATCCTGAAGTCCTCATTAATCACACCTTTAAAGGCCCTACTTCCGATTTTAGTCACATTCTAAAGTACTGGGGTTTAGAAATTTAATATATATATTTTTGAGGGAGGGACACATTTCAGCCTGTAACACTGGTCAAAGCAGGTCTATTAGCCCTAAGTTAACCTTCCAAAGAAAGTCATAGATGCTGGCCCTTAAAAATAAAAGTATATATAAACTGGAGATAGTCACACAAAAACTGTGTAGGAATGCTCATACAGTTGGACAGAGATCAACAGTTACGTGTCTGCAATACTGCAATACAATTCTAACACTAATTACTCAGAGTTAAGACAGATTGCAAAGGTTGAAGGCATGCTACCATGAACACTGCCCTCACTTCAGACACCAGTTGCAATTTCTGGGATTCTAGACCATCTGCACTTCTGACCAACTCAGGGCCTCCCACTAGAGCTTTAGGTTTGATAATTAACTGGAATGACGTAAAGAACTCACTAAAGCACCATACTTGTGATCACAGTTTTGTTATAAGGCACATAAATCAGGACCCGCCAAAACAATAAATATACAGTGTGAGGTCTGAGACAGTCCCACATGTGGTGTTTCTGTGTCTTCTGGCCATGGAATCAAGACTCATCATCCTACAGACACATTGATGTGTTGACCAACCAGGGAGCACATGCAAGCTACAGGTGTCCAGAGGTTTTACTGGTGTTTTATTACACAGGTACGTCTGGCTGACTTATTAGCCACATAACTGAGCTCAATTATAACCTCCCATCCTCAGAGGTTAAGAGGTCAGGCTGATGTCACTTGCCTCAGAGACCCAGCCTTTTAATTACATGGCTGGTCTTTCCAGAATGTCCAGCCCCCACAACTTGAAGCTATCTAGGCTCCCCCACCCCAAGTCATCTTGTTAGCATGAACTTGGGTGTACTCCTGGGAGCCCACAATGAAGAATGAATAATAATCCTAACACTAGGAAAATTCCAAGGTCTTAAAACCTCCCTCCCCACAACTTGGAACAAAGATCAGACCCCTTTGTTAAAATTATACAATATCCCAACATCATTTTTCTATCAGCTGCTGATCTCTGCCAGGGCTCCCAATGGACCAAACAAACAGGATGAATGTAGTCTTGAGCAGACAACAGAGAGGCAGAGGATAAACATGCATTTTTTATCTGTAGTTAACATATTTTTTAAGAAAGAAGACGAAGCTCACCATACAAAGCTTCTGGTAGCAATCAATAAAATTACTATAGAGGTGAAGAAAGAGATGATACTTCTATTCACTGCCCAGAATTCCTTTGTTATATCATGTAGCTGATTCTTGTCCCCAGTTTTCAGATGATGAAACTCACACCCAAAGATTTACGTGCCTTTGACTTCCAAGGTTCAGGTGCCATGAAGTCCACAATTTGCATTCTGATGCAATTATTAATGTGAAATCCTTACTTTTGTAAAACTCTAGGTACTGGCATTATTGTGGCTACTCAGTTGTGCACTTAAGACCACAAAGAGCCTAAAGGGAAAATGCAGAGTTTGTTGTGGTAGTTGTGATTTAAAGGTATGAGGTACGTACTTCTAACAGCTCCCAATTCAAACCTCCAAAGTCAAGTCACCTCAGAAAAAATTTCAGTGTAATGGTCAGGTAACGCCGTCTGCTTTTGCCTCTAAAACTCAGAAGCATTCACCTGTGTGAAGTCCCTGAAAACTAATGGCAGTCATGTCACAGATAAGTCTAAATGAAATGGCAATTGTTATAAGTTGTTCCAAAAAACATATGCATAACTGAGGTAATTATGAAATGATTTACAGGCTACATTCATGGTTCTAACAAGACCGTATGTCTTAGTTCTCAGGGACCTCCTTCAGCATCATGACACAGTGCTTGGTATATGACTTAAATATGTGCTGCATAAATGAAAGCTTCCTTATCATGATTCTAGACAGTGAGATCTAATTCTCTAAGCCACAGGTTTGGTATTAGTAATTTGAGGATCTCATATTTTCTTTAGAAGTTTGTTGTGGAAATTAAATCAGATCATCTATGTGAAAACTCCTCCAAAATTGTAAAGGGCTTTCACAAAAAGAAGATGATCACAGCCCTCAGCTCAAAATAGATTTCTGGGAAATGATAGTTGACAATTTGAGAATCTTTTTCTGTCTCTTACCCTCATTGCTTCTTTTATGCTTTTCTTTTTCATATCATTCATTACTCTTCTCCTCTATCAAACTATACTCCAGTACAAACCAGTAGCACTAACAGCATTCCAGTGAAAAATTCTTATTACTTTCCCCCAAAGCTATATTCCCTCTACATTAGTACATTTGTTTGTCATTTGTCAAGAAAGGTTTCATCTTAAAGGAGACCCTAATAAATAGTTGATCATCTTTTCTCTGACGATCTTAATTACTCAATATAGTAGGCATGGTCTTGTTGTGATTAAGATTGTGGCAATTACAGTCAAATTGTTCTTCCTCTAGCCAGCAGTGAGATGTTAGGCAAGTTATTTAGCATCTATGATAATTCTTGGAAAGATAGTTCTACCAATTATATAGAGCTGGTTGAAGAATAAAATATTTCAATAAAACACTTAAACATAAGGGTAATTGGCACACAGTACTGAAAATTGGTAGTAATAGTAGAGTGATGGGCAATAGTGATAGTTATATTTGTGTTGCAGTTTTAGTTGGACTTTGGTCTGTTTGAGGAGGGGAGTGAAGAATGATGCTCCCCAAAGGGGATTTGTTGTTGTTTGTGTGTTTATTGGTGTTTTATGTTTGTTTGTTTGAGCAAAGAAAAATATGGATTACAAAGTTATAATACTATATAACAATAATATAAAATTTTTAAATTAATGTAATATATTGTAAATTATTTAATAATGCTACTAAATTAGAGCTATTTTGCTATTTTTGTACTCCTGGAATTTTCAAAGCCTCCAAATGGGCTCAATTAGTTTTATTATTTGAAAGAGGTGCATGTATCTGTTATAAAAATATCATCCTTCAGTGAAAAGTCTCATGGAACATTTTATGATTTTCATTACAAAGACCATCAATGCTATGTTTTGTGTCCAAAAGTAAGATCACATTTTGAACAGGGGGAAAAACGTTCAATTGAACAAACTATTCATTCTTACTTTTCATCATGAGTTCCTTTTACATATTGTCAACAGAGATTATTAGAACAGGACAAAAAGCAAGAACATAACTTATGCCTAATCAAAAGACCCCATTCAGAAACTAAAACTTAGTTCAAATTCTGGATCTGTGTGGGATGACTTTAGAGACTGTCTGCAAGTAACTTATTACGTTGCCATCTATTTAGAAGTCCAAGGTAATGATGTGAACCGCTTTAATGAGTAAATGAAAACCTATATAAAATAAATGGCCCATCAAATTGGAAAAAAGAAAGATACATTAACAGGTATTAATACACCTTTAGTTTTGGGTGAAGCAGATCCTGTATATATCTTACAATTTCTTGGAAGTTCCCACAGGGAGCCAACTCTCTTCTATCATTCATTTTAAACTCTATATAATGATAATCCATCATTATGAAAGCAAGCATTTGAAAAGACTGCAATAACCACTTATGAAGCCTTCTCTACCATCTATTTAAATGATAAAATTTGATATTGCTGATGATTGAATTGAAAAGAATTAAGGGGAAATAAATTTAAATTTGCTAAGTGGTTAGTTTTTAAAATCTGCTATATATTGACAGTTGAATTGAAATGAATTAAATAAAATAATATATTTAATTATGTGTATGTTTAAATTATAAATCTCAAACCAGTTCTGCAAAATCAATATAATTATCCCCATTTAAAATGAAAAACATTGAGACTTCAAAGGAATGCCAGAATTAGCCAAGGTCATACAGAAATAAATGGTTGATCTAGTATTCCTATAGGAATTCATATCTGTCACACTCCTAATATTTATCTATTTCCATTATAGAACTACAAATGAGGAAATCATTAATCATTTCTCTTGCTGTAAAAATAGCAGCTCACTATGAGCCAAGCTCAGTGCTAAGGATTTACATGCATTTTCTCGTCATTGGTTTTCTCACAGCTGCATTTGTGTTAGGTGTTACTACATACTGTATTCTCAAGGGAGATGAGGCAGAAAATATCTCTGATTATTTTTAATATCCTTAATTACTTGAAGAATGAAATGATAGATAAATAAAGGAATAAACAATGGAGTTCAAGCCATTAAGTCTATCTGATTTAACTATAAGCTCCATGTAGATCTGGAGATAAATGTAACTTTATATGTTATAAATGTAACCTTCTATGTGTATACAATTCTTTTATAATTTTAGTACTTAGCTAAGTGACTTTGGTAGCCCAGAATTTGTACTAATAAATGACTTTGGTAGCCCAGAATTTGTACTAATAATATGTTGACAAGATTGCTTATTCACTGTATGTTTGGCAAAATAATACATCTATACTTTAATCCTAACACTAACTTAACCTTAGTTTACTTCTCAACATTCACTGACCGCTCCTTTCCCTTGGCATACAGTTTCTACACCTACCATGTATTCATCTCCAATTCAAGAAACACACTAAACTCTCACCTTCCACACTCCACAAATATTCTTCTCTCTACCTGGAATGTTATTTTTCTTCCTTTCACCCAGTATCTTTTTCTTTGGAAACACCTTTCTGTCTTCATTGTTTTTTCCTAACCTGTGTTACCCTAGCATCTTACTTTCCCTACTTTAGTCCTTATCCTATTGTGTAAAGGTTTTTATTTAATTGTCTATATTTCCCTCTACTATATAAGCCAATTGAGGGCAGAGGTCATAGCTTGTTGACCATTCGATCCTGAATCATTTCAAATATTAAGAGCTAATTAAATTACATTAAAAATCTTGTCATCATCTGCACAAAAAAACAATATATTACTAGTGCTAGCTATATTAAAACCCCATACATAATTTCTGCCTACTATCCCTAGTGTATTTTGTGGGACAGAAAAAAGACACATTTTCACTATGATATATTATTATATTATTCCCTAGAGCCTCCAGAAAGGAATGCAGCCCTGTGGTTACCTTGATTATAACTAGTGATATACAAGTCAAACTTCTGGCATACAGGACTGCAAGATAATAAATTTGCTTTGCTTATGCAGCTAAGTATGTGGTAATTTGTTATGACAACAATAGAACACTAATGCATTCTCACAGTTTTACTTGTATATGGTGCCTTTGTTTATCTCACTACCAGACTCTTAGCTCCTTGAGAGCAAATGTAAGAAACATGCCTTGCCTCTATCGTATCCATCAGTAAGTGTTAATATTTGATTATAAAGTAGAATGAAACTTCTATGTTTTCTGATCTAACATTAATGTTTAAATCTCAGCTGAAATATCCTGCCATTCAGTGTCTGAGAATATCTCCAGTGGTTGGGAATCGATTATCTACTAAATAGCTTCAGTGTTTGGGAATCCACTATTTATTCAGACAATTCCCATTTAGTCTTTGGCAGTTCTGACTTTGCATGTCAGGGAGAAGCCATTGATCAATAGAAGGAGAAATTTGTAATTCCACTCATTGATGAATGTCCTAGTTCTGCTCTTTAGGACAAAATGAGCTACTCTTTCTTACTTCCCTCGTACGGGAACGGCTGACATTTCCCTCCATGAGTACTGTCTTCAGTCTCAGCATAACCTGTTGGTCCATGGTTTCCTATGTGTCACAAGCTCAAAGCCCTTTCCAGTCCTGCTGGTGAGCCTTTCGGTAGTCTTCATTTTGAGACCAACGTTTATAAATCAGACATTCAGGCTTAGGATAGTCTTGTTAAATCCTGTGGAAAAGCCTCTTACTGAAAACAGATTATTCAAAAACAAATTTTATTTCATTTGGCCACAGGCGGTAAGTAACATGAAGTTTGAAAAATACGAGGGGAAAATATTTTTAGGAGTCATTGTGGTCTTAGTAAGAGTTCCTATGCAACCCATACCATAAGATAAAAACAGGCTAACCGGTTAGTTGCTGATTACAGGTATTATTTTTCGTGTCCTGGCCAAGGATGATAGCAATGAAGGAAGAGATAAGTGGTGCAATTTTAAATATATTTTGATACCAAAACCAGCAGAAGTTGCTGATGGTTTAGTTTTATTATGTGAAGGGTAGAAAGACATCAAGGATGTTTTCAAGTTCTAAGAGGCCAAATAGGCACTTTCTCAGACGTGGAGTGGTGTGGAGCAGGATTATGTTTGGGGAAAAACTCAAAAGTATGTTTTTGAATATGCTCTATTTGAAATAACCTATTAAACAATCCAAATGGAGATGTTGAGAAAGAAGTTGAACATAAAAGTCAGAGAAATGTCCAAGCCGGACATATAAAATTGTAAGCTATCAGGGATAGAAATTTTTTTAAGCCATGAGAGTAGGGGGAGTGACGTAAAGAGTAGCTATAGAAAGAGTCCTAATCCATCAATCATTCACAGTATAATGTTCAGAGATTTGCAAGATGATGAGAAACCAGTAAAGGATAGATAGAAAAAGCAGCTATTCAGGCAGGGCGCGATGGCTCAACCCTGTAATCCTAGCACTTTGGGAAGCTGAGGTGGGCGAATCACGAGGTCAGGAGATCGAGACCATCCTGGTTAATATGGTGAAACCCCATCTCTACCAAAAATACAAAAAATTAGCTGAGTGTGGTGGCACATGCCTGTAGTCCCAGCTGCCCATGAGGCTGAGGCAGGAGAATCACTTGAACCCAGGAGGTGGAGGTTGCAGTGAGCCAAGATCATGCCACTTGAAACCCTGTCGAAAGAAAGAAAGAAAGAGAAAAAGAAAAAGAAAGAGAAAAAGAAAAAGAAAAAAAGTAAAAGCTGTTCAGAAGGCTGCTCAAAAGAGAGTTTTGTACCGGAAGACAATTTAATATGCATATATGCAAAAGACATGGTTAATTGCTGATAATATATCAAATAAAAATAATTTAATAATATTTGCCATTATGTGGTGCATGTGAGAGATTTCTCAGTGGAATTATCGTGGTGATTGCTTAATTGAAATGGGCTTAAGAGATTATTGCAAGAGAGGAATTGGAGAAAACAACAGAAGTTGACTATTTTTAACAGTTTCAAATTTAAAGAGAGCAAACAAGTAGTGTGGTATTTGGAGGAGATAAGTACTAGAAGATACTATTTTTCCTTTTTAATTGAAGGAACTAAGTCTCGTTTTGTATGTCATTGGGAATTAGCCAATAAAGTGGAGAAGAGTTGATAAGAGCAAGAATGAGAAGGTAATACCTGGAAAGATGTATTTATGTCTTTAAATAATGAGAGGAAATAGAACTTGTGTACACGTCATGGATTTGGCCTAAGACAGTGAGGATTTTGTTCACATTAATAGGAAGAAAAGAAAACAGGGTATAAGAGTAAATACACAGATAATTTGCAGGTGTGGAATTGCCAGTTTGTGAAAGTCTTTTCAAAGTGCTGGAATTTTCTCATTGAAATGAGAATGTGGGTTTTAAATTGAGAGTGAGGATTAAAGGTTGAACATAAAGAAAAAGATGTGAAATAGTTATCTCTGACAGTGGAAGAATGATTCAGTTAGGGAAGGACTTACTAGGCAATCCACTTGAGGTTGGGACAAGGGATTTAAACAGGAACAGGTCAGCATGTTGTGTGCATCTTTTGAGACATCATTAATTGTGAATTTAGGGTTTTGAATTTAACCATGGGTGCAGTTATGTCAAAAGAAGGCAATCAAAGAAAATGTAACAAGACAGTTTCAGGTGGTTTCAATGAGCTGTGGCAAAACTGCCTGACAAATGGCTTCCATTGATGTTTGCCACAACCCTGTTCTAGTTTCTGCCTCACAATAGTGTCATCACTGTTGGCTCTTTCTCGGTTGCCTAATTTGTATTGTTTTAGTGACTGACATTTATAGACCCAATAAGAGAGTCAGGAATCATGCTCAGGGTTACTGAATACCTAAATATAATTTACTTTCTTCTTTAAATTTGTATATTTTATTTTAAAATCTATGTTTTATATGTGATGTAAAATTCAAAATTTCAACAATGGGAGCATTAAATATGTTGTCTTCATGTCTGACCTCCTATCCAACTTAGAAAAATTTAAGCACACTCTATAAACCCTTATAAATACAATTCATTCTGATTTGATGCTTTTTGGTTTTATTTCCAAGAAGTTTCACATATATTTGTTAGAATCTGATGCTATAATTGAAGGAAAATCACTACTCTTATATCACTTAATCTTTCATCCTATTTAGTGGAAGATCAACCCCTTGCATAGAAACAGTATTTTATTTACTGTCCATTATTCAAATATATATATATTTGCTGTTGCCAGGCTGGAGTGCAGTGGCACGATTTCGGCTCCCTGCAACTTCCGCCTCCCAGGTTCCAGAGATTCTCCTGCCTCAGCCTCCTGAGTAGCTGGGACTATGGGCATGCGCCACCATGCCCAGCTAATTTTTGTATTTTTAGCAGAGGCAGGGTTTCACCATGTTGGCCAGGATGGTCTCAATCTCTTGACCTCGTGATCCACCTGCCTGGGCCTCCAAAGTGCTGGGATTACAGGTGTGAGCCATTGCACCCAGCCTTGTACACTTATTTTTATTTATATTTACTCAAAGTGATCAGGATGAGGAATAAATTTTTTATTGCATTTCTTTACATTATTTCTCTGATTTTAGTCGAAATGTTTCATATACTTTTCCATATTTTGAGGTATACTAGTGTCCCATTATTTACATTTAATCACACTGAAATATTCAATATTAGAGTTTGGTTTTATTGCCTCAAATTGAGAAATTCTTCAAAGAAGTATTCATATGTCTACAGACAAACAAAAGCTTATTCTGAGAAAGCGTTCTGTGAATTTTAGCAGCAAATGTTGATCTGGATTTTTATGCCTCTTGTTCAATGTGATAAAATTTTTATCTAAGTCAATTACCTGTAAAATTGCTTGCCATCTTTTGATTTTGGCTCTGTAGGTAAAGCTTATGTGAAATGTTGTTTTAAAATTCTATAATCACACTTTCTTTCTTTTATATTGGGGACAAATTTATATAACATAAAATTAATTACTTAAAAGACAGAAATTCAGTGCAATCATACTTTCTTTTTAAGCACTTGCTATCAGCTAAACTGTGTACAGGGAACATAAGAAGGAGTAGAATTGGAATTCAAAATATTGGTTGCATGGACTTATTTTAAAAACACTGTATTTGGAAGCATTTCCTATTTCTATCACCCCTTCCCTCTTGATCCATCTTCTTTCATAGTCCAAAAATACTTTGTTCATCTTCTTAAAATGCTTTATTATTAGAAAATTATGTACCATCACTTATTTCGCTGAAATGGACCCCGTCTGGGAAAGACTATCATTCATATTTTTCCTCCTAGAACTGTACAGAGTTGATACTCAGTAAAAGGCATTGTGAATTTAAATATCGGATTCCATACAGAGGGACAAGTAAGATTAAAAACAAAGCTACATTAAGACCTCAAAGTCTCTGAGCTCATAAATCCAAGGGGTGCTATTCAGGTGGTATAGACTAAGGAGGACATTAGAGCTGTGCAAATAAAGTTTGATGCAGAAATTGGTGCTGGTCCTCTGTTTATTACCAATTCATGACAAGATAAGTATAAACAATAAGGAAAAGCATCTAGAAATTTTTATAGCAGTTTTAGCAGTTTAATATTACATAGGTTGAACCTAACAATGGAAAAGACAACAATTGCTTTTTGTCTTTTAAACTGATTTTTCTAACCATCAATTTTAATGAATTATTGATCCACAAAAGATGGGATGGCAAAAAATAAAATCTAGTTTCTCCTCAGATAGGCCACTTTAGAAGCAGTGTCACAGAGAGCAAGGCATGGTTGAAGAAATAATGATCAGTCAGGCGGTGGTTGGAGCATGATGTTCATGACATGGGAGGAACAGAAGATAAGGTACAATGCTAGAGTGAGTCCTGTGTTTGAAGGGGCTTCAATGTCAACAAAAAGATTTATGCTCTGCTCTACTGGTGAGGAAAATTCACAGACAATTCTTAATTAGAGGATAAAATGAGAAATCCTGTAATTAAAATGATTTCCTTGTTGATTTGAGAGAGAAATTCACTAAAGACAAGAAAGCTTTCTTTTTTAAATTAGATTTTAATTGTATTGACAAATAATAATTGTACAGAGATATAGGGTTAGATGTGATATTTTGACACATGCATACAATGTGTAATGATCAAATCCAGGTCATGAGAATACCAATTTTCTCAAACACTTATTATTTCTTTGTGGTGGGAACATTTCAAATCTTCTCTAGAGGATGACACATTGATATGGTTTGACTGTGTCCCCACTCAAATCTCATCTTGAATTGTAGCTCCCATCATCCCAACGTGTAGTGGGAGGAACTCAGTGGGAGGTAATTGAATCATGGGATTTGTTTCCCCTATGCTGTGCTCGTGATAGTGAGTAAGTTCTCATGAGATCTGATGGTTTCATAAGGGGCTTCCCCCTTCGCTCAACTCACATTCTTCTCCTTCCTGCCATCATGTGAAGAAGGATATGTTTGCTTCCCCTTCCACCACTATTGTAAATTTACTGAGTCCTCCTTAGCTGTGAGCCAATTAAGCCTCTTTCCTTTATAAATTACTCAGTCTCAGGCAGTCCTTTACAGCAATGTGAGAATGAACTAGTACACACATCTTAGTCATTATCACTCTCCTTTAAAGTATTAATTTTTCAGTATTTGTATCTACCTCTAAACTTTCTTTTCCACCCCACTTTTTTTCACTAACTCTTTCCTATTCATTCCAACCCTGCCACCTCTTCCCATGACCCATTTCCTCAAACTTGGACACATGAAAGAGCATTGTAAATTATTACTTATAAGAATTTTTATGGCTTTTTGAATGACCATTGATTCAGATATCTTTGAAATCTAATCTCAGCTCTGCTGTCATTGACTGTGTGACCTTGGATACTTCATCCCTCTGAATCTTTATTTGTTCATCTATAAAGTTGTAAAATTTACCTTTATGGGTTTTTGACGAATTTGAAAAATTTAATGAGATAATAAAAACCATCATGGTACATGATTCTCCCTACTGTTTGTTCTTCCCAACCTACTTTCTTGGCACTTAACATCCATACGACTTGTAAGTACTGAATCTATAATAAATGCATACCCATTTGTGAAGAATTCTGAAATTCCCCCATTTATTCTTTTTCCAAAAGCTTAAAACCTTTACTGCAGCAGTTGCATACACACACACAAAATAAAGAACATAGCGTTTACCTCAAGGCACAATGAAATCCCTGCAGACAAGAATATTATCTTTAATTTTTGTATCATGTAACGTAGCACACGCACACAAGCAGACATTACATGTAATATTTCAGTTTTAAGAGGAAGAGAGGAATGAAAAAAAAAAGAGAAAAGAATACCACCAAATCCAGAAACTTTAAAATTATTTGTAGAACTTAGGTTTAAATACTTATTTTGGAAACACTTTGGGAAGATAACCAATATTACTTTGCCTTGAGAGATATTCGTCGTTAAAAGAGAAATAATGATTACATATTATATAATTACTATATATATATGTATGTATGTATATGTGTGTGTGTGTATGCATTTGGGGTGTGGGTATGTAACAGAAAAAAAGAGAGATTTTTGAATGAAGTAACATCTCCAGACATTGTCAGATGCCCTCTGGAAAAAAAAAAAATTGCCTCTAGTTGAGATCTACTGTTTCAATTCTATTGCTTCTCAAATTTTAGCAGCATCAAAAATCATCTGCAGAGCTTGATAAAGCACAGATCCTTAGAAACACTCCAAGATTTTCTGATTCAGAATGTCTGAACTGGGTGGCAAGAATTTCTATTTCTGGCAAGTTTCTAGGTGATGCTGATGCTGCTGTTCCAAGGCCCCACTTTGAGAACACCTGCTCTAGGTAGCCACTTCACAGTCCAATTCCAGGTCCAGCTGGGAGCATGTGACATGCTCACCTCTCTAACCTTGCAGGCATATAACAGGTGTTTCTTCTTGGCTACTGCCCTTAGATCACTCTGACCTCTGAGAGGTGAAGAAGAGGAGACCTATGTTTCCATCTTCACCCTTCTTCCTTCAGGTATGGATTTCATCTTTGCACTACCACTCTTGTGCTAGTGACCCTCTCGTACAAGATTCAAGTTGTAGTTTCTCTCAACTGACTCCTAAAAGAAATTACCCTCTTGTTTGAAAGGATATAAATCTTAGAATGCAAATCTAATGACATCACATCCCTGCTTCAAAACCATCATTGCTGGAAACTGGCTAGACAGAGTCTAGATGTGCTACTTTGATATATTAGTCCTGACTTGCCCTTCCTTAGGCTCCACCATTCTCTGTTGCAATTCTGCTACATCTGTCTCTGCCTTGTTCTTTGATATGAAGCACTCTTTTTGAGCTGCAGGGAAATAAAAGACATGAGAACAGGAGTAAAAAATCCAAAGGTTCTAATCCTCTGTTGTCAATATATTAGGGATATGACTCTGCATAAAAATTTTATCCCCATATGACTAATTTAAAAAGTGAGTCATTTGAAGGTTCATGGCACCATTCTTGTTATATGTTGTGTTAGGTCATTTTCTCTGCTAAAAGGAATATCTGAGCCTTGTCATCTATAAAGACAAAAGGTTTATTTTAACTCCCAATTCTTCAGGCTGTACGAAAAGCATGGTGCCAGCCTCTGCTCCTGGTGAGGACCTCAGGAAGCTTCCAATCATGGTGGAAGGTGAAAGATCAGGCAGTGTTACATGGTGAGAGAGAGAGCAAGGGAGGAGGAGGTGCCACACTATTTTAAACAATCAAATCTTATGTGAACTCAGAGCAAGAACTCACTCATTACTGGGAGAAGACATTCATGAGGGATCCACCTCCACGATCCTAACACATCCCACCTCCAACAATGGGGATAACATTTCAATATGAGATTTGGAGGGAACAAACATCCAAACTATATCATATGGGAAACTGAGTGTAAATGAGCCTTCACACTCATTATTTCATTTGATTCACATCAACTGCATAAACAGGTAAGGTGATTTTCAATTACATTTTATTCCCCTTTTAAATTTTCTTCTTTCTATTGCCACGGTGTATGTAAGTATCAGGAGATGCTTTTAAGAAAACTGCTGAGGAGTAGAATACTACTTCCTCTGTCAAAACTGTCATAAAACTTGCTTTCCTGATTGGAGAACTGAATTATTCTTTATTTATATTGTTTGGACTTTATTTTAAATGGTTATTATATAATCTATATATTCTCAGGGATATTGTGGCTAAGAATAGGGGAAAATATTCTTCTCCACCCTGAGCTTACCAATGAGTGTAAAATTAGCTTTTTATTTCTTTCCAAAAGAGGACACCATGACCTGGAGTTCCACCTGCTTGAAACTCATTGCCTCTTTTATAATATTACTTTCCTTCCTTCAAAGAATCAAGTACCGAAAGAGTGCTGAGAAGCAATGATGTTGAGACTTTGAAAAAAAAATCACAGAAATTGTATGCATGAAGATATTCTTTCCCCAGTCTATAGGAAGGCAGAGTAAAAATTAATTCTCATCCAAGACAGCTTAGAAATAGAATAGTTAGAACTCAAGAGATAGATGAGAGAAACAAATGGATTGGACTTATTTATTTTCAACATCAAAGTATGACCAAAACTGATAGAATGTTTGGGCAGGGAAACAATTTTGCACTCCATGGTCTCACTTTTCATTCCTGAGACAGTGTTCAGAATGCATAATAAAATGCGAAGAACAAAAATATCAAGCTGATGAAGGCAACTAGCTCACTATCTTTCCCTACTGCCACAGTTAAATACCAGAGGTAGGGTCCACTCACAGATTCAATCACAGACTGCTTTCATCTGCCATACTTCTCCTTCCTCAGCACATAGAGTTATAAAACTTTACCATACTCTCTCATCCCTTTATATCATTTCTATCTTCAGGTTTTTAATCCTGCCATGAACTCCAACTAAATTGCACTTGACTCTCTTGATACTGACCTACAAGCTGTTGAGCTTCTTTATTTATGTAATCGCTGGCTACAGACCACTTGGAATCTTGTTTTATTTTATCTGCAAAATTTTAAAAAAGTGTTTGACTCTACCCTTTGACTCAAGTTTTTGTTTTACATGGTAAAATAGAATATCTACCTGATATTCTAAGTCCTACAATCTACCTCATATTCTTTACTCAACACCAGCCAACTGGCTTTTGGAGTGATTCCCTACCTACCTTTGATCTTCCTGAATTGGCTGTAATGCCATTCATAGGTATAGATACCTTAGATTTAGTATTCTCAGAGCAAGAAATCACTCTATAGATAATTATGCACATTCCACATATCTTCAGGCACACAGACATGTTACACACACACACAACGCACACACAAAATCACACATTTTAAAAAATACTTGCTAATCACAGTGTATTTTATCTCTATTCTGATAGCAGAATGGTATTGATGCTTAGGTTTTTTCAAATAAAAGCTCAGCACTAATCTTGTTGACTCATCTGTTTGGGAGAAGTTGGGAGGGGAAAGATTAATGCATGATCTGAGCCATGAGAGCTCTCAATGAGAAATATAAAAACTGGCATTAAGCTTTGTTTAAATTAATACACATTAAAGAGTTACAACATTTCACTTTACTTTTCACTAGCATATTCTGTTATGAGACTACTTGGAAGTTATAAATTTAGTGAGGACAAAGTTGGCCAGAAATGTAGGACAGATAGGAAAGTCATTTTATAATTAATCAAACTAATGAGCTAGCAACATTTTTTTTAAGAAAAAGTGCACTTGCATACCTATTTTTCTACTTATATGCAGTTGCAAAATATGCTATAAATATGAGTGCTTTGGGCCTGTAATCTCAGCACTTTGGGAGGCTGAGTTAGATTGATCACTTGAGCCCAGGAGTTCGAGACCAGCTTGGGCAATGTGGTGAAACCCTGTCTCTATAAAAAAAAAAAAAGAGAAAAAAAAATAGCCAGTCACAGTGGTGCTTGCCTGTAGTCCCAGTTACTCAAGGGGCTGAGGTGGGAGGATCACTGGTGCCTGGGAAGGTCAAGGCTGCAGTGAGCCATGATGGTGCCACTGCACTCCAGCCTGGGCGACAGAGTGAGACTCTGTCTCAGTAAATAAATTAAATAAATATGAGTGTTTTGAAGTGAGATTGCCGTAAAAAGTGTTGCCAGATACCTCTCTGTTAATATAAATGATTCCTATGCCTCTGATCATAATCAAATAATTCCACATCAGATCACAGCTAGCCTGATCACTTTTATTTCCATTCATTTTTTTCAAGCCTTCCTTTGAAATCTCCTTTATAACTTATTTATCCACTCCTTGGCTACATAATGATCTCAAAAATATCTTCAGCTTTTGTCCACTTATTGACCAGTATCAGACAATTTGCCATGTTTGGACATCCATTAAAGCTTTAAAAGAATATGCTGTATATTCAGCTTTCTCTTTTTCCTTAGAGATGTGGGGCGCACATGGAGGGCGATATCTGGAAATGAACAATGCCAATTTGAAGTAAACTGATTTGTTTCAAAGGTTTATAAAACTTACACTTTTTAAAAATAAAATATTTGTGTGGTTAACATCATTATAATATATAAAAAGTGGAGGCTTAAGAATTAGAACAATGCCCATCTGAAACTTCATTTGAACCTTGAGGAATTATCTGGCCCAGATAACCATTAACACCATGGGACAGCTTAAGTAAATTGAAAAAAAAGTGGATAGAAAGGAAGGAGACAGACATCGGAAGACTCAGAACCTGCAGGCAAAACGTATTTCTTTAATTTCATGTTTCCTCTCTATGCTTCTCTCTGTTTCTCTGAGTTGTGATTTGTTCTCTGCTCTTGTGGTAAATCTCTCCAGATGGTGAAGAACAGGACATAGGAGCTGCAATTTAGAAATCTCAGAAATCTGGAAAATTGTCTCCTAGTATCCGTATACCCATCTCAGGAAAGAACACTCGGTATTATTCATGCTTAAGTAGATGTGCTCCTCTCCACTTGGGCTGATTGCTGTTGATGGGAGTCTAGCATATTATGATTACTCATGACTCTATCACATGCCTGAATGTTGTCCAGAGAACAGGGTCCAACACTAAGAAGAGGGTATGAAACCTTCAAACGAAGCCAAACTAGACTGGCTAACAATGATCACATCATCAACTTATCCCTGGGAAAATTACCAAATCATGAGTGCTTTAATATTCTTATGAGGGAAATGTATATATATGCTTTCAAAAGGACATTAAAAGTCAATTATGGTGATATTTGGGGTTCACCAAATTCTAAAATATATCATAATATAGTTTCTTTTATGTAATGTGTTTACAACCATAAGCAGATAACTACTAAAGCATATTAAAATGTGAAGTATGGACATTTAATGAGAATAACTTCTTAACTAAATGCCTCCCTCTTGAATATCTTTTCTCCAGTGTATTTCAGTTCATTGTGATTCATACCCATATGTAAACAAATTAATTACTGTTATATTTTTGAAAATCACCAAACCTGTAAAGTTATTCTTAAAAATTTTAATAATCTAAGACTAATATTATAAAACATGAATGAGAACTATGAGATTAAAATATTCTTAAATGCGTTAAGAAAAGGTCATCCATTTAATCTTCTATCAGAGGAAACAAATAGCATTCTATTGATTAATGTTAGTTACCAGATACTTATTTATATTTAAGTATCAGGAATACTTAGTAATATTCAGAGGTTGAATTTTGTTAGTCTTTCTACTTTTGAGGCTTTATAAGTAAATAAAATGGTTTCAATTTTCTCATACTCTTTAATGAATGCTGAGTATTCTGAATGTGAGGATGCAGATAGAAGGTTGTTTAATTTAAAATAATCCTACATTAAATGATAATTACGTCATTGGTATAATTTTTTAAATGCAATTTAATTGCCTAGTCAAACTGGACTTGTGTATACCTGCCGTCTTTGTCCATATTTACATGAATGTATTAAAGTTATTTAATAAATAATTCATATGTATTCATGCTATTAGTTTAGATTTTCTTAATATAAGGAGTTATTTTTTAAAAAGTAAAACAATAAATGAAATTGTCAAATAAATGACTTGAAATGAAAGAAAGAATATGTCTGCATAACCTCAACATGACTGGTTTATTTTTTAATATTATTGAATTAAAGTAAAGTGTGTCACCTATACTATCCATTTTCCTAACCTACCAGTATAAAGAAAACATGAAATCCATAGAAAACTATTCAGAAGCACCATAAATATATTCAAAATGCTTCTTGCTAACCAAGTTTCAAAAAAAGTGATTTTAGGCTTTTAAAGCCATATCTCAAACAAAACAAATATGCCATTTTAGTCCTTTTCCCTAGATTTTGCAATTCATGGAAATATGCTCTTTTTGCACAGTTCTAGGTTTCTTCAAACTAGTGGGCCATCAGTCTAAACTGTTTCAAGTTAAATATTAAAATGAAACAGAAAGCTGTGAGTATAATAAACATTTCTCTATATTTTAAAAAGGCCATTATCTTTTAAAGAGAGGGGATAACTAATGTTTTCACCAACTTTTAAATATTGACATTAAAAACAATTTCATAAATTTCTGGAAAATTGTTTGCAATGATGAATCACAAAAACTTACTGGACAAAACTTGGTAATGACATCTAGAAATTTGGGCAGGAGGAAGTGATGGTATGCTTCTATATTCTACAAAATTCAGTATTTTATTTACTTATTTGTTTGTTTGTTTGTTTATTTATTTATTTAGAGATGGAGTCTCATTCTGTCACTTAGGCTGGAGTGCAGTGGCGCAATCTCTACTCACTGCAGCCTCCACTTCCTGGGTTCAAGTGATTCTCCCGCCTTAGCCTACCGAGTAGCTGGGATTAGAGTCACCTGCCATCATGCCCAGCTAATTTTTTTTTTTTTTTGTATTTTTGTAGAGATGGGTTTCACCATGTTGGCCAGGGTGGTCTTGACTCCTCATCTCAGGTAATTCGCCCGCCTCGGCCTTCCAAAGAGCTGGGATTACAGACGTGAGTGATCCCTCTTATGACAGCATTATTAAAGCCAATAAAGTCAGTAAGCAATATCCATTCTTGACAAAGCATTATCAATTTCAGGAACAATACTCCATTAGGATGATTTAGAAACTGGGTCGAAGGCTGCAACAGATTGTTTCAAGGCTGCACAACTAGTATCTTACTTTTAGGATTATGTTTTGTTTACTTACTGTTCTGTACTATTTAACTGAGAGGTTGTCAATTGAATCCAATTCAACATATATATTAGAGCACCACTTTCATGCCTTATTGCTTGCCAGGCCATGTACTAAAATGTGTAAGAACTAAACATTGAGTGTAATGGCAAAATCCTTGCCTTCTTAAGAGCACCTTTGGACAAAGAGGGATATTGACAAGACATACATTAAATAACTAATTACGAATGTGCATTGTAATAGAAGATATATGGTGCTATAGAAACACATAAAAATAATTTAATCTTTTTATTTTGCTCTTTAGAGATGAAGTCTTGCTCTGTCTCCCAAGCTGGAGTGCAGTGTCCAAATTACAGCTCACTGAAGCCTCAAACTCTGGGCTCAAGTGATCTTCCTACCTAAGCCTCTCAAGTAACTGGGACTACACTGCACCCAGCTCAAAAAGGGATTTATTCTTATCTAGAGGTTATAGAAGGCCCCTTGAATAATTAAATGCCAATTTAAGGAATAATTATCATAATGAGATGGAGAGAGATGCAAGTATAATCCAGTTAGAAGAGTATCAATGGATTCTTTTTTTTTTTTCTTAAAAAATATTGTTTAATGAGCTGAAAGAAGGCTCTTATAACTTAATATGTGAGCAGATGCCTTAGTTTTTCTTCTGAAAAGAAGGACAGGGGCCAGGTCTGGGAAAGCAATCTACATCATATTAAGAACTTCATGCTTATGACGCTTGGAATCAACTGAATAATTGTAAGTAGGGATACTACATATATCAAATTACACTTTGTAAAAGATCTTTTAAAGCACAGAGGAAACCCTTACTTCTTTAATTACACCCTAAGCACAATGCCTGGCATCTATCAAGTGTTCAGTTAATTGGGTTGTACATAAAGCTGTATTTAATATGAAACATCTCAAAAACATCTCAAACAACTCTTTGTCAAACCTAGAATGGTCAATATTTTGAAAGTGTCAAATATTTCAGAGAACATATGTGAAATCTTCAAGACAATGTTATCTAATTAAAGACAGTATAAATTTAGGTTCAAAGTTGCTTTTTATCTACAATTTTATTTTATAGCTTGTACTTATTTCTAAACTATTGCTGTAGATCAGGGATAAACAAACTACAGACCATGGGAAAAAGCTGGTCAATTGTCTAGTCTTAGTCCATGAGCTAAGAGAGGTTTTTATACATTCAGACATGAAAAAATCAGAGGAATCTTATTTTGTAATATGTTAAAATTATATAAAATCCACATTTTTGTTTCTGCAAATAAGGCTTTGTTGGTAGACAGCCATTACAATTTCTTTGCATATAATCTATGGCTGCTTTCTTGCTATAATATTATTGTTAAATAATTGCAACAAAATCTGTTTGGTCCAAATAATGAAATATTTACTATTTGACAACAGGAAAATATTTCTGACCTCCGTTGTAGGTGGTGTTGTAATTAAGTCATTAAGAAAACACAGTTTGATTCTTTTAGCTACATGTCCCCAGAATCATTTTCATTTTTATTATTTCTTTCTCACCTTTCTATGAAGAAGCATTGTCTCCAGACATTTTTCCTTTCTTTTAATGACATTCAATGCAGATTTTTCACATTTAACAAAAACACTGCACAATTCCAAGTGTCCTATTTTGCTCTAATTTCTTCTTCAGAGGCTCCTTCAGGATTAGAATAAAACTAGTCATCTTGAAGTCTCCAGACTGTGTGTGCTATTCTTCAAGAAGTATCCTGAGCTAACAAAGGATATTGTTCCTCTTCTGTTTCTTATATCAAGACCTTAAAATCTATAGGCCAGATCTTAGTATGGGAACGTATTAATGCAATAGGCAGCACAGATTAAAGTGCCCCTTGAGAGAAAGTTTGAGAGATCACTCGTTCTAATAAAAATACCTGATTTGCTGTGGTCACAAATGCAATAGTCCATCCCTGATGAATCTGCATACTGTAAGTATTGACATTTTACATTAAATACTTTCAAAAGATATCTAATGGAATTAAATGAAAATTAGACATACTATACCTTCTTCTTCACTAAAATGTTTTCAGTGTGTTATTCAACCTTACACTTTCCATGAAAACGTTGCATTTAATAAGTCAAAGGTGTTTAACAGAAAAACAGTTCTTCAGACATTGGATATGCCATTCATTTCCTTACTAGAACACAATCTTATCCACAAGTTGTATGCAGCCATGGAGTAGATATTAAATAATGGCTCTGAGTCCCATTGAAGTTTACCCAGTGCTTATTTGGAATCCTGACGTCAATTAAAGGAGTCTTTTCCTCAATTTCAACGTCTGTAGGGAAAAGAAACCTTGTCAAGTGGTTCCAGATAAGAACTCTGCAGGTAACCGTTCTGTGGTTCTTCTGGAGAGTGAGCCGCCACAGGAGACAGGGAGAATGGATCAGCACCATGGACAGCAAGCAACGCCCAGTCCCAATGCACAGCCCAGCTACCCAGAGCCCCTTTTTGAATTCTTCATCTCTAGAATCATTTTTTTAAAGGAGAAAGAAGTTTCTTTTGTTGACTTCACTGAAATATTGTTTTCTAAAAAATCACACTGTGTATGTTAACAATGTTTGTACCTCATATGACAGAACACAGATTCTGAATTTTGACAGAGAATAAATAAGGTCAGTGGTTTGTTGATATCTTATGCTAGAGATACCAACACATGCATACAAAGCGTGAGAATATTCAGCAGAAAATAATTTGTCTTTTCAGTGAGCAGCTGTAGCTATGTGGGCTCAGTGATGCTACGCCATTTTTTTCCTGATTTTTTTTCTTTTTACTATGAAAGCAAATCACCCTGCTTATAAGGGGGAGTTTAAGTGTTTGAAATTCATTGGATGTACATATGCTTATGACTTATTTTATTTATTTGTCAAACAAAAGTAGATTTTTGAAATATAATGGTGATTTTGACAACACCCAGCATTATCTAAAACTAAATATTAAAAAGTATCAATGTAATTTTTATTGCTATTAATAATGCGACATACTTTTAAATATATAATGCATACATTTGCCATATCTTGCTTTAGATAAGGTTCTTATGTCACCGTATATTAGAAACCTAAATGAATTTTTATTTTGTTTTTTGATACTAGCATCTCCTATTCCTTTATACAAAACTTATTATTAAGGTAATTTGACTTGCACAGTCTTAGGGTTTTTAATGCCCTACGATCTGAACCACTGTGGAAATTTCAATATTGATATTCCAGACCTCCCTACAAAGTGTGCATTGTGAACAAGATGAATATAATAAAGAGGAAATAGCCTTAGATTTTGCCACATTTTAATAAGGCTTCCACTATTAGAAACTCCCACCACCATATCTATAGTAACCCCAGTAGCATTATGGGAAAAAGTCAGCATATCACTGCCATCTTCACTTTTAATCAATGCATTTATCTCTGGAATATCTCTTAGCTTCACTTAATGAAAGTTTTTGGAATATCTCTTATCTTCACTTAATAAAAGCTTTTGTAATATTTATCACAATACATTGGCACCAAGTATATCACTTGGCCCCTCCCTCCCATGCGTTTACCATGTACCTAATCAAAAAAACAATTTTGCATAAATACTATACAACAAAACAAAGGTGGAAAAAAGATAAAAGAGTGCACACTATTGCAAGGATATTCTGCACAATAATATAAGGCATATTTGAAGTCACAAGATGAATTGTGGCATTGTTAAACCATGGACAATTGTAGAAGAAGGAAACTACCTAGTTCAACTTTAATTTTAGGGTTTTATTGTATAAGTGAGGGGAGATTGACACTTATCTTTAAGAAATGTATCAGTATGTATTAGTAAAGCTATAAAATAAATGCATGACAGAATCTCTGTTATGGTACATATTTTTATCCAGGGTGCACAATTTTTACCCAAGAACATTCTTTCCCAAAGGATTGGAGTATTAAATATATATATTTGTGCTTTTTGACTATATCCCATAAACTGTCTAGAATGGAATATACCTCAAAGGTTTTTAAACCTAAATTATACAAGTTTCTTGAATCTCCTCTGGGGAGCCACTACAGAAGGATTCCCTAGATATTGTCTCAAAAACCACCGGTGAATGAACACGCAGTATTCTCTGTTGCAGACCCTTGGTTTTCAGTGGCTTCAAGGAAAAATAAAAGGCTGTCTTGAGGAGTACTTAGATGCCTTATTTTTTGTGACTTTGGAAGGCAGAAAGAGGCCCAGAAGGTAGAAGTTTCAAAGTAAATTTAAAACGTTAGCGGTTCAAAAAGGAAGAAGTTTCTATTAGAGGAACCATTTTTACTCCATGATAATTTGCCCATCAAACCCTAGTATGGTTATTCTACAATCAACAAACATTTGAGAACAAACTCCCAGCTCCCCCGCCCCCCACCCCACCCACTTTTTCCTCTGAACTGAAATAGAATAAGTAGATATTGGAATTTCAATCATTTTCTCTAAAAAATCAATGCAGGCTTTTGTGCCTTCCAGCTTATATGCCCACCAGGCTAAAAAATTATTTAAGAGTTTTAGTTAGAAGTTAAATATATTTAATGAAAGACATCAATAATATTAACAAAAAAATTAGTCTTCTTAGCAACTTTATGCCATAAGAAGGCTAACCATCTGAAACCCCTTTAAAAGGCTAACTCTTAAAACTCCAATTTGCTTCAAATCCACTTTGAAAATGAAATAAACACAGATTAAGTAAACATGCCAACTTTTAAAATCTTATAATTTTTCCATCTTTGATGAACACAAATTTAATTATCTATCTCCAAGCATAAACTTATAATATTATTAAATTATTTGACTAATATCATTTATATAGAAAGGAACATTACAAGAAACTGTGGGTTTTAGATTTAGATTTGTATTATTTTTCTGGCTTTGATTTTTAATATCTGAGTAACTTACAGGTTCTGGGTAGCCTACTTAACCTCCCAAAGCCTTTACTTCTTCACCTGTAAAACAAATGAGATACAATTTACCCTACAGGATAGTTATGGTTATTGAGAATGTAAATACCGATCATTTGGTAATAAATAGATGCCCACTTTATGTTCCTCACCTTTAACAACACATTTTTCTTCCTCCACCTCTCACGCAGCAATATACGTCAAGATTCTACAGTCATAAAGCTTGTTGTAAGATGCAAACTGAAATACTACATCAGTCCTGAGAACACTCACAGTAGAAAATGCATACCAAAATTTAGAAGTTGATTTAATAAATCTACAATTTTGCCCTTTTTTAAAAAATGTGGTATAACATACATAAAGTGGGTAACTCTTAAGCATACATAATGTATTTACATATGTATCTATATACATAAATGCACACACACAATAGCTTGTTCACCGAAAAGCTAAAAGTTTTTTAACCTTCTATTACTAGGTACTCCCCTACCCTCTAAGGAAAACTAGTATTTGAACTTGCATCATCACCAATTAGTCTTGTCCATTCTTAAAAATCACACAAAAGGAATTGAAGGATATGTATCATTATGTGTCTGATTTTCTGCTTATCATAATATCTGTGAAAGTCATTTACATTGTATATATTAATATTTGTTTTCTTTCTCTTTCATTGATGAGTAGTGAAATCACTATTTTTATCCAAATACTTACTTGAAACATGGACAAATTTCCATAGGCTAACCTTCCGTATTTCCTCGTTGCACTCATGGAGCTCTATTTCTTTTTTATCTTATCTGCTATTTTACCATAGTCACCATAAGGCTTTATTTTCCTTTGCCTCTATCACCAGGAAACACTTCTCTCCCTGCATGTTTTAGCACCTCAAGCTCCATCAATCTCCAATGAAAACATAGTTTTATTCCCTTGATTATCTACCTCAGTTCCTCTCCCACTCTGCTCTTTATTATTTATCACAACGATTTTATTACCTGACATCATAGAGCAATTCTCAATTAAGTTTGAAGTACAGTCATCATACCAAACAAATCTGTTTTATTATGGTCTATCATAAAATTATACTTATGCCAAGGCTGAGAAGAATATGGTGGTTGATAACGGACAGGGAAAAAATCTACAAATTTAACCAAGTGGTATTACAGCACAACATATAACAATAAGTCCTTTTTTAATACCCATGTCTTCAAATTCAACCTGAGAATCCCAGAAGGGCCCTGGCGCTGAGTAAATTTTTTGTTTTTGTTTTTGTTTTTGAGATGGAGTCTTGCTCTGTCGCCTGACTGGAGAGCAGTGGTGCGATCTCGGCTCACTACAACCTCCGCCTCTCGGGTTCCAGCGATTCTCCTGCCTCAGCCTCCCAAACAGCTGGGACTACAGTCTCACGCCACCAAGTCCGGCTAATTTTTGTATTTTCAGTAGAGATGGGGTTTCACCATGTTGGCCAGGATGGTCTCGATCTCTTGACCTTGTGATCATTACCCTAAGGAACCACGTTGAGGAGTTCCAGACTCAGAACATGCCACTCACTGAGGAAGTTGCAATTAATTTATTTCCCTCCTGGAGGCACTGCTTAACGTGTCAACAAAAGAAATGTTTTCCAATGAGCAAGGGTGAACCTGACAAAACTGACCATCTGAACTTTCTAGTAAACTTTTTTTCTTAAATATTTTATCCTATCATCTGAACACACTCTCAACTTAAAGAAGAATATCAGGTTAATAGATTTTAATAGCTGTCTTGCTCCACCAGTATGTGCAATGAGCAGGAGAAAGACTATATGCAAGGATGGAAGTGATTGATTTTATGTCACCAGGGAGCTGCACAAACCTAAAGTCATTATTTCCTTCTCTATTCCGACATTATCCTACAGATAGTATCAGAAGTCAATTTGTAAAACTTCAAAAACATTTTCACTTAAAATGATTTATGGGAAAGGAAATATTTTTCTTTAGATTTTTCTTGAAACATTGTTCTAGCCTATAAACATTTTATCAGGTAAGCCTTCCAGGAAAAAAAATAAAAAACAACAACCACCACCTAGATAATTAAATAATGATAGCTACCGTTTTGTGAATAATTGTTATATGTCTGGGACAATGATTCATATTTTGTAAACATCAGTATATTCAATCTTCATTATGATCTTAAAAGCTATTAATCCACATTTGCCTTAGAAGGAAAGGATTGGAAGTTTAGAAATATTAGGCACAGTATGCAAAATCACAAGTTCATGCAAAGATTGAATGTCAAAAATAGGACTCAACACATGTTTTGTTCTGTTCCCAAAAGTTCTTCCCAATGTCATGCATCTTAACTATAATTATATCCACTGCCCTTTTTGAGCAGGTCAGAGAGAGGGAGCAATGTTTTCCCATTAAAACACCTATGGGGATGAATTAAGATTCTATCCAATAAGGCATTGAAAATTAATGGCAGTTTTGTACCATTGGTGCACAGAAATTATAATACTGTTAACATATCAGTGAATTTTTTAAAAAGTAATTTGTTACTGCCTCCTTAGGGCTAAAACCCATTTAACTTGACTCGTGTCTCATGCAAAATTAACCACAAATTATTGGGGTGACAAGACACATGTACACATAAACAAGAAGCAGTTTTAGAGAGATATGTTATAAATCTGTCAGAAATTCTGGGGACTTTCAAAACATGCGAGAGTAAAAAACTGAATAGCAAAGAAAAAAGAGAAGAGAAAAGAAAAGAAGGGAAAAGGAAATGAAAGAAAAGGAAAGAAAAGAAGAAAAGAGAAGAGATGGAAACACTCGGGACGAAAATCTTCCTGTGCTCTGTCAGTAGGCTCTTCTCTTAGTTTTCACCATGCTTCTTTCTTTTTGTTGTTTTATGTGTGTTTGATTTTTGGTCTGTGTTTGTTGGAGAATTGGTCACATTTACTGTGAGCTTTAACACTTGGTTTGTCTAATTTCCAATCTTTTCATTTTTTCCCTTTGAATTCTACCTTATATACAGTGCTGTTCTAGTTCTCTGCTCAGTCCTTATCATTTCCAGTCTAAAGCGCTTCCCAGTTTTCATCTCAACCCTGATTTCCAGCCCCCGATCTACCTTTGCCCTGGGACTCTGCCAATGGTTTATTCTATGTGCAGAGAAATTGTGATGCATTTATTGTTTACTTAGTTTAAATTCGCATAACAGTGTGTTTCTCTCAAATAGTTAAGACCATGGACTGTAACTCTTATTCTTGCAAATAAATATAATGAGGTTTTAGGAAAGGTAATAAATATGTTCTAAGTTGGTTCAGCAGGAGGTGGCATAGCTAAGACTTGACTCTAGGTCTCACTATACCATAACTTGAAATAGAGGAAAGGTTCCTCTGGCTCCATCCAAGCTGGGTCTTCAGCTTCCAGCTCAACCTTCAAAACCAAGTTTAAAAAATAAGAAATAGGTGATCTGTTTCGGGTTTGAAAGCATATGATTAGATTATTTTCGTTAATAAAATGGGGCCCTCTAGTTTCACTAGCATTGTGAAAGAGGAAAACATAATGCAGAATGACATATTTGAGCACACCTCTACTACAGCTCTGACTACACTGCATTGTCATATGATATGCATGTTTTCCATACTTGAAATACAGTGAGATCCTTCAAGTCATGGTATTTGGCATTATCTTCATATCTACCATCCTTAGCACAGGCTACAACACAAAATGTTCATTACATATTGGTTCAATGGAAGACCAAATAAACGAGTCAATGAGGGAAGGACTGAATTTCCTTTCAAAACTTCAGATCTAGGGTTATGGTCAAAGTAAAAGACAGTCACATTTCACATTTGCTGAGATAATCACTCTCATCTTTCAAGAATCCATGAATACCATTCTTTCCCCATTTGTTGCCAGTATTTAACCAGGTTTCAAGACCTTCTGAAGACACTAAAAAATTCCTCTTTCTTCTTTAACCTTTATATCACTCCAGTTCATTGTCCTCACTGAAGCCAGAATTAATTTTCTAAAGCACACTCACATTGAGTTATTTCCCTACTTTCCGTGGATCAAGATACGCAGGAGAAAGGTAAGACTCTTAACAAGGCCTTCAAGGTCCCACACAATCTCTATTCTGCTTATCTCCAGTCTTACTTGTAAGTTTTATTACTTACAAGTAATAAATAATAATAATTTTATTCTACTGTAACGTGAACTGCTGACTATTTTTTGAGTGATCAGTCTTGCCTTTGGCCTTTGCTCAAGCTGTTCCCTTGGTCTGAAATGACCACCCTGTCCCATCTCTGTCTGAGTTACTCCTATTCTCTCTTTAAATTGTAATAAATTTTTCTCCTACCCTGGAGGACTTCAATGTTGTCTCTTTACTGTGCTGCTATGTGTAGTGGTGCCTAGTACCCTCAGATAATTTATCTTCCACAATATAATAAACTAGTTATTTATTTGTTTATCCCTACACGGCCCCCACTCATACCTTCAGGGCAGAAACAATTATACATTTTTTATCCTTATTCCCACTTTGTAACACTGAATCTAACACATAGTAGGTGGCCTTAGTCCATTTGGGCTGGTATAAAACAATGCCATTGCCTGAGTAGCTTGTAAATAATAGAAATTAATGTACCACAGCTCTGAAAGCTGAAAAATCCCTAAGAATGTGCCAACATATTCTGTGTCTGGTGAGGGCCTGTTTTCTGCTTTTTAGATGATGCCTTCTTACTGCATTCTTTTTTTTTTTTTTTTTTTTTTTTTGAGACGGAGTCCCGCTCTGTCACCCAGGCTGGAATGCAGTGGCCGGATCTCAGCTCACTGCAAGCTCCGCCTCCCGGGTTTACGCCATTCTCCTGCCTCAGCCTCCCAAGTAGCTGGGACTACAGGCGCTCGCCACCTCTCCCGGATAGTTTTTTGTATTTTTTTTTTTTTTTTAGTAGAGACGGGGTTTCACCGTATTAGCCAGGATGGTCTCGATCTCCTGACCTCGCGATCCGCCCGTCTCGGCCTCCCAAAGTGCTGGGATTACAGGCTTGAGCCACCGCGCCAGACCTATCTTACCGCATTCTTATGTGTTGGAAGAAGCTAACTAGTTCTCTAAGGTCTCTTTTCTAAGAGCATTAATCTCATTCATGAAAACAGAGCTGTCATGGCCTAATTACATCCCGAAGGGACCACCTTTTTAATTCCATGATGTTGGTGATTAAGTTTCAACATAAGAATTTGGGGTGGGGGCACAAACATTGAGACCATAGCATAGGTATTCAAAAATTTTTTCATAGGATATGGCATATGAAAAATACAACATGACAAAGCTACGAAGGTCAGAACAGCTCATCAAGAGTTCAGTCTCATTCTCTTGTCTCTAATTCTTGACTCCCTCCTGAGAAAGTAACTGAAAGCGCAGTTGGAAATTTGCTCTCTGCTTTGATTCTTGAATGTCCAGTTCACTGACTGTTTCCATTCCTTCCAGTACTCCTCCCGTGGGCCTTTTTAAAAATGCATGCTGTGTTCTCTCCTCTTCTCAGCTATACGTGGCCAGAAATCCTAAGAGTAAAGCAATACACCACCTCCCATGTAGATCAGTGCAACACTTGTTTTGTGCCTTAGATTAGAGTTGCTTTTTTTTCCCAGGACCTCTGCCCCACCCAAGAATGAGATTTGTGAGCAATGCCTCTGTGTACCTAATCTATGTGTATGTATACAGGGCGAGTATTAATAATAAGAATTTCTAACCTCCTAAACCGATTAAAAGAGCTGTTTATTTAGAGCTTTTTGTTACTTAGATTGATGGCTATTGAAAGACATACTTGCAACTCATTTGTAAGAACAGCTACCATTTACTGAGTGCCTACTATGTATCAGTCCTTGGACTGAAAGCTTTCTCTGCAGTGACTTAAATTCTCAGTCGATCCCTATGAGGTAAGATGGCATTATGTCAACACTGTAAGTAGGAATAATACAGCTATGAGAGGTCAAGAAACCTGCCTAACGTCCCACAACTAAGAGAGACAGAAATGAGGGTTGAGTACAGGTTGTCTGACGGCAGATCCTTTGCTCTGATAACTATGTAATGCTCTCATACTGAAGAAAGTGCAAAAAGGCTGTCAGATACGCTGTTTTGCTGTGCCTGCTTGACCTGTGTCCTTTTAGACTGACAATCATTTGCTCAAAATCATTCAACTTATAGAAGTAACTGAGAAAGAATGTAAACAGGAACATATTGATAGTGAAAGAAAAGCATCATTCTATTTTCTAGCACAAAGTGTTGGTTTGCTAGAAAAGAGTGGCTATATTTAAATGAGTTAGTTAACATCAAACTTTAAGGATAAATAACATTAAATAACTTAATGGTCTGAAAATCCTTAGCAATTATATATATATATATATTTATATATATATATAAATATATCACATGGAAGAAAGAAAATAAATCTTTTGCAGAATAACAAACAAGACAAATAACCAAAGGGAATGTTTTCACCACCTGGCACATATTTCTGTACCTTTCAAATAATGTAAAATGAGAAATAAGACCCACTATGGCTGGGGTAATTTTAAGGTACTTGACAGAGCTGATAACCTGTAAGTCACTTGGATACTGAGCTTCCATTCATGTGATATGCTTGGCACCTGCATTTCCACAATTAAAGTCTGCCCGTCTCTAAAATATGTTGGATAAATGTTCCACAGAAATTTCTGTTTGCTTTCTTCTAATTTCAGAAATATCCTCTAAAAAATACATCTCTCTTTCATCCACTACTATGCAAATGATCATTGTTGGATATAGAAAATGATAATACCATTTATGATTTTAATAGAATGTATTAAACTAGATAAAACAGGGAGAAGAAATCATTTTTCTATGAATTAGTAATAAGACTGGACTCATTACTGCCTTTAATTTCTGCCTCAAAAAGAAAATTGGGGTAAAAGATGACCCGAATTATGTTTGGTTAGCATCCCCACTGTCTAGCATGTTGCTTTCCTTTATAAAGACGAATTTAGCCACCCGACTACCCTGTACTCCTGCCTCTGATGGGTCTCCCAGAGGCACTGTCCTGGACAGATGGACGGTTGCGGGGAGCAGGAACAAACGGATGTATAATGGTAACAAGTCACCATGAACAGGAGAGAATGAAAGGGGCCCTCCAGCTGGTTTTAGGCCCAGTTGGAGGCTCCAGAGCAACAGTATTCTTTGGAGCATTGCAGTTGCTGGCTCACTTTGAGGTGGTGGTGACCCAGAGCATCCAACTTGGAGAGAGGCCCCTCCCGGGTGTGTCCCACATCTCTGTGCCCTGGTGGACACATCTGGGTTCAGGCTGGAAATGCCTGACACCACCCTCAATTGTCCAGTGGCCTCCTTCCCTCCCTCCAACATCTGCCAGGGAATATAGGAAGCATGGGAAGGCATGGCAAGGAAGGGTTGGTGGAGCCATGAGGAGCTGCTTTCATTAAATGTAGCCTTGAGCAACAACGCTGTTACTGTATTGCACAGCTCAATGCAGCTGGGCAGTGGCCCTGTTTAATACCTCCACAGAGAAACTGCAGTGACAACTGTGCAAGGGAGATTATGCTACATTCAAATGCACACAAATGTTTGAGAGTGACTTTAGCCAGATCAGCAAAGGGGCTATGACTCATGTGCACAACCAAGTTGAAAAGATGACTGTGGGCATGTTCTCCCATTGTGTCTAGTCCCAGTCTTGCACTACCTAATGTCATGTTGCTAGGTGGACTAGCTGCAAACTGTGAAGAACATACCAAACATGGCTATGACATCCAGGCTAGAGAAAACAAGCTTAGTAACCCCTTAGAGGTAACTGGTTGTTTTCATTGGAATTGGTAAAAATATTTGCCAATGATACTGAAAAGCAGTAACTCTTCAGAAACTTGCCACTTGGCTGCTCGTTTCACTTTTTGACTGTGTGGAAAAGATCTTTTTGTTCACTGGAAAAGCCACATTTACCTCTTTTTACCACTGGAGTATTCTAGCAGCACCCAGAGCATTCCAGCTGTAGCCACAATGGGCATGCCTGTCTTTGACACAGCAGTCTTTGCAGAGTCTCTAGAAGATAGATCCAGTAAACGCTGGGAGAGTAGGTAAAATCTGCATCTACAAAACCTTTTGATGGTCTCTTAGTTTCATCGGGAAGGTGTCTCCCATTTGGAAGGGTTTGGGGCCCATTCTGAGGCCTTGCCATGTTGGAGAGGCCCCTGGTACTTCCTCCAATTGTTCTCCAAGGCTGAATTCCAGAGTTTTCTTGATGTCAGCTTCTGTCATACCCTATATGTATCCTCACCCTCCAATCTATTTTTGAATACTTCCTACCCTAGTCCAGGCAATCTGATCTGTCACAGGCATTTCCAACTATTAGAAAGTTTATTCCTTGAGCCGTAATCTGCCTCCTCATGGCTGCCATGCACAAATTTCTGTACACATTAATGGCAGTGCAACACAATTGTCTGCACACGCACAATTTTCTACTTGTTATCAAAATGTAAATTATGCATTCCCGATAACCAGCAGTCTCACAGGAATTTATTCTGTGACAACACTAACACAACTGTATAAAATGTAAATCTATGAGAATGTTTACTGGTGAATTGGTTCTAGCAAAACCAGAACAGCCATTCTGGGAGGTACTCTAGAGGGTTTTCTTGCATCACATGGAAGATTGGACTTGATGATCTCAAAACTTCTTCTAATCATAAGCTCTTGAGTTGTTCTGCTGTATAAGAGAGGCGGTCATTTCTGGTCACATCTGCTTCGCTCTCATCTTCTCTACTTCACTTGTTTTCCCTTCCCGTCTGCCATGGAGCTTGATAGAGAGGGAGGTCAAAGTCAGGTCAGCATCAGGAGGCTTTACATGGTCCCTGAGGTGTTTAGAACTGCCTCTTCTGATAATGCTGGGAAAGGAAGGAATCCAACATGAAGGCAGGCCAGAAAAAGACAGCTTGGGCAGGAACAGCCTTCCTGATCCTGGAGGAAGTAGAGCCAGCATGACCTTTCCAGGCACTTCTGACACATTTTTAGAGGGTCTTACCATGTTTGTAGCAAGTGTTGCAAGCATGTCCTTGTCCTCAGAGGGCACTTTCAGCACGTCAGCAGGAGCTTCCAGTCTCTCCCTAGACAGCAGGATGCTTGCTGTGATTTCAAGAACAGACACAAATGGCAAACCTGTTACAGAAAAAGCTCAGGGTTCGATAGTGGGGCTCCTCCTTTCAACCCTGCAGACTGAAGTTTACATGAAGAACAGGATGAGGTTGGCTGTGGTGACTCATGTCTGTAATTCCAGTACTTTGGGAGGCTGAGGCAGGAGGATTGCTTGAGCCCAGATGTTCAAGACTAGCCTAAGCAATATAGCAAGAGACCCTGTTCCTATAAAATAAATTTAAGAAACTTAGACAGGTGTGATGGCACATGATTTTAGTCCCTGCTACTCAGCAGGCCAAGGTGGAAAGGCCATTTGAGCCCAGGAAGTTGAGTCTACCATGAGCTATGATTGTGAAGTCTGGGAAACAGAGTGAAACTCTATCTCAAAAACAAAACAAAACAAAAATGAAACATATAAAAAAAGAAGAAAAGTGAAGTCACAAGATATTCCAATGTAATGCTGAAGCCCAGAGAAAAAAAAGAAAGGAAAAAGACAAAACTCCTGATGAAAGCCGTTCTCATCACCATGGGACTGAAAAGGACATGTAGACCCTAAATACATCCTTATTCTGGGCCTTAGCTTGCTATGGAGCCCTAGGGATGAGGAAAAGGAGAAAGGCCCAAGCAGCCCAATAAGCAGAGGGCACAGCGCTTTCCCCTATGGAAACACCAGCCTCAGTTCTACTACAAAGGAATCTACAATTGTGAAGGAACCTACCTCCAACTAGTGTGGGGTCTTCAAGAAAGACCCCTAGCAGGATTAGCTATTTCCTGATGAACTTCAAAGCCCACCCTACAGCACAGACAGTACTCCTAGGTTCTGCAAGTAAGAGAACTGAAAAGACAGACTTAATCCTGAAGAAACTTAAAGCCTTCCCTACTAGATAAAGTGAAGTCTCAGGTCCTAAAATAGAGACACGGAAGGACTGTATCTTTATTAAAATGCCTCAAAATCAATTGCAATGTATGTGGTACGGAGAACGCCATATTTAAAGCTATGGGAAAGAACAAGGAAACCATCAGGCAGCCAGCACCGTGTGGTGAGGGCCTGGCGGTCACTGGTACCATGATATCTGAGACCAAGAAGACAGTGGCCTCTGAATCCCATCAAAAAGTGGAGTCAGAGTTTAGGAAATCAGGATGTTTCTAACTTAAGTTGCCTTAATTTTAAATAACTATCTATAAATTTAACAATACATTTCCAAGAAAAGGCTAATTTGAAACTACTGCATCCTGCCTCCCCTAAAGAATGTTGTGGGTTTTTTTGTTTGTTTGTTTTTGGTTTTTGGTTTTTTTGGCATTAGGTATAAGTCTGTAAACTAAAATCCATGTTACCCACTGAGTTTAAGGAAAATAGTCAAATTAACTGTTTATATTTGATAATCTCCTTTTCCCGAGTCTCTACCTTAGTTCCTTATCATTCAGCTGCAGTTGCTGGGTGGTGAACATTAGAAGTAACTTTTAGAAAGGTTAAACATCTGAAGGTGTTTCAATGAACCATGAATATTTTCTTTTTTTTTTATTTCTAGCTTGGCTTGAAACTATGCTGAATGATTGTGTTCTAATAAGGGATTAAGATGAAAATCCTATTTTGGTTGCTAGTAGAATATGTTTGTGTATTAATCAGGCTATTTTAGAGTGTTAATTGGTATTCTCTGTAGGTATTTCTCTGATGCTGCCCTTGAGAGAGGTGGATTCTTGGGTGATATAATTTCAAGAATTTCACAGAGCTTTCCAATTCCATTAGATTCACCACACACTGAACACTGGAGACTCACACACATAACCACACACATACACTCACACACGTTCATAAGCACACACATGCACATGTGCAGCCCCCAGTTAGGGGACGGTTGTAGCACCACCCTGAAGCACATGCTCCTTTGCTATTCAATTACATTATGAATTTGTTTCTCCCAGGAAAAGTGTGTTACTACACATGTGTGACAAAAGTCTAAAATTGCAGAATTTAATGAGGCATAGACTAAAGCATGCTGTGAAAGGAAGACCCTGGACTTTGGAATCAGACAGATCTGGGTGTCAATCTTCACTCCACTCACTGGGGGATCCTTGAGGAAGTATTAATAACACACTAGAGGTCTGATTCCTCAATACCAGACGTCTAAAGCATCGAGCACTGCACCATACACATAACTAGGACTTCAAAAGATTATGGTCCTTCTTCCCATTCAATTGCTTAAATTCATATAGCTTCTGGGGTAGATGCAGTGAAAAGATCACAGGATATCTGAAAAAAGGGGAGTAAGTAACCCCAGTGGAGCCTGGCAAGTCAGAAACAGATTCTAACATATATATATATATGAATTATATATATTATAAATTTTATCTAAAAATTATATAATACATACATATACTATATGTAATTTTATACATTATATATAGAATTTCTACCTTTGAATATGACTAAGTTACAGTTGTTAAGAGTTAAATTGCTGAAATACTTAAACATGAATTATGTGTTCTTTTCCTGTTTGAGGTAAACTAAAGATCACTTTTAGAACGCTATAGTGAAATAATACAAACACCATCAATGGAATCTCAAAGCTGTCATATTCATCTCTATTACCTCTACTTTGAATATTGCAATAATATAGACATGAAATTATGTTAATGATCACCTTCATAACCCATGTTTCTCTCACCATCGCCAGCCAAATAATTTCTTACACTACTGCTACAATGTCATTTCAAAATAACTTGCATTACTGTTTCCCTTGTCTACAAAATGCACCCCATCATTTTTAATGACAAAAGATACATGAAAAATGATATGAGTATGGCACAGAAGATTAAAGGGTGACACTACCGGAGCTGCCCTTAGCTTCTGATCGCAAGGGCTGATTTTTTGTTATTGTGTTCATACTGGACCTAACCATCTTTCTGATGGCTATATTTGAGAGTCACTGTTCCTAACTTCCTTCCATAATTAACAATTATAATGAAAAGAAAAAGAAATGGGAGTAATCTTCGCTGGTTGTCTCAAATATGTTAGGTAATATGCTGATTGTATTATATGTATTGTTCGGTTTCATCCAAAAGCTACCCTTTGGGAAATGTGACATTTCCCTTTCATAGATGAGAAAAATTAAGCGTGTAGGTTTTCTGAAGCATAAGGACAGTTACGTATGCCGATCTATCACTAAACCAAAATCTCCAAAATGTTGATCTGGGAATTCAGCAAGGGCAATCTGATTGTTCAACTCCCTGTATAAAAAAATATAAAACTCATGGAAGGTTAATGTGATTATTGAGTTCCTTCTCAATTCCATGTCCTTTCTTTGTCAATGTTTCCACCTCATCCAGTTATCTCCGAAGAATGACTCCTGGAGCTAAACACAGTATGCTAGATGTGCCCCCGATCCCAATTAGAGCCACATATCGAAAGAAAGTCACCTGAGACCGTTTCAATTTCCCTAGTAGTCACACCAAATCACTGACATGTATCCAACTCTCCTTTTTCAAACGTTCACCTCATAAACAATATCTCCCTTACATGTGCTTTTATTTTTCTGGACCTCTTTGCCCTTCCAGAAATAGTTAAACTGTAAATGGAATTCAGATGGATGTGACACATCATTGCAAGTTAGAATGAAGCATTTGAATACTATTTCTATTATTCAGCTTAGTCATTTCTCTCATTTCCTGGTCTTCTGAAAACGTGATCACCTTATAGGGTGGCATTATGCATGTTATCTGCAAATATGCTAAACATGTCAGGACCAATAACCTAGCCTGTCAGATCCACAAGACCCTTTCCATTTCATGTGAAATCTGTGTGTGTGTGTGTGTGTGTGTGTGTGTGTGTGTGTGTGTGTGTGTGTTTGGTAAAAGCAGAACTGCAATCCTTTGCTCACCTGCTCCCTCCACCTCCCCTGTGAAACAAATCGGAAATCAGCAGTCTTGGATACGGTGTGACTGACAAGGATAAAAAGACAGAATTAACCCACCTCTGATGCAGTGTGCTAATAAAAAATGAAAGCAACTTCAAAACAAAAGAAAAGGAAGCAATTGGGAAAAAATCATAGCACATTTATTCCACTTACTCCTGAGCAATGCTAGCAAAAGGTGTAAAAATAGTAATTCAGGCCAATCTCCTTAATTATAGATAACACTGCTTTAAGAACAAGGACTAAAGAGGCAACCGTTGAAAATTATTGCTCAACTATCTAATAATTAAAAAATATAACAAAAACCTCAATCACACTTTTAATTCTTGATCCTTGGTTATAGGATAATCTTTCTCATGCCTATTGAATTTCACTCAGATTGTTCGGTTTAATACAAAAAGGTTTAAAATTACCTTAGTTTTCAAAAAACAATGAAATAAAAAGATAAAAAAACTTCATATCCAAGCTTGAGAAAACTTAAAGAACATTATAACCAAAAAAGAGGAAGGAATTAAAAATTTGTGTAAAAGAAGATGGGGGATATATATATATATTTTTAATCTCTCATGGATATGCTCATTTTCTTCTCCAATGTCTTCTTTCCTCTTCAGATCACATGGTTGTAGCTTTCTAGGAAAGAATTGAGGTAGTGGCTATAGTGAGAGACAGTAGACCAGAGGAAAGGGCATGTTATTCATATGGATCTTATCTTGAATTCTGTTCTAAGTAGTGAATTGTCACTGTAAGAACTTCTGAGCTTCATTTTTTCCCTAACCCTAAAATAGCCATAATATTTGAAACTTAAGGTCCTTGTGATATTAAAATGTATGATGCTATAATATATATTAAAATATATATGTGTGTATATACGTAAAATTTCCCCACATGTGTGTATATATGTATGTGTGTTGTGTTGTATGTGCATATATATATATTTCTCTATGTTTCAGCCCTCTAATTGTTCCACAGACTGAAAACCCCTTAGCATTACTTACAAGATACAACATCACTGGCCCTCAACCTAACTTCTCTTGTCATCTTCTTTAACCCAACTTTCACCATGGTTTGGCCACAGTGTCCTTTGTAAGAGACTCACACATCATTTGCTTCTTTCTAGCACCTTTAATTCCTACTGCCTGGAACCCTCTTTTTGGAGATCTAGATATGAGATCTTTTTATAACTCACATTTCAGATCACCTCTTCAGATGCACCATCTGACCTACAACATGAGTTAGTGATTTCTGTTCCATCATCATTTCCCTAGTACATTGCCCTGATTGTTTTTTCTTCAGAGTGATTCCCAAAATACTTACATCCTATTAGAGAAGAGATCTGGCCTATACCTTTGACTGTTTGTCTTGAGTGTTGGCATAAAATAACGGTGTAGTATATTTTGGTCAAATTAATTATATAAAAGGCCAAAACATATATCAGAATACCATAGGCATAGAACAAATACTGGATTCTTCCCTTCTATGTGAGCTTTCTGACTGCATAAAGTGACTTTGCAATTATGTAATTGACCTCTATAATAAGAAGATAAAGAGATAATGAAACCAAAACACACACACACACACACATACACACACACACACACACACACACAACTTACAGAACTAAGAATAGAGACTGGGTTGCCTAACCATCTGAGTGTCCTCTGTCCATTTAATGACAATATTAAATATTTAGAATAAAGTATATCTCTAATGTTTATATACACTTCGCTTTAATAAGACATACTCTACCTTTGCACAAAGATGAAATTAAGACAAATAAGGCAATATAAATACATGTCAAGATCATGAAGAGTTACATCATGCATTATGGAGATTTTGTAGTTAGAGGAGTCAGATTTCTCAATTTTTATTTATTATTTTAAAAAATCTACTTTGTAAGTTCTTTTCTTTACTTTCCCATTAAAGTTGATAAATCTTAGGTTACCTCATCAGTGTGGGAGTGTACTTTTGTTGTTCTATATCTGTCTAACATTCCCTCCCTCTGGGAATTCTTTGTATCTCACTCCAGGTAAGTTTGGGGGCTATGAGAGATGAGGCCCTGCTGCCTTGCTTATGACCTGGCAGGTTAGAGGGCCTCATGACCCTAGATACAGTAAGTGGTCTGAGACTGGCACGTGACTTAAACCAGAAGAATCCTGGAGCAAGTTGCCTTCATTAAGGAAACCATTAACATTTATGTATTTTACTTAAATCGTTCGTCAAAAATTATTCTACACATCCAGAAGTGCCATTACATTACTTAAGAAGGTTTGTTTCCGCAAGAGGAGTTTGCATTATTATTCCCAAAGAGAAGTCATACATCCTCTTACTTCTACCTAAGCCACATACTCAAATCTGGAACAATGATTGGGCAAGAGATTGTCTTGTCTTTTTTTTTTTTTTTTTGATAAAATGAGCTATAAGGGTGATATAGTTTGGCTCTGTGTCCCCACCCAAAATCTCATCTTGAATTGTAATTCCCAGGGAGAGACCTGGTGGGAGGTGATAAATCATGGGGGCAGGTTTTCCCATGCTCTTCTTGCAATAGTGAGAGAGTTCTTATGAGATCTGATGATTTCAAAAGTGGCAGTTTCCTCTTCACTCTCTCTCTGTCCTGCCCCTTGTGAAGAAGTTGTTTGCTTCTTTGCCTTTTGCCATGATTTTAAGTTTCCTGAGGCCTTCTCAGCCATGCAGAACTGTGAGTCAATTAAAACTCTTTTTGATAAATTACCCAGTCCCATGGAGTGTCTTTATAGCAGTGTGAACAGGAACTAATACAAAGGGTATTAAGCTGACACTACCGTATAGAGAGAACTGCATGAGCACAGAGTGACCACACAAGAAAGTAGGACTGAATGAAAGAGGGAACAGAGTTTTCTGGACAGATTATTTGAGCATGAGAGCTTATCCAGGTGTGATGACAAGAACAAGTCTGTAATTTTATATTCCATAATCCCACACCCATTTCTTTCCATTTAATTTGAGTTGGGTTCCTCTAACTGGAAACCACAAGGATTTAGACAAGCATAATCTTCCTCTATACTGTGTTAATTGCTGTCACCATCCTCAGTCACTCAGGGGCATCATTCCCTCCCTCATTAACCTGCCAGGGAAGGCAGGGAGTGATTTGAGGAGGGACACTTCTCTATATAGAATATTTCTGGCCTCATTCACCACTTCAGAGGATATAATAATGGCTCTTCAGATATGGGGTAACTTGAATACATTTTACACTGGATGTTTTAGGTAATATGTAATCTCTTCTTTAGCATGGCTTAAATAGTGGAGGAAATGTTCCCAAAGGTATCTTCTGACCCTTTTTCCATTAAGTGAAGATGTGTGGCTTTAGTTTCACCTAAATGCCATTAAAACCTCAAGACAAAACATAGCAAAACACCACAATAAGAAAAAAATGACCTAGATTAGATTGTTAACTTCATTTTACTTCTGGAAATTATAAACTTTTCTTTCTTTCAAGGCTCTGATGTAAAATAGACTTCTGTATGTAAAATTCCACTCATTTTTCCTTTTTAATGTTTTTCTTAATAACCATAAACCTTTATTTTTTTATTTTTTCATTCATGTATTCTTGTAAAAAGTATTTATTGAATATCAACTATGAATCAGGTACTATGTTGGATGCTGGGGGTTGAAAATGTAAAAAGGAATATGGTCATTTTATTTTTTTTAAAAATACAGCTGTTCAAAATTACTATAAATGATGCAGAAGTGGAAGCCAGTTTCCCGATCCCTCTCCAAATGCTCCTTTTTAAATTAAACATATTTCACTTATATAGTGACACTGATTTTTCTTCATCATGCTAGACAAGAACAAACATCTACATTATTTTGTCTAGGAGGAACAAAAATTGCTCAAACATCAGTCTAATCTGAGAGAGGGCATTTCCAGTGGGTAGGCTATCCAGGAAAACACAAAAATATCATTCTCATTTACAAGAACTCAGCTATGAAAGCTCAATTTTTATTTCATCAAAGATAGCATTTAAAAATTAAGCTTCTCTTTAAAATATCCATTTTACTAATTGAGGAGATAATTGCCAACAACATTTTGACAATAACAGCAAAGCAGGCTTTAATCAACTTTTAAGAAAAGTGCTGAAATGGTTTAATTTTTGTCAGTGATACCTAGATATGTAATTGAGAAAGAAATGGGTCAAATATGAAGAAACTTTCAAGCTTGCCTCAGTTCTTCACCTGACCTGCTGGGTGACCTTTGGCAAATCTTCAGCTTCTGGGCCTCAGCATTCGACTAGTTTAACCATCTCATTTTTTGATAGACAAGAGATAGCACTTCACATTTTGTTAAAATTGGGAAGTTGGCTCAATTAGAACCCAATACCAAATTGTCAAATGGGGGATGGTACAAATTGCGGCAATCATCTTCCATATACATGTAAGATTTATTCATTCACTCTTTTCATTCAGCCAGTCCATTTATGTATTTCATTCCTGCTAGATAAAAAAGCAAGTTTTTTTATATGATGGCCAGATAGTAAATACTTCACTCTTTGCAGGCTATATAATCCTTCAGAATGATTCAATTTTGCCATTGTAATAGGAAAGCAGTCATAGACATTACATTAAAACATAGGTGTGGCTGTATTTCAGCAATATTATTTATAAAATCAGGGAAGGTGCCAGCTATTGCCCATGGAATGTAGTGCTGAACCCTGCTTTAAACAAACCAATAGACAAAATAACAGGTACAATTTAAATTGAGCAATAGTCACCATGGTAGTATTTTTACATGATTATTCTGTTTAATCCTCATATACACACAAAAATTCTATTCATTCAGTATGCAAAATGTAGCAGAAAACAAGAAACATGATCCACACTCATACATTTTAATGTTTTGTGTGGAAAACAATTTGACAAACCACTAGAAAATAAGTAAGCAACATAAAGAAAAATAAAGCACAGTAAAGGTATAAAAAGTGATGGGTGCTCTTTTCAGTAGGTTAGTCCTGAAGTTCTCTATGATCAGGTGACATTTGAGCAGAGACCTGATTGAAGTAGGGGCATGCCCCTTACAGATATCTGGAGAGGAGTGTTCCAGGAAGAAAAAAGAAAAAGCTTAAAGGCACTCTGAGATGGGAGTGTGGTTGGCATGTTAATGGAAAGATCAGGAAAGTAATGTGACTGGGGTCATGAAGCAAGCCTATGGAGATGAGGTCAGAACGGACACCCTGCACTGGAACAGGTGGGACCCTGTAGGCTATTGATAGGAGTCTGGATTCTGTTCTGAGATGTGCAGAAGAATTACATGATGTCACTAATATATTTTTTAATTACTCTGTCAGCTCTCCATCATGGTGCTAGGGAGTAGGCAGAATGACGAATGTTTATTGCATGGTTCAGGTAACAGATTATAGTAACAGAAACTGGGAAGATATTTGGAAAAAAGATGCCAAAATTTTGGATAAATGTTCAAACTAGATATTATTAATAGGTACTATGAATGAATTCAGAGCTGTTAAATGATTTATCCAAGTTAAAAACAGCTAGGAAGTACAAGGATATAAAATATTCTTAGTACCAAAATCCCACTGACAAGAAAGCTTTCAATTAACAGCCCCCTGACCCCCATCCAATCGCTCACATGTTCAAATGTAGGTAAGTGGTAAGAACTGGTAGAAAGATGCATTGTTCTCAAATCAACCTGTCTCCACAACTTCCACCCCATGGCCATGCCACAGTTTATCTGTTTTCTGAAAGATTAATTACCTAATTTTTGCCTATCACTTTTTGAGAATATGATATTTGGGAAAATGGGGAGATCTGGTGCAGAAGGGGCAGAGTATGAAGATGTTAAAAGAAGGGTTTACAGACATCACACACACACACACACACTCACACACATACCACTTACTCTAACACGCTCCCCTTGAAGTTACAGTCTTGTATGAGAACATTTTTGTTATAGAATATCACGGATTTCAAGGGTCTGTCCTCTACCTCACTCCCTAATCCAGCAAGTTTATTCCTTTCAATTTCACCCAATGTCCCCAAAATATTGTTGTAGCAAGTATTAGGATGAGAGGATGAGACAGAGCCAAAAATTAGAGCCAATCATTGACAGAGTGAAGATTCATAAAAGAGAGCAAAGGCCAGAGCCTTGAAATCAGAACCACGCTCCACATAGCAGAGTAATGGCCAACTAACAGGACAGCCTGTTGGTTAGATTCTATTGATTATAATTTGGTTAACTTATTAATTTGACCAACATTAGGTATCTAGTGCATGTATATCCTACGCAAATAATAGTTATTTCAGTAAGCTTTCAAGGCATATTTTTAGAAATAGGTCTTTTAATTTTCATCAGTGTGAATGAAGAGCTTCCATGGATGCTGAAATAATAGAAACTAGAGTTCAAGCCAAGAATTTTTTTTTTCATGTATTGGTTGTATGACTTGAGCAAAACCAAGTAATATCTCCCAAATATCAGTATTTTCATCTATCTGTACACTAACAGTAATCTTCCCACTTCAGTAATTCTCATTCTAACTCAGAAAAACAATAGGTAATTTAAATCTTCCAGCTTTTCCAGTTATGCCTCGTTTATCAAAATGTTAGCTACATACCAATCTATCCTGACATATGTTTATACAGCGTATGTCTTTTATTTGTGTTAAACTTTCCCTACTATTCTGGGTAGAAAGCATACTTCAAAATCAGAATCCAGACATGCATATTAATCCAATCATCATAACTCAAATAATGATTTACAGGGAAGCATGTCTAGGTCTGATTGGGTTAATGTGAAACTTTTGTCTGCTTAATCATTGCTCCTTCTTTAAGTGTAATGCTAATGATGGCCCTTCCTAACATCGTGTTAACTCATTTTAGCATTTATATTAAATTGTATTAAATCACAGTAAGGGAGGTATTGCTTCCATTATTAGTTGTGAAAACCAGGGCTCAATTCAATAAGCAAACTTAGTTTAATAGCTAGTAAATGTTAGAGTCAGGATTTGAAACTTGGTCTGGTTTGACACTAAAGTTATAAATATTTGAAATAAACTGTTGTGCATTCCATCAGACATAATATATTATGTTTTCAAGCTGGATATATCTTCCAAGCTCAAGCCTCCCTTCTCACTTTCTACCTTTTTCCTAATACAAATTATTGACCCACAAATCAACTAAGAACAAACAGTATATAGTAAGTTGTCAGTAAATGGTAGCTTCAATTACTATGATTGCTATGATGGGTTTTAGAGCAGGATATTTTGGAACTTCATGAGACTTGTCAGATAGTACGTTTATTGCTAATTTTATTGTAATAAGAATCATATATCTAACTTCATGAATCCAATATACAGAAATGTGTCTGATATCAAAACACTCATGACTTGCATCTGAAATCCTTGTCTAATTAAACTTTCATTGTTTCTCTATAAATATAGTTCCATCCTTCTATGTTTTACAGAGGAAATTCATCATAACCCAATGTGTGTTTATTATATGCACTAACTTATTTAGGGGTAGGTTATATAAGTTTGGTTCAATCTCATAATTTAATTCCTTGCTAGAATTCCTTGCATATGATGTGTTATTGTTTTCCTCTGACCTAATGCCTTCCAAGCCCAGCATTTGGGGTCTTTCAGAATTTCCTCAGATTGTATAGCATCGTTTTTATACTTTCTTTAAAAATAATTAGAGTAGATTGGTAAACAAGAACCCAAATAGAGCTTAATGTATGCCAGTCTCAACAGATCGCTCAATAAAGGTATTACAGGACCGCTGGGTTTCAGAGCAGTTGAAGAAAAACTGAAAAATTCTGGGTTGCTTATACTTTGTTCATACAAATAAAAACTCATATATATTTCCAAATTATCTTTTGGGGCTCTCCAAATTTCTTGGTTTTAAAATCTCTGGCATAAATAGGAAAATAGTACTAAAATTGAATATGCATAACTTTATTTACTCAAATGAATCTTTTACAACATTAACTTGTGGTTTATATCCAGTCAGCAAAAAAGAAGTATGCATTTATGTCTTAAAAAGTCTTTGCAGTTCTACTTCAAAGAGTAGTACACGTAATCAAATTAGGCTTGTTTATTCTTTATGCATTTAATATATTTTCCATGAGAAAAATGAATCATTCCTCTATTTTAACGGTGCTGACTTTCTCCAAGTTTGGTTCACACATTTTAAAGCAACTTGGTCCACCATCTACTGAATTAGGATTTTAAAAACCCTACAAAACTATTTATTTCTTAATTTCTATAAAACCTTATTTCAAATTCAGAACTAAATGGTAAACTATCGAGTTGATGCTAAAAAATGTTCCCCCAAGGAGCTTCAGTTCTTTGTATAATCAAATTGAACAGACACATAATTTTTGGCTGTATATTGAAACATTATTTCTTACATATCATCATGTGATGGATTGTATTGACAAAAATATGCATAATTTAGGTGCTATAAAAACAAGAAATCCAAAAATTTATCATCTGAATTACAATTTCTCCCACAACACAACGATTCCTTTTGAATGTAAATGACAAGTAAAATGTATTAGGCATAATCTATTTAAACAAAAATGTATTATTCTTAACCGAGTTTTCCTAAGGATGCTAATTTAAGGTTCTATAGAGAGGAGAAAAGTGTTGCAATATAGATACATGCTTATCATATTTAACTACATTTGAAAATTGCAGCATTGGACTAAGGAATTATTTTAATTTAATCTTTTTTAATCTTGTTTTGTTTTTATCATGGACTATTCCATATCAGTGACTTCTTCAGAAAAGATTCGAAACTTTTAAAACACAAGAAGAAACTTATAATGTTATAAGCACAAATCAAGTTTTAAATACATTTAAAAAAGAAATGCAACCTTTTGAAAATTCATCTTTTATATTTGCTCAACTCCAACACGCATGAGTAATATTAAAAATTTCTTTGGTGATGAGGTAAATATGTTTTCCTAAAGCAAAGTACTCATCTAGAATAAATATGGACAATCACATTTCAAAATATTTTTAAAAGGTAGGGAATTCTTATGTTTAGAATATGCCAAAAAGAGACTTTCTTTCATTATTGGATTTAACTTACATTTTCTTAATATTCCATTTTTAGAAGAGAGGCCATCTTTTGGTACATTTTTATCATATTGTTTGAAATCTGTTATGATCGATATGATAAAAATGTACCAAAAACTGTACCTGGCATTGTCCATATACCAGGCTTGTCAAGAAAATAATGGGGGTAGTAAATACTTTACGCACTGCAATTGAACAAATTGCTAAAACTTTTCCTTTTTTCTTCCCTTTTCTTCACATTTTGTCAGAATTTGGTTTGTGTTAAAACAGGGCAAGAGAGTGAGCAAATTTCAGAGCACTGTCACCTCCTGAAAAAGCTTCCTAGCTGGGGATGTGCTACATACTGAAATACACTAAAGACACTTCCCAGGGGAAAGTGACATTTAATCCCCTACTAACAGTATGAACAAATGCTGTCATTACAGCATTGACAGGACTACAAGTCTATTTCTTCTCAAAAAAAAAATTCACCACTAATATATATGAAATTCTTCTTGACACTCTCTCTTTGAGAAATATTCTCTCCTGCTAAAATCCTCAGAAGGTGACCCAGTAGGTGATCTCTTCTGAGTTCACTGACTGTTAAGAAAACAATCAGAAAATCATTCCTAGAGTTTCTACTGCTTGGGAGTCCATTCATGTGAATATACAGGGTCTCAGTTGTATGTCACTTTACAGTCCTAAGAGAAACTTGATAAATGTAACACGAAAATTTTTAAATTTTTTCTGTGTGCCTTGTACTGTTCTAGAAAACACTTATGATGCAAGAAAGGTATACAGCATTGTGGGCTTTATTTCATGAAAAATACTTAGAATCTAACCTTACCCAATAATAGTTGTATACTTAAAGTTAATACTGAATATATACGTATGTGTGTATATATGTGTGTGTATATATATATTTAAATATTTACTGATAATATTGTATGGAATGTCGTGGCCATTTTTACCATCATTAAGTCAATGAAATCATCTTAAAAAGGCAGTTTCTGTCATTTGTGATTATATATATGTATATAATATATGTTTATTTATATATGTATAAAGTTTTTATAAGAAAAGGCTAATTAGATTTCATTGCTATATATTTAATGAATTATCTTTTCACAAAAGTGCAATAACTTGCAATTAAGACTATCCTTGAAAATATAGACTGCAATTCTACACTAATGTTTTAGAAATCACAGTGAACCAGACAAATCAGGTACACATCTTTAGATTAATATTTGCTCAGACGAGATGAGGGAAAACCAGAAAGAAGAAAAAAGACTAGGGAAATAGGGAGATAACAAAACAAACAGCAGGATGGAGAATGGACTCTGTTGAAGGAAGAGTGGAAAACAAGTTAGGCCACGAAAGGTACAGTTGGGTTAAAGGGTCTCCCAAAGGCCAATGTAAGGTTTTTAACTCTGATGACAGGGGATGCTGTGTGGTGGACACTGTGATGTGCCACCAAGATACCCTTTGCTGAAGAACCTGGGCCCCTGTTTTGGGGTTACATAAGCCAGCATCTTAACTATCACTGCCTTCCAGATTGCTTTTGCTGCAGAGAATCAGCTTGATCAGGTCCCGCATTCCATGACAGATCAATGAGCTTGTACTACAAGTTGACTATCTTGGTCCAGTCTGAGGCAGCTCTGAAGGGCCATTCTAGCTCTTGAGCTTGCTTTGGGGATCGATACAGCTGCTAATCTGGGTTCATCAGAGCTTGACTTCTCCCTCTGCCCACTCCCACTCCCATCTCCTCTCTTCCACTGGTATTGATCCCAACTTTAATAACTTAATGTAAACATCCTGAATACCAAATCTCATTTTGGAGCTAGCCTCTCTGGCAACCTGACTTGTGACTCTATGGGGATGGACAAAAATGGTTATCGTATCAGTCTATTCTCACACTGCTAATAAAGATACACTCAAAGAAACCTATAAAGGAAAATTAGGTTTCATAGACTCACAGTTCCATGTGGCTGAGGAAGCCTCACAATCAAGGTGGAAAGTGAAGCAGGAGCAAAGGCACATCTTACATGATGGCAGGCAAGAGAGCATGTGTAGGAGAACTGCCCATCAGACCTCATAGGTCTTACTGACTATCATGAGAACAGCACAGGAAAAACCCACCCCCATGATCCAATTAGCTCCCAGAGGGTTGTCTCATGACAGATGGAGATTACAGGAGCTAAAACTAAAGATGAGATTTGGGTGGGGACACAGACAAATCATATTAGATATGTTACAAAGATGTTGAATAAACTTATTTAGCTTATCTAACTGAACTTTGAGCAATACTAATTTACTTAAATTGGAAACTTTGTAGATAAGAAAAGGGATGCAATAAGTTAAGGAAATATAAAGTTGTTTACTTTTTAAAAATTATATTAATTTTTGGGAGAGACTGTAGCTTGACTATTAGCTTTTCCCACTCCTCTAATTGTTCTGCTTTTCAAAATAGTTTGATATTTCTGCTAAAATTAACGGAGCAACCAAAATTCCCTTTATTTTAAAATCCCTAAATGGTTTAGATTGTACTTGTGGTTGCCCAGATTTTTTTTTATTTTTGTACTTTATGTTCTAGGGTACGTTACATATGTATACATGTGCCATGTTGGTGTGCTGTACCCATTAACTCGTCATTTACATTAGGTATATCTCCTAATGCTATCCCTCCCCGCTGCCCCCACCCCACAACAGGCCCCAGTGTGTGATGTTCCCATTCCTGTGGCCAAGTGATCTCATTGTTCAATTCCCACCTACAAGTGAGAACATGCAGTATTTGGTTTTCTGTTCTTGTGATAATTTGCTGAGAATGATGGTTTCCAGCTGCACCCATGTCCCTACAAAGGACATGAACTCATCCTTTTTTATCACTGCATAGTATTCCATGGTGTATATGTGCCACATTTTCTTAATCCAGTCTGTCATTGATGGACATTTGGGTTGGTTCCAAGTCTTTGCTATTGTGAATAGTGCCACAATAAACATATGTGTGCATGTGTCTTTATAGCAGCATGATTTATAATCCTTTGGGTATATACCCAGTAATGGGATGGCTGAGTCGAATAGTATTTCTAGTTCTAGATCCTTTAGGAATCACCACACTGTCTTCCACAATGGTTGAACTAGTTTACAGTCCCACCAACAGTGTAAAAGTGTTGCTATTTCTCTACATCCTCTCCAGCACCTGTTGTTTCCTGACTTTTTAATGATCACCATTCTAACTGCTGTGAGATGGTATCTCATTGTGGTTTTGATTTGCATTTCTCTGATGGCTAGTGATGATGAGCATTTTTTCATGTGTCTGTTGGCTTTACGAATGTCTTCTTTTGAGAATTGTCTGTTCGTATCCTTTGCCCACTTTTTGATGGGGTTGTTTGTTTTTTTCTTGTAAATTTGATTGACATTGCCTAGGACTGTGCAGGGAGTAGTCTGACATGTGACATGTGGCAATCTGTGCCTGTCTCCTCATCTGAACAATGTAGACAGTAATCATCTCTAATTCTGAGACTGAAATGAGAAATGCAATTAGCACCGTGTCTGATACGTAGCAATTTCTTACATTCTAGTTCTTTTCTCATCACTTTGCTGTATGTACTATAACTATTATCATTTTCTTCATGCTTAAAAAGGATAAGTAATGTAGTAGAATTAGAGGAAAAAGAGATTGAAAAGACAGGAGGAAATATATGACAGGGGAAAAAAACGACAAATGTAACAAAATGAAAAATGAAGGAGCATAAAACACTTAATTAAATATCTAAAAAATCGTATAATGCTGATAATGTTATTATTAAACATTCCAAGATTACCTATAGCCAGGATGAATAACTCAGTCTTCGTATAGCACTCACTATTATAACCTTTTTCAGATGCTTTATAATATACTTATATGTGTTTGTCAAAACAGACTGAGATCTTTGAAAGCAGAAACCTTATTTTATATCTCCCCAAATTTTTATCACTAAGTAGTTTCTGTAACATAAACAGAACTCAGTGAAAGTTAAAATTAAATGTTGAAGTTTAAAACATGTAAATAAAGATGCTAGATGTCTCGTGAATTTTCCATGAAATGAATACATTTGAAAAATAATATATTCTTGCTGTTCTCAAATCCACTCTGTGATGATTTAGAAACTTTCAAAACTGAGAATGGTAGATGATAGAAATGTTTGTTTTGTTTCTAAGTTAGCAGTTGCTTACAGATCAATTTTACACAATTCTAGGCCCATTGGCACATTTTTAGTAAACATCATATTATTCAAAATTTAAAAGATGTTTAACCAGTCAAAAAGAGGAAAGTGTTTCAATACAAGATGCACCGAAGATTTTATTGTTATGTAATAATAAAATACATGACAAATGGAAAAAATGAATATAAAAGTAATCATTATGTACAATTCTCAGTAGAAAAAAAAAGACTGTTTTACAAGTCTAGAGTAGACCTTATAATGATTAATTGTTGAAATATATGCCAAGGAGATAGTCCAAATAGAAAGAAACCATGAACTTCTGCTCCAGAAGGCAGTATAATCCCTGTCATGGTACTTCCCAGGTTTTCCTGGAAATTTCCATCTGACACATGACAGGGAAGAACATGTCTGCTATGGGAAGAAAATTGAACCAGAATCTGACCAGCAGTCTTTTCCATGTTTACTGTTATAAGACTTCTACATATACATTAACAATTGATGTTCTGAATTAATAGGTTATTTTTATTAAAATTCAAATTTCAGAGCATAGTCATTGATCATTTAAGACATACAAGACCTTACGCAAAATGCAAGAGATGAAATGATGGATTCAGTTAGCCATTCAAATACAAAAAAATAGTGGAGATATTTCATATATGTCTGGAACTATGCTAGGCTGCAGGAGTGCAATGGTAGCAGAACACAGCCCCCTTCAAGATTTAAGTAAAGCAATATTTTTCTACCAGTAGGAGGCAGTATAATTCAGTAGAAAGGGCATAGCGTATGGAATTAGACAAACTTGACTTTCATCCCTGAACTCTTCTACCTACTTCAGTTGTGATATCAATATACTAAATTTACCGAAATGTTTTTTCATCTTAAAACCAATGCAATGCCCAACTCATAGGTGGCGGTGAAAATCTAGCACAGGGTCTTATCTCGTACGACCGTGTAATTGTTGATCATATTCTCATGACAGGTACCATACCATTCATGCCAGTGTTACCATAAATATATTTTTATCAAGGTATAAAGAATGCTGTTTATACATCCTCATATTATATATTACTTAGTCTCTTCAACAAGACTTTTTTAAAAAAATAATATCATGTTTGCTGTCCATCTCTAGCAAGATGTACAAGTCATCTGATAATCTTAAGATTCAGGAAAATACAAACTCCCTCTGAATATATGACTGTACTTACATTTCTGAGTAAAAAACTTTATTTTAACATACATTATGACAATCAATATTTGTTTAAATAACAATAAATACAGATTAGTAACCCATTCAGCAACTATGAATAGATAATATTTGGGAGAAAGATGAGAATTAATTACTAGTGGAAATGAAAGATATTTCCATTTACTAATGCCATAAATAAACTAAACCAAGTTTATAGAACAATTTTTGACTGACTTTTGGATGTTAAATTGGAATAAGGAAGGGAGGACAGAGGAAGATTGAAAAAGTTAATGTGTATGAGTATCTTGTATGTGTTAGGCATGATGCTAAACACCTACAAATTCAATATGATGTATAATCAGGCCAGGAAATATATAAGGCACATAATATTGCTCTTATTTTGCCATGAAAAATATGAGGAAGGTAAACACCTGTGCATGAATGACTAAAAACCCACATGACATTTGGCCCAAGCCATATGACAAATAATTAGTAGAACCACATTTTACACCCAGATCTGTGAGCCTAGAACAATTTTTTGAGAAGATTACTGTTTTGGAACCAGGTGCCAGGTTTTGGGGAAAAAGGCTAAAGAAATAAAGCTAATGTAATCTCAGCACTATGGGAGGCCAAAACAGGTGGATCACCTGATGTCAGGAGTCCGAAACCAGTCTGGCCAACATGGTGAAATCCCACCTCTACTAAAAATAAGCTGGGTGTGGTGGCGGGCATGTGTAATCCCAGCTACTAGGGAGGCTGAGGCAGGATAATTGCTTGAACTAGGGAGGCAGAGGTTGCAGTGTGTCAAGATTTCACCACTGCACTGCAGCATGGGAAACAGAGTCAGAGTCCGTCCAAAAAAAAAGAAAAGGAAAGAAGGAAGGAAGGAAGGAAGGAAGGAAGGAAGGAAGGAAGGAAGGAAGGAAGGAAGGAAGGAAGGAAGGAAAGAAGGAAGGAAGGAAGGAAGTGGGGGAGAGAGAGAGAGAAAGAAAGAGAGAAAGAAAGAAAGAAGAAAGAGAAGAAAGAAAATCGAATAAATCAAATGTTGCTGTATAACTACGTAAATTTCTACTGCCTCAGATATAATCTGAACTCTTAATTTTAGGCTCCTCTTCCATTCCAAATATGGAGGAATAAATATTTTAAAACTTATATCTGGATAGTGTTTTTCATATTTGGTAGTATGTTGAATGATTACCGTTTTCCCCATAGTAAGAAAATTTACTGAATTTCATTTTTGCTTATTTATTTTTAGAAATTAATTACAGATCAACTAATGTTTCCTTAACTTCTGAGACTTGCATTTTTCCCTATGGTTGGCAGCAATTGTGTCAGGTTTTACGATACAATAACCAATGTAAAATGCATCAGGCCAATTTGAGCCATTTTTTTCTTAATGAGTCAGACTTAAAAGGTCCAAAACTTTAGCTGGAGAGGAGGGGAGCTTCAGATGCTATGCTGGCTGTTGTTCAATATTTCTGGATGACTAAGAAAGCTGTAGGAAAGCTTATCTATTAGCAGTCCTCAGAAAGCTGGTCTCAGGCGCAATTCCTCTCCCTCCAATTCTAATTGCTAATTCAAGTGCAAATACTAATCCACCTCAAGAAGTGGCAACGAATGTGATCTGATACAATGTGCATGATGTGTGGTGAACTAAAGCTCTGTAACATGTTCAGAGATCAACTGCGGCTTACTCTGTATTAGTGCATTTTCCTCCTCTATTAAGAGGAAAGGAAAGCAGCTAAGACTGGGGATATGGTACCTTGGCTTTTTATAACTTGTGCTGATATATTTCTGTCAGCATTATATTCTTTGGTTTATCCGTTGCACCAAACAGATTAGTAAACACAATTAAGCTAGATTCTAGTCACTATAATCAAATTATCTTTGACCAGAGAAATAGCTACACAAAAGATCATTTACTACTAATGGTATCTGAGAGTTCTGCTGACGAAATTCTGGCTATAATTGCTTGGGGGAGGTGTATCAAGAGTTTCAAAAATTGATTTCCAAGAGTCAACATTATTTCATCAAAACGATGTAATCTTCCTGCTAAGAAATAAAATTAGTTCTCAGTATTTAGGAAACAGAGGAGTCTAAGTCTGATAAACAAAAGCCTGGCTAGTGTTGGGTACGTGGTAGGGATCTGTGTAATGAGGCTGAGAACCAGTGTGAATCCGGGCATACTCTGGAATATCCTGAGTTAGTCAATTCTCTATAACTATTTTTCCAAGTTAGAAAAGTGATCCAAGACATTCTTTCTTTGGTATTCATGCCCCGAAGTAAAATGATCAATTAATCAGATATAACTTTTAAAAAAGAAATTTTCCCCAACTTCGATAAGTGTTAGCTAAAATTCAGAATCTCCCAGTATACACTTTCAAATGGAATCACTACAGTGTATTGCCCTGTAAGTTTTTAAACAGAAACGCAACCATAAGGAAGACATCATTTAAGTTCCAGGAAACAGCATTTAAGTTAACCGTTTGGAAGTTTCTTACAGAAATGAATTAAAAAATAAACAACAACAAAAACAGCATTAGTGATTTCAAAATAATTCATAAGCTATTAATAATTTAAATATGATATTTAATTACATTATTTTAGCTTCAAAGCTAAAGTCTTATTGTGTAATATTTTATTAAGCATAATTTGTTTAACTGCTGATGATAGTTGTTCATATATAAAAGAATAAAAGCCCTTTAGAACTCAGTCCAACTAGCTGTTTTTCAGGCTTTACAGGCAAAATTAAAGCTTTCCAACAACTTCATTTTTTTCCTCAAACAAAAGGTCTGACAGGTTTTTACACATTCAGAACAGAAAATTCACTTTGCATTCTAATTTGTTGGGGACATGCTCAATGTTCATTCTCTCTGTTAACATTATTTCTGATATAAAAATTCAAACTGATTGCACCTCTTATACTGTGGAATATTACTTGGTGAGTCAATAGATATAAATTTGGATAAAATTTAGACACAAAACCAATTGATCTTTTGTTAGTCCTTCTTGTTAACAGTTGTTGGAAAGCGGTGGGATGATAAAAATGTCTGATATCTTAATACCATTTCTATTTGTCACCTGGTCATCAAGATATTATTCAAAATGGCATGCTAATTCTAAAAAATCTACTAAATCTGTTTTATGCGAGTCCTGGGAAGCCAAGAATTCAGGCATAACAAACTAAACAATAAGCGATGTCTACCTAACATTTGTTGAATTTAGGACAAAAGCAAAATGTGTATGTTATTTTGTGATAAGAAAGCTTGCCAATTATCCCAATTTCCGTTTTTTTCTCAGCTCAGAGCATCATATACATAATCAGCCAATAGATATTCATGGTCACACAATTACACACAACATTTCTTATTGTTTGTGTTCCAATCATCTAGGTTACTTGCTAAAATGGAGTATCACAGACCCAGCCTAATTCAACACATTCAGTATTTCAGGAGGTTAGAGTGGAGAACTCTCTATTTTCCAATAAGTTTGGGGTCCACTGGGATAGACATATTAAAAATAAATTTTAGACTCTGCTACAACTGACTGCTTGCCTCGTTGGAACCCCTTCCCAACTTCTCTGATGATTACCAAAAAAGAGAGTTACACATTGTTGATGATCCACCCAACTGCATGTGGTGGTGGGTATTCATTTGTTCTCACTCATTCTTATTTTCTGACAATTGCATTCAGGACTTCACATTTTTTCAAATACTATTTTAGCTATATCACACAAATTTTGATGTGGAGTGCTTTTCATGGTTATTAAATTCTAAGTATTGTGCAGTGCTTCTGAAGGCTTCTTTATATGTAACTCAAAATGCTGTTTCAAACAGAAACCATTTTCAAATAGTGGTTAACAATAACTGAAATAATGTTATTGCTATAGCACCTCAAGTATACTGGAGTTTAAATAAGGTTTTTGACTATCGTCTGCAATTTCAAAGGCTAATCCACCCATGATTTTTATGGAACAATGAGCTAAAACTTAAAAAACAAGTATTTGTAAAAATGAATTCCTAAAATATACAAACATTTTAAAGTTGGTGACTTTCTACTTTAGTAATAACTGTCTTTATTGGAAAAAACTATATAATGTTGCATCTCTAAGAATAGTCAAGATGCTGATTCCAGTCCTTCTCATAAATATTTTCTTTATTTAGTTATATGAAGATATCTTAACAAAAAACGTGTTCAAAAATAACCTTTGCCAATTTCTCCCAAAGCAAAATGTCCTGTTTTTCTTTTTGCATGCTTGACTTGTTAAGCCAACATAATGATTCACAAACTTAAATGTACAATAATAGTAATTCAGTGGCCTTCATTTTTCCTGTATTATTATTATTATTTAATGTTTGAGGCTGGCTAGTAAGTGGCAAGTGAAGACATTTTGAGCAGACAATCTACTCTCTCAATACTGGGCATATCTTGTCACCGATTCCTTCAAGAGCAGAGAACAGAACTGAACGGAATTAGGTGAAAGATTTTCCAGAGTACTGATAATACTGACAGTAAGATAATCATATTTTAGAGTTCTCCTGGATAATAAACTTATAATCTGAAAGCCAGTCAATTAGACACAGACCCACTTTATTGAAAACCAGGCATATAATAATAGTCACAATATAGTCACCATCTCCACTGGTAAACACCAATTAATGTCCAAACATTACCACATCTGAGGTCCTCTAATCTCTGCACTGCCGACTCCCACAATCTGGTATGAGATGATCAGTTTGCTTTTTCAGAGAGATCATTCCATAAAATTCACTGTTCCCTTGCACTGGAAACTAAATGAATTCAACATTTTGTTTCAAATATTAAATGACGGTTTCTACCTCTTTTTTTTTTTCTTTTTTCTTTTTTTTTTTTTGAGATGGAGACTCACTTTGTCGCCCAGGCTGGAATGCAGTGGCCTGATCTTGGCTCACTGCAACCTCAACCTCTGCAATTCTCCTGCCTTAAGCCTCCCAAGTAGCTGGGAATACAGGCACCTGCCACCACACCCAGCTAATTTTTGTATTTTTACTAGAGACGGGTTTCACCATGTTGACCAGGTTGGTCTCGAACTTCTGATCTCAGGTAATCTGCCCACCTCAGTCTCCCAAAGGGTTGAGATTATAGGCATGAGCCACTATGCCTGACTGGTCTCTTTCCTTTTATAATAGCCAAATTGCATAACAGTATGGTCCCCTATATTTTGAGGAGACTGTCTTATTTGGCTTGTCTATTGTGGTAAATGGAGTGTAGTTTTGTTTAAGAAATCATTATGTAGGGAAACATAAATAGAACACACAGAAACAATCACACACATACACGCTTAGGTACCATTGTCATAAAGCATGAATTCTCCTTTCAAATTAAAATCAAATATTAGAGGAAATTGTTTAAAGAATAAATGAGAAGTGAATGACATGTTAGTATGCCCCAGAGTTAAAGCTGTAAATATCAGCTTTAAAACTTGTTTCTACTTAGGAGTACTAGAAAATAAAAAAGAAAGAGCCGAAAGTAACTTTTCCTTGGCAATAATTTATTTCTCTTTTCAAGGGGGTGTAGGGAGGAAACCTCAATTTTCTGCAGGGAATTATTTTCTTTGGGAGATGTATCTTCGAAAAGTTCTAAAAGTCAATATACTGTTAAATAAGGTATAGATTGAGACAGAAGACACAGTCAATATGTATATAAACTTTTGTCCATCATACTAAATATTTGATATTTACCCTGGGGCATGGCTACATGATGAATATGCACATGGTTTCTGGGAAGAACAAAAATTATCTGTGGGCAGTGATGTGTAAGAGGCTGAAAGGGAAATTTAAAATTTCCATTGGAGGGAGGCTCTGTTTTTTTCATAAATTATTTATATGCAACTATTGAGATGCTTGCATGCATCATAATCAAACAGGTTATATTATGGCTATTAGGACCACAAACCATGTTTGACTGGTTGTACAAAAGATACCTAGGAATAAAAGATGAGGATCATCTAGAGTCTAAAATAGTATCAAAATAATTCTTCCAGAAACATCTACGTGGACTTCTATATCTGGGTTTGGAGGAAAATGGCAGAATATATTAGCACATGTACCATTCACAATTTAATTCAGGTTTCTTTATCAGTTACTTAATAAGAAAGTAATCATGCACTTCTCTTCTGATGTCTATACTGTCACTGAAAAATAGTATTAAAAAATAAAACACCAACATAAGAAAGTGAACAGAGTTCTGTTTCATTGTTTATTAGAGGTAAAAAATAATAATTCTACATATGTTCTCATTTCATCCTCATAACCACCTAGGATTTAACTCTTGGTATTTCCATTATAAAGGTCATAAAAAGGAGATACAGAAAAATAAACTGATTAATAAAGATAAAGGGGTAGTGACATCAATAAAAATGGTAAAGTACAGATGTGTAAAAATCTTCCTCTCCACTAATGCAATGGAAACAAGAGCAAAAAAACGCAGAATCAATTTTTTCTGTATTCAGTTAGTTAACTAAAGGCTTGTGGCAATCCATGGAACATTTATTTAAAATACACATAAAAAATCCGCTGCATCTCAGTAAAAGTGAGCTTTGTAACCATTTAACTAATTATATTCCTGTGATTTTTTCTTCAAGGTCTGTAATCGCTATGAAAAACAAAATCCAACAACCATGGTGATGACCACAAACTGCAGTCATGTGAAGGGGTGAAAGAAAATTAGAATGCCTCCAAAACTACATGACGAAGAATTGTCTTTATCTAACATTTCTGGTTCCCTGAAATGTCTCGCTTGCAAGAAAACAAAGAGAGTTTCCATTGCCAGCAGACTTTTCCCAGGAACATTTGTGAAAAATGTGAAAAATCACAGTCTGAGGCAATTGCTGCGCACTCTAGCTTCCTGAGGTGGTAGATAACAATTAGGGAAAACAATAGACTTTAAAAAATGCTTAGAAAGAAATTCTGGGGAGCAGAATGACTATGGAAGGCTTTGAAAAGCTCTAACATATTCCTGGTAGTCTTGAAGGTCATATGCATGCACAACACTGTTTGTATGCCCAGGGTTATGCTTATATTCAGGAAAGACATGTGGATGGTCTAAGCTCCCACTTCTGATTGATCTGAGGCTCTGTGCAAGAATTAAGTGAAGGCTAAGATGAAGTTCTTAACTGCCTAGCTTAATTAAAGCTGTGCCCCAACATGCATACAGCAGGGTCTCTTGGCAAAGACTGGGAGACATACTGGTTCTAGGCTTCGAAGACAAACTTTGTGCAATCACTATCTGACCTCTAATCTAACTGAGCAGACTTCAGTGGCCACACACGACAAAGAATAGACTTTGTAGAATTAGTTCATATTAGACAGTGAATAAGCAAAAACAACAACAACGAACTATGGGAAAGTCAGATAATTTAATTTCAAGAATTTATATCTTTTAATTGTATGCTTCCAGTTTTTAACAGAAAATTAATACGAAAACCAAAACACAAGCAAAGTAGAACAAAACAAAAACAAAAGCCAATACAAAATTGTGTGTACAGAGGGAGTAAAGCAGTCAATACAAGTAGTCCCTAAAAAAGCCTAGATGATCAATGCACTAGACAAAGATTTTAAATAAGTTATTTCAAATATGATTAAAAGAAAGTATGAGAGTTATGTCTCACCAAATACAGAATATCAATATAGAGACTGAAATTATACAAAAAAGAACCAAAGAGAAGTTCTGAAGTTACAGTGTGTTATAACCATAATGTAAAAATCACTAGAGGGGCTCAATAACACATTTGAGCACAGAGAAAAATGAATCAATAAATAAATTTAGGATAGATCAGTTGAGATTATCCAGTTTGATAAACAGAAAGAAAAGTACTTTCAGATGAATGAAAATGGAGAGAAAACATATTAATATATACATGTAGCCAAAAGCAGTGTGTATAGGGAAATTAGCAGTTGTAAATGCCTATACTAAAAAAAAAAACAAACCACGGATTTCAAGTTAATAATCTTTTATCTTAAAGTCTTATATAAAAATAGCAAAGTAAACCCAAAGCAAGCAGTAGAAAAAAGTAATGACTATTAGTTCAAAAATAAGTATAGGATACTAAAACAATACAAAATTCCAACAAATCCAATGTTGGTTTCTGTTTAGAACAGCAACGAAAAAAGACAAATCATTAGCAAGGCTGACCAAAAAAAACAGAAAGAAAAAGAGAAGACTTAAAAATTCAGGAGTGAAAGAAGGGAAACTATTAATAAAGATGCCAAGGTCATCCAATAAGAAATGAGCAGTTATTTCAACAAATTATGCTGGGATAACTGGATAGCTATATGCAAAAGAATAAAGTTGAACAATTAACTCATATATATATATATATATATATATATATATATATAAAACTCACTCAAATTGATTAAGGATCTAGGTGTAAGAACTAAAATTATAAAACTCTTAGAAGAAAATATAAGTATAAATCCTCACGAATTTGTCTATGCACGCAATATTAACAAAGTAAACCCAGGAGTATATGCAAGTAAAACTTTCGTAAACTAATAATGTTTTTAGATTTTATACTAGAATTAAAAGAATGGTTAAAATTTCTAAATCCATTATTATAATTCATTGCAAAGCCTAAAACAATGAAAAAATGCTTAATGTGTGAGGCACATTTTAAATCATATTAAGGACAGAAGATGAAAAAGACATCAGATGAAACAAAATTAAAAGTATAAAAGTATAAAAATATATACATTCTTAGAAAAATATTTATTAAAACTGACTTGAAAGCAAATAGAACCTCTGGGAAAAATAAATGGACTCTGTTTTAAATTATTAAATTAAAGAAAGACTAGGCCTGGGTTTATATAGTAAAGTTTTGTCTTTTTAGTGCACAGTTATTTGAGTTTTGACAACTGCATACAGTTTTCACTGCCACTATCAAGAAAGATAATGGTTCCAGCATTCAAAAAATTTCCTGTGCTGCCCCTTTGTGATCAATCCACCTTCTACCTCAAACCTCTGGAAACTGCTGGTCTGTTTCCTGCTCCTATAATTTTCCCTTTTCCAGGATGTTTTATACATACAGAATCACACAGTGTGTACTCTTGTAAGATTGGCTACTCTTACTTAGCATAAAGCATCTGAGATACAGCCATCTTCTTCTGAGCAATATTTTATCCCTCTTCACTGTTGAGTAGTATTCCTTTATATTAATATACCATAGTTTATCTATTTAACCGTAGAAGGATGTTTAGATTTTTAAAGATTTTGGTATTATAAAGGAGCTATAAACTTTTACATTCAGATTTTTCTGTCCTCCTTTCTATTGGATAAAAAATTAGGAGTAGTATTGCTAGGTCATGCGTTTAATGTTATATTTACCTTTAAAAGATGCTGTATGCTTCTGTCCAAAGCAGCTGTATTGTTTTTTATTCCAACCAGAAATACAGAAGAGCCACATTTGCTCCAAATTCTCAGAGGCACTTGGGTTGTCATGTCAGTATATATTTATTTTATTTTATTTTATTTACTTTTAGCTATGTAAATGGGATGATATTCGTATCTCTCTGAGGTTTCATTTTGCATTTCCCTAATGACTAATAATATTGAGTATCTCTGCATATGCTTTGTTGCCATCTGTATACCTTCTTTGATAAAATATATGTTCAAATATTTTGCCTATTAAAAACATAATTGTTATTTGTTTATATAGTGAGTTTTAAAACTTTATATATACACATATATATACACGTATACACATATATGACCAAAGAAACATATCTACATCCTATTTAGAATAGAACCAAAGAAACATGATATCCTTATGTATGAACCTAACAAAATATGTGCATAATGTATGCTAAAAATTACAAAACAATGGTGAAAATGCAATCAAAGAATATATAAATAGAGAATTAAACAATGTTCATGGATTGAAGGACCAAATAATGGGATGATGTCAAATATCTTCAAATGATGTATTAAGTCAGTGTAATATAGGCTCACCTTTATGTTTAATAAAAATATCCCAATAAAAATATCAGCAGAATTTTTGTGAACATTAAGAAGCTGATTCAAAATATTTATGGAAAATGCAAAAAAATCCAGAAGAGTAAAAATTAATTTTAAAAAGTTTATTTTATGTATCTACAGAAAACAAGCACTTTAAATATTTATTTTCAACTATTTTCTCCCAGTTTTAGCTTGTCTTTTTATTTCTTAATGAAATCTTTCAAAGGGCTTAATTATGATGAAGTACAATTGACCTGAATTTTTATGTTATGAATTCTACTTTTGGCGTCATATCTAAGAATATTTTGACTAATTTAATTGTATGATAATTTTCTTCTAGTACATTTATAATTTTGGATTTCATGTTTGTCACTAAAGCATTTTGAGTTAATTTTTTAAAATTTGCATGCAAGGAATACGACAGCAATTTTTAAAAATTGCATATGAACAACCAGTTTGTCTAGAACTATTTGTTTACAAGACAGTGTTTTCTCCATTGAGTTTCTCTTGCACTTTTATGAAATACCAACGGACCATATTTATAAGTTGGCTTTTTAATTCTGTGTTCTGTTTCATTGATCTGTATGTCCAGACTTTTGCCATGATTAGTAGTTTTAGTTTTATAGTTAGTATTTAAATCAGATAGTATGAGTCCTCTAATATTATTCTTTTTTCAAAATGATTTTAACTTTTCTGTTTTATTTTGCATTTCGATAAATATTGTGAATCAGCTTGCTAATGTTCATAAAAATTCTGCTGATATTTTTATTAAACATAAACGTGAACACATGTTGCATTGTCTCTATATATTAGTTGAAGATATTTGACATTTCATTATTAGGTCTTCTAATTCATGAACATGGTTTAATTCTCTCCTTATTTATACATTCTTTAATTGCATTTTCATCATTGTTTTATAATTTTTAGCATACATTATGTGCTTTTATAGATTTATACCTAAGTATATCATATTTCTTTGATCCTACTGTAAATGCTATCTTCAAATGTTACTTGCCAGTATACATAAATGAAATTTATTTCTGTATATTGACACTGTATCATACAACCTTGTTAACCTCACTATTTGTAAGACTTTTTATGAAAAAATCATATCAAATTTTTAATGGAAAAATCATAGCAAATCATATAATATCATCATGAATAGACCAAGCTTAAATAAACTTTTACTTTGCAACCATTTATTACTGTACTGCTTTGACTAGGATATCTCATACAAGGTCCTGCTGCTACATTTATTATTTGACAACTAGGGCCCACAATTCTGTCAATTCTATGAGACAAAAGAGGGAAAAAACAATGCAGTTTCTTTTTGCATTCTTCAGGCCACAGGGCCTTTTTGCTAGTTCTTCTGGCCAGAAAGATTGAGTTTTTCTTTGAGTTTCAGCTGCCTGCTGCCTCTGCCATAGCTCTAGGGCTGAGAGTCCATCTTTAGGGCACAACCACGACAGAGAATAGAGGGATAAAAAGGTACAAAGAATAATGGAGATTTTCTTCATACTCTGTACCTTTGAGAGGCCCATTTTCCTGGACCTCTGGCCAGAAAGATGGAGATTTATTCCTGAAATGTTGATGCCCACATAATCTAACAGCATGATTCCTTTCCCAATTTCTGGTCAGAGCGTTGTGAGAAATAATAAATAAATAAATAAATAAATAAAAACTGGGAAACTGTCCCTGTATGTGCTACTTCTCGAAATGTTCACTTCCTTTCCAAATCTGCCTCCTTCAGGATTTTCAATTGGTTGGTTTTTGTATGTTGCCCAGATATTTAATTTTTATTTTTAATTAGTAAGAGGAATAGGATACAGTGAGATTACTCTGTTTTTCTCAACTCCAGAAGAGTCTGATGCTTTCACAGAAAAATTAATACAAATATTCCAGGAAAAAATATGCAAAATTTTAATAATAATTTTAATAACAAAAATTTCAATAATCATCTTTTTCAACAACGTAGCTATATTGTATAAAATGAGTATAAATACATTTAACACATTGGCGAAAAATATGTTTGGAAAGTTTTAAACACATTTTAATTTTCTAAAACAGAGAGGGAGAAGGTGCAGAATGTGTTCCCATGCTTTTAAATTTTAAATAGAGTACTATTTATACCAGAAACTAGATCCCAGGAGACTAGGTCTTGAATAATTAATGAAACAAACATTTTGTTTTAAAATAATTATGTGCATTTTGAATACATTTTTAATTGAGATTTTTCTTCATTTAATGGGAGTTTCAGTAGCTTATCAATCTAGTTAAAATTACTAAAATGTCCATGTTACCCAAAGTAATCTATAGATTCTATGTAATCCCTATCAAAATTCCATTGACTTTTTTTCATAGAAATAGAACAAACAATCCTAAAACTCGTATGGGACCACACACACACACACACACACAAAATAGCCAAAGGAATCTTGAGCCAAAAGAACAAAACTGGAGGCATCACACTTCCTTACTTAACTAGATTACAAATCTTTGGTAATCAAAATAGCATGGCACTGGCATAAAATCAGACACATGGACCAAAGCAACAGAGTAGAGAGCCCAGAAAGGAACCCATGCATATATGGTCAGTTAATTTTTAACCAAGGGGCCAAGAATATACAATGGGAAAAGGATGATCTCTTCAATAAACAGTGTTGGGAAAAGCGGACATTTACGTGCAGAAGAATGAACTTGGACCCTTATTGTACATCATATAGAAAAAATAGACTCAAAATGGATTAGACTTAAACATGAGACCAGAGATTATAAAACTAGAGGAAAACATAGGGGGAAAGCTATTAGATATAAATCTATGCAATGATTTAAAAAAATTAGAAGTGCAGGCACCAAAATAAAAAATAGACCAATGGAATTACACCAAACTAAAAGGCTTTGTCCAGCAAAATAAGCAGCTAATAGTGTTTAAAAAAAAAAAAAAAAAAAAGCAACTTGGATTGAGAGAAAATATTTGAATGCCATACCTTCATTAAGAGTTTAATATTTAAAATATGTAAGGAGCTCAAATAACTCAATAGCAAGAAAAAAAAACTTGATTAAAAAATGAACAATAGACCTGAATAGATATTTCTCAAAATAAATCAGGCTGGGTGTGGTGGCTCACACTTGTAATCCCAGCACTTTGAGAGGCCAAGGTGGGCAAATTGCTTGAGACCCAGAATTCAAGACTAGCCTGGCCAACTCGGTGAAACACCATCTCTACAAAAAATGCAAAAATTAGCCTGGCATGGTGGCAGGTGTCTGTAGTCCCAGCTACTCAGAGGCTGAGGCAGGAGAATCGCTTGAACCTGGGAGGTGGAGGCTGCAGTGAGCTGAGGTTTCATCACTGCCCTCTAGCATGGACAACAGAGTGAGACTTCGTCTCAAAAAAAAAAAAAAAATCATACAAATGGGCAACAGATATGTTAAAAATGTTCAGCATTGCTAAGGATCATGGAAATACAAATTAAAACCACAATGAACTATCTTCTCACACCTGTTCGAGTGGCAAGTATAAAAATTAGAAATGATAACAAATGTTGATGAAAATGTGGAGAAAAGGGAGCCTTTGTATGTTATTGGCAGTAATATATATTAGCACAGCCATGGTAGAAAATTGTATTAAGGAACATCAAAAAATATAATTGCTGTATATTCCAATAATCCCACTTCTCTATATTTACCCAGAAAGATCTGAAATCAGTTTGTCAAAGAGATTTCTTCCCTCCCATTTTCATTGCCATACTATTTACAATAGCCAGGTTATGGGATCAAGGTTATTTTCTATCAATAGATGAATGGATAAGTAAAGAATGGTATGCATGAACAACAGAATACTCTTCCACGTTAAGAAAGAAGGAATTATATAATTTGTAATAACATGGGTGGAATTGAATAATATTAAGTAAAATAAACCAGGCAAAGGAAAACACCACATGTTCCCACAGGTAGAATCTAAAAAGGTATTTGTCTAACTCATAAAAGCAGATAATAGAATGGTGGTTACAGAGCCTAGTGGATTGGGGGACTGGGGAGATGACAGTCAAAAAGAACAATTCCTCAACTGGGAGAAATATACTTTTTTTTTAGTTCTATTACACAGCATGGTGAATATAGTTAGTTTCTATAAAAATGTTAAGAGATGATGGAAATGTTAATTGGCTTGATTTAATTATTTCACATCGTATTCATAAGTCATAACTTCATTTACATAAATGTGTACAATTATATATCATAACATTTATATAATTATATATTGTCAATCTACAATAAGAATTCAGTGATTCCCACTATATGTGTTTTAGTTGGGAAAAAAAGACAAAAGGATCAGACAGAGCGCCAGCTGGTGATAACAGTGTAGAAATTTAGAGGGACTTGGGCTGAGATAGTGGGTCTTTTATTTCCTCTCTATGATCTTAGACTTGCTTTGAATATTGGCTTGTGCATTACTTCCATAAAATCTCAGCCAGATAGTTTCTCTCGCTCTACCTAATCACCACAAGTGTTGGAAAAGAATTTGCAGCTGTGGGAGTCTCTGAGTGGGGTGAACATGACCAGAAGTTAGACGTGAAATGGATACTTACTTTCGCTGTGCACCCTTGAATCTTTTGAACCTTATAAAATGTGTGTGTTTTGCTATTTAAAATTATATTTAAACCAACAACGACAAAAACTATATGGACATTAAGAAATTATTAAATGTAAGGAGGTGAGAGGCAGATTGTGAGAGATAATGAAAATAAGTTGGGAATTAATTGACTAATTGCGTAGATATAATGGGCATGAGAGGGAAATTCAAGAAAGGGAATGTAAATAGAATATTTATAAACTTAAGGATGGTGTAAAGTTTAAATAATGTAAACACTAGCTTGGAAATCAGAACAATTACTTAAATTGTCATATATACATATTCCTATAGAAATGAATAAAATATGGTTTTCTATCTCATAGCGTTTATAGTTCTTATGGTTGTTCAATGAGCTAATTCATGCAACTATAGGCAATATCATAATATTCGAGTGTTAGCTCTTATTACCATTACTATATGCACAAATTAAGCATGATTAAATAAAGTTCTGCTTCCTCTGGGTTGATCTATGCAGAGTTGCTCCTGTGAAAAAATTGCTGGATGAAAACCATGATCTGTAACTTTGAGCATCTGCCCTTCTTTTCTTTTTCTATCGTGGCATCAGGATTGTGGTATTTTTCTCTTTGATTTATAAGGGACTCTCGAATTTAGTTTCTGCTCCTCAAAATAAGCCCTGCCTTCTTTTTAAGGTACTCTAAAACTTCTGTTTTCCTATAAAAGTTTATATGTGAAGAACGACGCTTTAGAGTGAAGTCAACCTACACACATTTCAAGTGTGGAATTAATTTTATCTTCAATTTCTCTACCATATACTAAGATGTTTGTGGAATACCGTATACAAACTTTCAAAACTGTATTTGCTGGTTACATATTGCTCCAAAAGTTTTAAGGCAAGTTTTTACTTGGAAACATAAATACCCACCACATAGAAATAACTTTAGTATATTTGTGGCTGTTTTTGTTGTTGCTGTGCGATTTATTGATATCAGAAAACTTAGTAGATTTGACTCCAACTTCCAAACTTAAAAAGTCACTTTTTATTATAACTTCTTCTGAAAAATAAGGGCATTTCTTACTAATTTTGAATCTGTTAAAACCATTGCTATTCTAGAGAAAAGGCAAAATCCTTGGGAATGTTTCTTATGGGAGGTGGAAGAATGTCAAGAGATCATTAAACTGGATCTTCAAATTTGTGGAGTGTGAGTTTCTATTTACCAGAACTATTATAAAATCAAAATTACTTCATAATTCCCCTGAAAGTAATTCTCTTTCCCCCAGCATAATGATTAGGTCAAAAACTCCTAGAGAACAGAAAACCTATCTTATTCACTTTAAATCCCAGGATGTAAGTATTGTGTTAGGTAGTAGGACTTTTATGTAATGCTGGTGATTATTTCTGATTTCCACTAGTAGTGGTTTTGAATTTAAAAGTCAAAGTAAATAATAATACAGCTGAATAGGCACCTTAGAAATGTAATCAAAAATAATAAAAAGAATGGCAGTAGAAAAGGTTGGGACCACTCTTGGCTTTGGATTATGAAGGCATATGAAATAAATCACATAAGTTTTAACCCAGGCTTTCAAAGACAGTATCACTTAAAATGCTATTTGTTTACGGATGTTCATTATATCTTGATACAGGATTGAGATGGGATATATTCACTAAACTGGAGGTAGGGATTTACCTTTAAGAAAGAGAAGGTTAACAAGTTTGCTTAAAAACATTTTTCCAAATTTCATCAAAGTAGAGATCTTATATGTAATATATTATTTGATTTCTGTTCTCCATAGTATGTAAAATATAAGTTGCACACATTAAAACACATGATTGAAATATTTCTAAGAAGTACCGTTTTTTTAGCCTAAATGTATGTATTGCAAATAAGAATTTTTGAAGATGCTTCTATAGAATCCAGTAGTTCAATTATTGAACATTAAAATATAAGAGATTGATGTTGTTATGTGGCAATTGGCTTGAAACTACTATTATAAAATAAAGCAAAATTTGATAACTAATGAGTATAATATAGATAAATGTATCTGGAGGCCATTTAATCCTGACCCTCCAAATTCTACTTCCATATTTGACTAATACTACTTGTTAAAAATATCTACTAGGATGATTTTTTTTTTAAACCAAAGTGTGTCTTTATTGCAGTCTCCATTGAAACAGAAAATCTGAAGACCTTGTAGCAAGGATGATTCCATTGGCTTCTGGTCAACAACCAACAGCAATATGTATTTATATTATTATATAGTAAATGTACATCAGCAAAGAAGTACAACCTATTTACTTTTCCTTTAATATATACTGGTGCCATTTGGATTCTTCATCTCAGTGGCTCTGTATCTGATGCTAATGTCTCATGGGCATCATTTAAAGGGACAAGCCTAAAAATTATAGCTCTCCTTCTGTCTATCCCCATAACGGCTAAAGAATCCCACATCTGTTCCCCAGTTTTGCTTGATTAATAAAGATGTGCAAAATAGGAATTATCTTCTCCCCCTCAATTGGAAAAGAAAAACAAGGGGATCATGAAAACCAAACAAATTATCTATGAAACAGAATTTTTTTTATCAGCTCAGTGCCAAGAGGAATTAGAATGTTGTTACCATATGGATAGCCTCTAATTTTTATGGTACATCATTTTCTTACAGTTGAAAGAATTCTTTTCTCTTCAATTTTGGAGATGAAAAGAAATACTATTTTCCTAAATTCACACAAATATAAATGGATTGTAGACCTGTGTTTGCCAATGATCTGCAATAAAGCAATTATTCCTTCATACCATTGAGCTCTGAATTCTAATTATTTGCCACACAAAAATAACTCTTTTTTTTTTTTTTTTTTTTTTGCTGATATAGCTTCTATCTTAATGATTCGAGTTTACTAAAATAGCATTGAGTTTGGTGTAAAGAAAGTAACAAGAAAAACACAAATGAAAACTAATTTTCTGGTCAAGTGCGATGCCTTACATCTGTAATCTCAGCCCTTTGGAAGGCCTAAGCAGGCAGATCACCTCAGGTCAGGAGTTCGAGACCAACCTGACCAACGTGCCCAACATGGCGAAACCCATCTCTACCAAAAATAAAAAAATTAGCCAAGCGTGGCTGGCTATGCCTGTAGTTCCAGCTACTCACAAGGCTGAGGCAGGAAAATCGCTTGAACTCGGGAGACTGAGTTTGCAGTGAGCCAAGATCATGCCACTGCATTCTAGCCTGGGCAACAGAGCAAGACTCCATCTCAAAAATATTTTTTTTCCTTTATATTAATTCAAATATTATTTATTGAGTGCTTTTTATGTGCCAGGTATTGGATCAATGAACATAGAATTGAGTGGAGGAAACGTTTTGGAAGTACTTGGATTAGATTATTTTGCATAATATTAGATTTTATGGATTTCTCAGAATTTATGTACATAGTGCCATGGTTAGGCTGATTTCAATTTCTATTACTTCTACATACAACACAGCAGTGAATATACTGAAACAGAAAACATTTATGCTCATTGCCCAACCATAAGTTCCTGGAAGGGAAATTTTCATTAAGTAGTATACAAATGTTTAAGACATTGGCATTTCCATACAATACTGTTAAGATTCAATTTTCATTGAGAAACATTTAACAGTATGTATATGATTGCTGTCACGTTTTACAGCAATCTATCTTTCTGTATATATGTCACATTTATCAATTTAAAAATGTTCTGGGCTAGGCTATTCTACATTTGAATAAAAGGTATTCTTGTAATTTATGATAAAACGAGGAAAACTTTACGGGTTGTGGTCAGTGGAAGAGATTGTTGATGTTCCTCAACTATTCAATGCAAGTTTTATTGCAATTACAGAAATTGCACCAATAACTAGAAACTGGTAGAGGAGCTATCAACATTGGCATTAGATTAGGGGTCCTGAGTTCTTTAGGTCCAAACAAATAGACACGGGAACACCTGCTTTCAACAGTGACAGTCAGAGACAAAGTACAAACAGAAGCCAGGGTCTAATGTCTCTATAAGTGAGCATGACATTTTATTGTTCCTCCAATATTAGTGATTTTGTTTTATTTATAAGCTAGTAAAACCAAGTTGGTAAATAAGTTAATTTCCATTTTATACAGCCCAAATCTCTCATACTGTACATTTCAAATTACCATTGGACAATCGATAAAGTGAGGAGAGCAACACATGTTCCTAGGACTTCCCCCAAAAGGATATGTGGAGGTTACTAAAAAAATACAATAAAATCTTGATGGAGCAGATTATCAAAGGTATACATAGCATGTAGTTTAAGGCTTTCAACTGAGCAGCTTATCACTGTACACAACAGTTTTTTTGTGTTGTCATTTTTTTAAATTAGACTTCAGTTACAATAAAAAGATGGGAGAGAAGGAACAAGATGAATCTGGCTTCTCTTTCTTCAAAACGAGTTATGTGTTTTGCTTTTTATTGCCAACTAGTAGCATTGGTATTACCTATATTTTAAATTTTTTTAGAGAATTAACTGGAGCAAAAAAATATAAAATTTTTGTTTTGTTTTGTTTTATAATTGAACAACAGTACATGCAATACTACTAGGCTGCCAACACAAGAGGTTCTAACTCCAAGCCCAAAATTCTAAACCTTTAAAATTCTAGCCATCTGGAATTTTTAGCCTTTTAGCAATGTAAGGCTAAGTTCATCTATAAAAATCAGCCAATATTCATGTAATCTCATTAAAGACTGGCTGACATATCTACTAAGCTGAAGACTGAGATTTGGTGACAGTTCACATTAAGATAAATTGAATTTATAAGATGTAATTTTTACCGAAGTACAAATGCATAAATATCTAAATTCTAAGCTTAATGCTCAGCACAGTAAATTGATGAAATGTAAGTGGAACTCCATTATAAAGTATTCACTTCTAAATAAGCCTAGTTTTCTAGGGGAGAAAGGGATGTATTTGTGCATAGTCATCCTTCAGTATCCATGGGGGAATGGTTTCAGGACCCCTGGCTGATACCACTATCCGTGAATGCTCAAGTCCCTTATATAAAATGACATAGTGTGTATAATCTATGCACATCTTCCTGTTACACTTTACGTCATCTCTAGGTTACTTAAAATATATAATTATGCAATGTAAATGGTACGTAAGCAGTGGTTATACTGTTTTGTAATTTGCTTTATTTTCTATTATCAAATTTTTATTTATTAGATTTTCAATGCAATCCCAGTTAAAATCTCAAAATTTCAGGATATTGTTTTGTGGATACTAACAAACTGATTTTAAAGCTTATATGAAGAAAAAAAAATATCACCCCAGAATAGCCAACACAATATTGAAAGAGAACAAAGCAAAAAGACTGACATTACTCAATTTCAAAACTTGCTATAAAACTACAGTAATCAAGGCAGTGTGGTATTGGTGATGAAACAGACAAATAGATGACGTAGAATAGAGAACTAAGAAATAAATTTACATAAATATGGCTAACTGATCTTTGACAAAGGAGAAAAGGCAACAGAGTGGAGAGATACAAAAGCAATACAATACTATCATCTTTTTAATAAACTGTGCTGGATCTGAACACCCACATGAAAAAATATAAATTTAGATATACACTCAAAAGTTAACTGAAAATGTTTCATAGACCTAAATACAAAATTCATAACTACAAAACGTCTAGAAGAACAAAGGAGAAATTCTAGATGTTCTTGGCTTTGGCAATGGCTTTTAAAATTCAACACAAAGACATGACTCATGAAGAATGTTATTGATAAGCTGGACACCATTAAAATTAAAAGGTACTAGTCTGAAAAGCCTTTTAAGTCATACATCGAAACAAAATACTTGCAAAATGTGTATTTGATAATGGGTTGTTAGCTGAAGTATACAAAGAACTCTTAAAACTCAAAAATAAGAAAATGAACAAGACTTAAAAAGTGACAAAATACCTCAATATTTAGCTCACTAAAGAAGATAATTAGATGGCAGAAAAAGCATATGAAAAGATAATGCACATTATTTGTCATTAGGGAATTGCAAGTTAAAACAACAACATGCCACTACCCACCTACTAGAACAGTCAAAATCCAAAACAGTAACACCAAATCCTGGGGAAGATAGGGAGGAACAGGAACTCTCACTATTGCTGATAGGAATAAAAGATAGTAAGTAATTTACTATGGGAAATGACTTGGCAGTTTCTAAAGAAAGTAAGCATACCCATACCACCGGATCCAGTAATTGTGCTTCTTGGAATTTACTCAAATGAGTTGAAAACTTGTGTCCACATGAACACTGGCACATGGATGTTTATAAGAGGTTTATTTGTAATAGCCAAAACTTAGAAGCAATAAAGGTGCCCTTTAGCGTGTGAATGAATAAACAAACTGTGGTACATCCAGAAAATGGAATATTATTCAGCACTGAAAAGAAATAAGCTATCAAGTCAGAAAAAGACAGGGAGGAAACTTACACGCATATTACCAAGTGAAAGAAGCCAATCTGAAGACACTACACACGGTGTGATACCAACTAGAAAACATTCTGGAAAAGGCAAAATGATGAAGACTGTAAAAGGATTGGTGGTTGCCAGGGTTTGGAGGAAAGGAGGGATGAATAAGCAAAGTGCAGAAGATTTTTAGGGCAATGAAACTGTTCTGTATAATGCCATAAGGCTGTATATATTTCATTGTATGTTTGTTTAAGCCACAGACTGTGTAAGACCAAGAGTGAACCCAATGCAAACTATGCACTTTGGATGACAATGATGTGTCAGTGTAGTTTTGCCTATCGTAACAAACTTACCAGTATGGCAAGAGGTGTTGATAGTAGGAGAAATTATGTGTGTGTTGGTGCTGGGGTTATATGGGAACTCTAGACTTTCTGCTCAATTTTTCTGTGAATCTAAAGCTGCTCCTAAAAATAGTCTATTTAAAAGGGAGAAAAAGTGAAATAAAGAAACTAAAACAAAAATCTTAAAAAGAAATTTTAAAAGTCAATACTCATGCATTATAAAAACTCAGAGCAAAGTAAAACTAGAAAAAGATCTCTAATCCAATATTTTAAAATTTCAGCTAATATATTTCACTTAACAAGTGTTGTTTTAAATAGTCAACTAAAGAGAAGTAGTCCTAAGACTCCCTTAATACAAGATATTCTGAAAATTTCTACTTTCACAACACCCTTGGAGTCTTAGTATTTTTTCACCTCACCCCAGGCCAAAGGAAATACCTAAAATATACTTTATAATGTTACAAGATATTGAAGGCCAAATTATAAGTATTTATACTCTAAAACCTAATAGTAATTTAAAAAACGTAATTCACATAAATTGAAAGAAAGTCCTTATGTCTATCTTAAAGACCACAATTACTGAATATATATATATATAGAGAGAGATAGTACCCTAGAATGAGCTGGAGTTAAAAGTAAAAATTATATAGGCCTCAAATAATTTTTCAAATCTTGAAACCAGATGAGACATCACTAACCACATTTGTTGTTCCACACAGATTTTTGACATTTTACTTTTGTTGTTGGCATGGTTAATCATGGCAGCAAGAGAAATTCTGAATTATTAAAGACATGTTGGCATCAAAAGAATGTAACTAATTTAATGTTGAAGTAGAGAAGGATCTCAAACTAGTTGTGTATCAAGTATTCAAAATATCTCAAGTTTTGCTATGGTTCTTTTGAAATTTCAAAATATTGTGTGGTGCTTTGGGTAGCTCAGTTAACCATTTTGGATTGATGACCATATACTCTTCACAAGACTTTTTAGTATTAACATTTTACAACACTTGCTTTGTCGTTCAACAAAGACATAAAATGCACTTTTGAAATACATCAAACAGATGGTTAGGAGGTATGCTATTTTAAATATTAATACATTATTATCTACTAAACTCCAGTGGAATCTTTTAATTTGCAACTGTATCAAGTGTTTTTTTCTTATTATTTACAGTTAGATCAAAATACAGTAATTTGTTAAATACTGAATCATACACACACACAGATGCACACATATAGCTGTATGTATGTATGTGCATGTATCTGCATGTGTGTATGTTTATATATATGCATATGATTTTACTTTTAACTCCAGCTCATTCTAGGATATTAAATCAAATAATTTTAATAAAGCAAGCAAAAAAGACATCTTGTTCCCCAAGACATAAAGCAAACAAATCAATAAAACCATAAAACAATAAAAATTTGAGTCACTGTATACTAATATAGAATCACATCTGCTTCTGCAATAAAACAATATAAAATTTTCTTTAATATGCAAATAGGTCAAACAGTAAGAAGTTTGAAAATGTCCTGTGAGTTCTTTTTAAAATCCAAAAATTGTCCTTCTATAAAATTTAAGCTCAGTTGTGACAGAGAGTTGACTTGCTAAATGACCCAGAGAAATCTCCCAGGCATGATGTTAAGGCAGAAGAGAACTGCCTGGGCCTCCTCTCCCCCAGTCAACAGGTACCTTTATTACTAGTTAATGCTCTTGCTATTCATGTAAGACACAGGAAAAGGCAAGCCTGAGTACCTCTGCTATGTTTGGAGCCTGATTCTAAGTGACCACTTTTCATTGTGAGTTTATGAAATCTTTAAGAGAAGCTGTGAAAGAATGTAATAAATTTGAGAAATAAAGCTGTCTCAAGCACCCCATAGATCCCAGTGGATATAATTTCACAGAACTGAGTTACTGCCCAGGACGGCTAAGATATTCTTAATGCTTCTCCGGATAGCCCAAGATTCGCTGATTTACAGTCCTAGAGGGAATAAAGTCTTCCGGTTAATGCAATGAGGAAGAGACAAAAGCTACACACAAAATTTGTGATTTAATTAATATAGTGTTGTCTGACTTTCTGAATATCTCTGAAACTTATATCACTAGACATGGAGCTCTTATTTCAATGATTCAAATAGCACCAGTGTCAGATAATATCACATCAAAGTGAAACATTTTAAAGATACTGCAAAGAGCAAAAGGAAGTTCTGTTGATTTGAAAATATGTAAAAGATATTTTTGGATGTCTGAATGCACAAACCTAACTGAAAATTTATCTTTTAAGCTGAAGTTAACTTATAGTTGTATCAGAAACCATAAGCTTTCTAGCCATATTATGGAATTAATGTAAAAACCCCAAGTTATTAATTCCAAAAATACACAACAAAATGTTCACTTCTCAATGAAAAATAATTATTTTTAAAATTAAATATTCATGTACAAGTATCCTCCAGTATTTTGAAGGACACCAATATGTTACTAGAAATTGCTTTTGGCTACTAATCCGAAACTTACTACTATATTTTTTTGAACTTGATTATGTTAGTTCTTTTTACTTCTCTATGTTCATCAGTAACATATTCAGTATCCAGGGAGACACACTATTCCTTCTCCCTTTCTGAATCCTTCGTCCTTCCTGACCTGGCATAGTAAAGATGGTGAATTCCATACTGCAAAGACACTAGCTTCTCATAATCTTATATTACTTACCAATTGTGTTCAGAACGCCCTGACCTGATATGTGTGCATGCTGCTACATTATCTATTTATTATCTTATCTTTTGCAGACACATACACTTATTTTCTGTCCATAGTCCCATCTTTCTGTCCAGCCTATTACCCTGGACTGTTGACTTCCCATGCCCTCTAAGAACTCGGTACTCATTTGAATGGCATAGCCACCCTTTGCTCCGTGTACATTTTTCACCTACGCTAGCTTGGACTCTGGGGAATTGAATTTACTCTAAATGCCATCAGAGATCCCTAAGGAGTTCATCTTAGTTCTAGTGTAGAGCTTAAATGGCTATTTTTGATGAATTAAATATTTCCTGATTGAATTTATTTCATACTTTAATTTTTTCAATGGAAATGAGAATATCTTGCCTGTTTTCAACAGCTTAACGAATCAAAGGCCCAGTTGTGATTATTTTATAATTACGATATGAATAGAATATCATTTCATCCTATTATACTTTTTATGCTATAGTAAACCAACTCATTCTATCCTTTTAACAGTATTGTGAACTGTGCATTGTCAGCATGTCTTTTCATATACAGACCGTAACTGGATTCGCCTTGTGCTTGTACATGGGAGTCATATTGGCCAAAACCTCTTAATGTTCTGTGAGAATTCCAAACTTCCAAGTTTTTTCTTAATCCTGGGGACTTATTGATTAGTAACACTAACTGCTCTAAGTCTCTGCTTCTGCTGGATTCATTCTGTTCACCATACAGTTTGTCCCATTTATCATTCCGAGTCTCCTAACTCAACACTAGCAAAACCCCTGTACTCTCCACAATTAACAAAAAGCAAAGATTATTTGAGTGTGAGTGACTGTGGAAACCTTAAAGAAATGAAATGGAATTCTATTTCAATTTAATAATTTTCTTCTTGATAGGATTTTTCATTGCTGTATAATACTCATTGCTGCAGTATTCTCATTGCCACAGTATTCTCACTGCCACAAAAGGCAGAAAATATCTCAGGAATATAATAGAGAATTTATCTCGATGTTAGACAAGGTATATTATAAAAAGTACATGCTTACGGAAAAGAGTCAAGTCTTTGAATGTATAATTTGATTCAATTTCCAAATATAAAAATTAAATCTACCCTAACTGAACAGTTTTCCCTTGAAAAAAAAATAAATAAATCTTAGCAAATTCTTAGTCTTAAAAAAGCCTCAAGTCAATTCACCATTGAAAGGATCTCATTGGCTATCTTTCTCCATGGTTGAGTTCCAATCTCATCTAATCATTCTAAAATAATATTGAATATCTACTCTGTGCAAGATGCTATACTAGGGCTTTAGATACTTTGATGAATAAAATGAACATGAACTGTACTCTAATGGAAGTTACATTCTAGTGGAGAAAAATAAAAATATCAAGTAGACAATCATGTAATAATATTTTATGTGAGAATAAATGCAATGGCAAATGAATAAGAACAGTGAATATAAACATATGAGGGGTCTTTGTATAAATTTGAGCACTTTAATTCTATGTTCTCCTTCCTTTCTTGCTCTCTAACTCTCTGTTTCATACATTTTTGAGAAAGTTTTATAATAACTGGTTGGATGTATATTAGGATTTTTGTCTATGAAGTCTACCTTTTTTTTTCTTTTTTGACATTTCAGTTCCCCGAAGTAAACAATCAGAGTTTATTCTAAAATAGAAGTACTTATGTCTTCTAGAAATCTTAAGTGACAACCCTCAAATTACATTTTGTTTTGTTCACACCTACATTTATGGAAGGAAACTAAAGAAACATTTTAAGTGGGTACTTGTTATTAGGGTTATTGGGCAATATTTTTCTTCTTCTTTCTTTCGTTCTTTTTCTTTTTCTTTTTTTCTTTTTGTTCAAAACAACAAGTATTTATTTTCTGGCATCTAGAAGTTCAAGATAAAGGTATCATCAAGATTGGTTTCTGGTGAGGCTTCTGTAAAAGTCAAATAAAATAGGGGGACAAATCTATAAAATTAAAATGCTTTATTTGAGAAGAATTAATTATAATTTGGGGCATACACTGTAGACCAGCTTGTCTTTAGTATGTCCAAAGAACAGTAAGAAGTTTAGCGGATTTATAAAAAGAAGAAATGTTATGTACTGCTTTTTGAGAAAGTTGCAAGGAGTTGGCAAGTCCTGAATAATAAGTGACAGTGGTGGGAAGAACTGCTTTTTTTTTTTTCTTTTACTTTAAGAGGCTTGTCCAATATAACTCCCATGTAGTTCAAGAAACTGGGGTAGCTGGCATGGTGGCGCATGCCTGTAATCCCAGCTACTCAGGAGGCTGAAGCAGGAGAATTGCTTGAACTTGGGAGGTGGAGGATGCAGTGAGTCAAGATTACACTACTAATCTCCTGCCTGGGTAACAGAACAAGACTCCATCTCAAAAGAATAATAATAAAATAAAATAATAAAAATATATCATATATATGGCTTTAAAAATTTAATTGACTTGAATGATTTTTAAAAATTGCAATTCTAAGATGGCATCAACTATAAGATATATAATTGATTTAATACAATATTTTTGAAGCATACAATTAAATGCACACATTGATTTCGATGCTCATCCATATTCAGACATTAGAAAAATGGTGTATCTTAAAATAAATGAATTTTTAATTTAATATTTGTGTGTGTTTTTAAATAACTTCAACTTGTGAGATGGCAATGGAAGAAAGGGAAAGAAGGAAAGCAAAACAAAACAAAAAAAACCAAAAATCCCAGAGAAGAAAATATCACAACCCATATACTAGAGAATACTCTCAACCAACATACTGGAGAATATTGAAAAATACTTAGTTTATCAAACGACAAAGTTTGTTTTTATTTGTTCTTTAGTTCTGGCAGATAAAAAAAAAAGGGTTACTTCTTTACAAAAAGAATGGTTGGTCAACTTTTAAAGTTCACAATGCAAAGGAAACACAAAAAGGTAAAAATTTTAGGATACACTTACAACATGAATATAATGATGAGGGTTTAATCAGGTTTACATGATTAAAAATTTTACATGAGCTTATAATTTATAAATAAACTACATTCCAAAAATGTGTGTTTACTACAACAACTTCTGGTAACTCACTCTCTAAATATGAATAACAAGTGACTTTAGTTTTACTGAATTTTAATTAACTTTCCTCACTTAATATTGCCTGACACTATGGTTCAAACTCATTCTATGAATAATTTTGTTAAAGATAGAAAGTAAAGATCTTTATTTGCAAGTTGGAACAGTTAGTTTAATGGATTTCAAATACCATTTAAGAAAAAATTAATTAGTATCTGAAACTATTAGATATAATTTAAAGTGTTTGACAGATAATAAGACTATTTTTATGTCACGTTATATGTGATAAAGTAAAAATATTTCTATGTTAATACAAATATTTAAGCTTTCTTTGTCATTTAACTGCCTGAAGTCATTGGAATACTGCTCGTTTCTACACTATTACAGAATTATTTCAAGTCCCTTTACAAAGTACCATCATATCTCCCAGCTACCACAAATTCAACCAATGACATAAGGTACATAAAGTACTCATAAACTCAAATCATTCAAGGTAATGAAAAGAAGGATCCTTTGAGGAACTGGAAATTATAAGAACGGCTTAGAGTTTAAAAAAAAAGAAGAAGAAAGCAGCCATAAAATTATTTCCAAGAATAATGCTGCAAATGCTGGGAATGCCACCAAAATAAGGTTTCATAACTTAATATAGCAAATGCTTAAGCAAACTGACAAAACCAAAAAGCAAAACACTACCATGTTTAGTTCATGGGCCCTTTGTTTGGAAGTGGCTTCAGCTCAGCACTCTGACCCACTTGTGAGTGTTAGAGATAGGAGGCGTCTGCCCTCGGAAAGTAACGCCGAGTGGGAGGCACAGCTTGTCAAACTGAGACCTCAGAAATATTTAAATTCCGACTTGCTTTGCCTGCACTTGCTGAAGACAAAGGCAAGAGCCAGCGGCTCATGGTGCTTCATCTTAAACTTTACCTCAAATAACTTGCTCAAATCTATACAGTAGGGAATCAGAGGAAATCCCAACAAATTTGATTGTATTACAGAACCAGCACAAACTATAACAGCCAAAAAAAAAAAAATCTAATATATAAAAGAGAGAGAAAGTAAGAGAGAGTAGAATTTTAATAGAGATAATAATTAAACTCTCTGAAGTCCATAATAAAAGTTTTAAGTAACTGAAGTGATGTATTATGCTCCTTAGTTTCAAAAAAATTAATATAATATCTATAAAATTTATTCAAATTAATAAGTAAATTTAATGTATCTTAATAAAAACTTTACCAAGATTTCTATGAAGTTTCACAATTAAAATAGAAACATCAGTTTACAAATTTTTTTTTAAATGGAAAAAAGCTTAAATTACAGTATTTTACAGCTGTACTAATTAAAATACTGTGACGTTATAATAGCAGGTATGTAAATGCAATATAAAAAATGTATCAGAACCTAAATTGTGTAGTTAAAGAAGCAGAGGATAAATTAATGTGGCATTTCAAATGAGTGGGGAGAAATTGAATAAAAATAAATGGTGTTGAAATAATTGACTATAGATATAAAAAATAATACAGATAGATCCATATCACCTATAACTCAAAAACTCCAAATATAGGGCATAAATGAAGTCATATTAAATAATTAAGTTGTAAACTTCAAATATAGGGTATAAATGAAGTAATACTAAACACTCATGTTGTATTTTACATATATATATATACACACACATATATATACACACATGTACACAGAAAGTGAAAGAGGAAAAGAAAACACAATGCAATCTGGTTATACCCTTGTCTTATACAAGGTTTATTAAACAAGACCTAAAAAATGAACACTAAAGGAGAAATAATGATAAATTGAAATGCAGAAAGGGTATGGATACACACATAGCCATATACATTTGCAAACTAGATAACAGAAAACATTGGAATCAAAATTATTAAAAGTGTATCCTATGAATTTATAATTCTTATTTCCATCTATACATTAAAAACATATACTAAATAGGCTAATTAAGCATTATTTATAGTAAAAAAAAATTAGAAATAACCCTAGATCTCCTTCATTGGGGCAATGGCTACTTTTAAATTTATTTATAATTATATTACATATAAACTGACATTCATATACAGTAGCATAAAACGTGAGATTGATTAATATATATTGATATAAAATGGCATCCAGCAAATATTAAGAAAAAAGGAAAGGCAAACCACAAAACAATATATGCTTGATTATATAATTTATGTAAAAACAACTATAACATAGTTCCAAACATATATCTGTGTCCCCACACAAATCTCACCTTCAATTGTAATAATCCCCACATGTCAAGGGCAGGGCCAGGTGGAGATAATTGAATCATGGGTCAGTTTCCCCCATACCATTCTCGTGGTAGTAAATAAGTCTTAGGAGATCTTATGATTATACAAATGGGAGTTCCCCTGTACAAACTATCTTATCTGCTGCCATGTAAAATGTGACTTTGCTCCTCCTTTGCCTTTGGCCATGATTGTAAGACCTCCCCAATCATGTGGAACTGTGAGTTGATTAAACCTCTTTCCTTTATAAATTACCGAGTCTCAGGTAGGTCTTTATTAGAAGAGTGAGAACAGACTAATACCAGATCTCTTTACTTCCTACACCAAATAATGATTAATTAGCTCATTAGGGGAACAAAGTGATGTTTGGGCTGGGTAGGAGGGTAAAGAGAGTTCACTTTTTTAGGAAATAAAATAAATATTTTTATACTTCACTGGTAAAAGTATCATTTAATCTGTAGCTATAATCTTCAGTCATTTCAGCTTTTCCGTCCTCCCTGTTAAAACACGGTTTTTTTCTCTTTCTCCGGAGAGGAAAGAAAGCACCATTTACAGTAGGTAGAATTGTGTTCTCTGAGAACATTTCCTTACTCACCTGACATCTGTGACTGTGAATACGGTGATCTGTAACACCAGTGAATATATTACCTTCCACAATAAAGACACTGCAGTGTAATTACGGTTGCTAATCAGTTGACTTTAAATTGAAGAGATAATCCTAAATTATCGGAGTGGGCTAAATATAATCACAGGAGCTTTAACATCAGAGGCAGAAGTCAGGAAGATGTAGAGTAACAGGTAGGTAGAGAGTCTGAAGTGTAAGGGAGATTTGATGTGCCACAGCTTGCCTGAAGATGCAGAAAGTCATTTGTGAAGGAATGTGTAAGAACTCCAGCAGCAGAGCAGCAATCTCAACTTGCAGGTGTGAGAAAACAAGGATAAAAGACACTCAACTACAAGTAAGTGGATTTTGTCAACAGCCTGAATGTGTTTAGAACAGCTCTTACCTTGCCTACAGGTAAGAGCTCAACCTGGTGAACACACTGGTTTCTGCCTTGTGTAACCTTGAGCAGAACGCTCAGCTGAGCCCTTTCAGACATCTAACCTACAAAACTGTGAGATAATCAATGGGTATTGTTTAAAGTCACTACATGTGTTGTCTTTCATTAACCATCAATAGAAAACTAATATTCCATCAGAAAGAAAAAAAAATTAATATTATCCCAACTATCCAAATACGTGTACTTTTCTTTGAAACTTTCTCTGTAAATGACAGAGATGTCATTACTTTTACCTATATCTGTGCTTTGAATTTTATCTCCTACTTCTTTCTTTAAAATCGTGATTGCTCTTCTACTTCCAACTTATTCCTCACTCTGGCTGTCTCAGCTTCATATGAGCTATGGGAGACTTTTCAGTCTTAACTATTCCCCCACTCATGACCTTCTACTTCCTCCCACTATTGTCCTTTCTCATCTTTGCTTTATGGCTTATTCTTCATTCCAGCTCTCTTGCTTGGATTACAAAACTACATATCAAACTTGCTACTGGATACCTCTCTTTGGATGTCCCACAGACAACTCTAACTTAACTCAATAGGATACAAAACAAAACTCATCTATACCTGCTGTTTTTTAATATCAGTGAGTGACACCAACTTCCCTTGATCACGGGGAAAACAGTATATCACATCATCTTCTCCGTATAATAACTTACCATCCTCTGTTGATATGTACTCTGGAAATCTTCTGACTATCTCCATTTCTCTCCACCCCTTTTGCCAGTATTCTGAAGCACACCATCATCATTTATCACCCAAATACTTAAACTAGTTTCTAAACTCATCTTCCTGCAAAAATCTTGTCCTTTTGTATAACTTCCACCGTATTAAATTGAAAGTGAGATTTCTAAATCCAATATTTGATTATATTACATTTAAGCACTTATTTAACACCCCAAAATGTTCTAAGTGCTTCATGTGTTTTAATTTATTTAATGGTTAAAGAAAAGCCTGCTTCATAGATGAGGAAACTGCAACCTTAAGAGGTTGACTTTCCCAGATCAAATGTCAGAAAGTGGTGAAGCCAGTTGTGGGACTTCAACACTCCAGCTGTAGTTGTTAACTATTAATTATACTGCCTCTCTATTTCCCTGACATAGTGTCCTTTACTATTCTGCTAATTTTCAACATTTTCATTTTGAGTGTTAAAACCTGAGGATAACTAAAGTTTACCCAACCTCCCAAAACATGTTTGTAGATGGGTAGTGATTAGAGCTTAAGTTAGTACTCATTTGAGCATCACAACAAACTTGGTGATTTTCCTGAGAGAGAAAGTACTAAGATGCTTATTTGGCTCATAAAATTTCACATTGCTAGACGACAGCACAGTTGAAAAAGACCCCATTTCTCAAACTCTAAGCCACACTTCCTATTATTTTAAAGTATTTCACAAATACTTATAGATCCCCTGTTATGATCAAAATATTATCATAGGGGCTACGGAAAAAATAGTGGTGAATTAAACAGATATGTTTCTTCTACTTGTAGTTCTTTGGTTTTGGTAGGAATAGAGAATTTTGAACAAAGAATTAAATAGTTAATAGTTTATTTATATTATTTAACCTTTACAAAGGAGAAAGACCACATACTTAAAAATGGGATGACATGACCTGGTCTGAGAAAGCTTTCTAGAGAAAATAATATTTGAAATAAACTCCAAAGAATGGACAGGATAATTTTGACCATAGCTCCAGAATGATTCATTTCATTTAAATGCTGCCAACATCTGCCCTGACTGCACATCCTCTGTGACTGCTGATCAGAGTCAGTGTCTACATAATCTCAAGTTCAAGACATAAAATGTCAGTCAATTCAGGGCAATGAGGGCAGCATCTTAATAACTAAATTCTACTGGATTGGTGAATGACTATTTTTGGAATGTCTGCTCTCAGATCATTACTGTTCAAATAAATCTGAAGCTGCTAAATAATGATGAGGTGTAGACCTTGTCCTTAAGGAAATTTTTCACTATCTGCGGAGATAAGATGAACACAGATTAAACAATTTAGGAACAACATATTGCAAGCACTCAGGATTTAAATACTGTGGTACTAGACAGCCTTTATTCAAATATACTAGTTCTTCTTACCTGAATTTTTTTTCACACCAACTAGATGATTTCTGGTTCTTTACTAACTGTATTTTATTTTATTAAGACATTCTACCTTATCCTACATGATTGAGTCACGGTCTGCACCCCTCTCTTCATTCACTGTAAGTGGCTCCCAGCTACCTACAGGGAAAACTCAGCCTGGTTGAAGCCTGTCACTTGGAAGATTTCTTGTTTCTTTTCATTTTTATGTAATTTTGAAAGAACCCCAGATTTTTGTGTAACTACTCTAATAACAGCTGTTCCTTCCCATATAAGGTTGTGCATTCAGTTGCTGGGCAGTTCATTTTTTTTTTTTTTTTTTTTTTTAACTATCTTCTTTGAGCTTCAGCTACCATGAGAGCATACAGTATTGGATTTCAAAGAGTTATTTTCTGTTTATTTCCATTTTAAAATAGAACGTAGACAAAAATATGCCTAATTAACTTCTATCCCTTATTTTATATTGGACAACAGCCCATAAAACATTTGCAGTTTATTAACTAAAATATACATTGGCTCTGTGTGTCTGGACTATTTCTCATTTTAATAAAAAAACTCTGCTGTTTTTTCCAGTGTCTAAAAATAGGTAGATATAGAAATTAAGTGAAAAAAAGTTTTCGAACAAGTCATCAAAAGCAAAGTTTCCCATCTGCCTAACACCATCATATCCTCTGTTGATAGATTGGAAGATTGCCGATGCTTTCTCTTCCCTAGTTATGTGTGTGAAGTTAATATATAAATGAGTATAAACAGAGTGTATCAGGCCTCAGCTTAAAAGTCACCTCACTGGTGATGGCTTTTCTGAGCCCTGTAGACTTGCGTACATTCTTTTAATATTCTCCCATAATATTCTGTTCTTTCCCACCTCAATCTGCATCATTCATTGTTACATCTTCTCATTGAAAGTCTATCCTCTGTGCCAGACAAACTCTATAGGACAATTACAACATTTACCTTTAATTTTATCTATTCCCAGTTCTAACACAGTCTAACATATAATGTGGGATCAACATATGTTTAATAAAGAAATAAAAACAATAAGAATTGGAACTTACTGTGGTTTACATGGACAGACCCCCTAGGCCTGGAAGCAAGGTTCCATTTGGAGAGCAAAAAATCAAAAACAAAAACCAAGAAACAGAAAAAACACCCAGCATGATTTTGGTAATTCGATTATTCAGTCTGGACCTCAAATTTCATAATTTTTAAAATTAAGAGATTGGAGGAGAATACAACCACTCTCCAGCTTTTGCAACCATACATATCTTTCCTTTATTTTGTATAGGACTTATTGGGTTTTATCTACAGACAACTTGAAAAAAATAAAAATTGAATCATTGCCTATTTTAATTCTCTATTATTTCCCCAACTATAGCAAATACCTTCTTACATACACTGGAAAAATTTCAGAACAACCTGAGATAACTTAGGTTTCCAAAAATTTCCCTGTTGAACTTTCTACTCTCTCTGAATTATATGGAGATGAACCCTAACAAAAAAAGAAAAGAAAGTAGGCAGGAGAAAAGAGAACATAGAGTAATACATTCTATATGTTTAAAATATGACTGAGTTTAACGTGGTTTTAAATTTTAACTGCAACATTATATGCTTTCAAATTAAAATGACGTATTTTAAATTGATGCTCTATATTTCACTGTAAAAATAGTTTGATTTTCTCTCTGACTTTAAAAAATAATAATTAAAATATTTGTTTCAATAATATAGCTTTTGTTGATATAAAAGTATTTCCTTTAGAGTAGTACATATGCTATGTTGTAAACTTCTACAGTTGCTATGGGTATCACTAAAATGTCACTTTCTTTTTTTTAATCTTAATCTCCTGCATTCACAGTTATATCTCACATATTGACATATCCATACCTTCTAAGAGGAAAATGGCTAATTGAAATAAGGTATATGGGGAATGGACATTTTGTATCAGAAAATCAAAAGCAAAGAATGCATTCATTAATATAAATATTTAATTAAACAAAATAATCTTGTAAAAGAAATAGGCCCTGTCCATATTCTCAAGGAGAAGCAAAATGATTACATTTTTCAGCATAAAATACTGGAATTAAATGATAGACAGATGGGATAGTCTTGGCCAGAGGTCATTTATTGTGACCTTTTTTAAGATTGACTGCAAATCCATCAAACTCTACATTTGTAGAGCTGCTAATGAGTTCCTAATTAGGAATTAGTCAGCCATATTAATAATGTGTAATATGCCCCAAGCCTGTCAACAAGGAGAACAACACATTCACCATCCTGAATGTTAGGTTTATTGATGTCTGTCCAAATAGGTGACCTTTGTATAGCAGATACAGTTCTGTTTGGGAAAGGGAATTCCACTTCCTAAAATTGTAAGGAATGGTAAAGGTGAACATCTGGGGGAAAATAAAAAGCCCTAAGTTATATGCAAGTGTTTACTCTCTTGACAGAAATTTTATACTCTTTTAATTAATCAGTTTGCTTATTTCAAATTATTTTAAAAGATACTCAATGTCTTTTTTTTTTTTTAAGAGACAAGGTCTCCACTGTTACCCAGTCTAGAGTGCAGTGGCAGGTCACAGTTCACTGCAGCACTCAACTCCTGGGTTCAGCCTCCCGAGTAGCTAGGACTACAGGTGTGCACCACTGTACTTGGCTATATACATATATATATATAGTTGGGATGAGGTTTTGCTATATTGCCCAGGCTGGTCTGGAACTTTTGGCCTCAAGCAATCCTCACATTCTTGGCCTCTCAAACGCTGGTGTTATGGGCATGAGCCACTGTCCATTGTCTCCTACGTCCTTGTTTAGTATAAATATATATATGTATATATGTATTTTATATATATGTGTGTGTGTATGTGTATAGATAATTATATATAATTAGAGAAGGATAAAGCAATGTCAGATTACTTTGTTTTTGTGTAAATCATTTCATTAAGTTTCATATCAGGAGAATTTCAGAGGTAAATTTTTCCCTTTGGCATTAGTTTAGAATGTATGAACTCCTCAAAAATCAAACAAACAGGAAATAGCAGTGCTTAAACATTAATGCTAACCTCCGTATTCAAGAAAGTCAGAAAAGAGAGATTAGTATTTTTCCTTAGGTTAATCACATGAAAGAAGTTGACAGTTTCAACCCACATTCACCATTCTCACATTTCATTAGCAGAATGTTTCACATATCTTTTCCGGACAACATTTAATCATTAAAATAAAAGTTAGAACAATACATCTGTGGCCAAAATGTTTGAGAGAAACAAAGTAATAGAGTGTCCTCTCAATGGCTAGATCTCATAAAATGACAAAATATCCAATGACAAGCTATCGAAGAAGTTAGGAAGGAAGGAAAAGCAAAAAGAAAATTAGTTTTGGATCACCCAACCAGTGGAGACCAAGTGTATATCTTAGGTCATTTTAGTAATTTGCGCAAAAAAATAAAAAATAAATAAATAATAAATAGATAAATTTTGAGACACAAATAACAAAGGGCATGTGTCTTGCAATGACAAATTATTTTGAGTTATTTCAAGTTGTTAAAATGAACAGTATTCAGTTAATATCTGCAATGATTATTGGATTCTTTGATCAACTTTGACAATGGGATTTTAAAATAATTAACTTTTATAAGTTGCTTTTTCCCAGAGTGTTTTTAAGAACTTACTCATACTTTGCCTTGAAATATATTTTTTGATGAAAAATAAATACTTAAATAAAATAACACACGCACTCATTCATCCTAGTTAGATTGCTGCTGCTGTTGTTTTTTAGATTTTTTTAAGTGACCATCCAGCAAGTAAACTGGTTTTAAGTTTAGGCTTTGCGGAGAAACTGCAAACCTATACGTTAGAGAATATCAGATGCTAAGAAAGTTTCAGACCTATTTCTATTAAAAATAATAATTCACTTGTATTTGCTCAATCAAAATGAGCTTCTTATGGAAGAAATAATCCAACAGCCAGGTGTAAATACTCAGAAGCACGGTGCCAGGAAAAGTATCTAAGGACAGAAATGTATTTATATTGTTTTCACAGCAGCTGGTTTAAAGCAGGCCTCTGTCTTAGCAAATATCAGGTACTGGGAGAGTTTCAACATATATCTATTATGAAAAAATAATAATTCACTTGTATTTACTCAATCAAAATGAGCTTCTTATGGAAAAAATAATAACCAAACAGCCAGGTGTAAATTCCATAGAAGCAGGAAGAGAACAGAAGACATTTTAGTGTAATTCTGAGTCTAATGAGCAAATCCTCCCACCTCAGTGCTCACATAAAAGAGGATTTAAGACTATCCAGGAAATTTTCTAGGAAGGAAAGATTTTCTAACTTCTTAAGAAACTTCACTCTACTTGTGGCCACTCAACATAAGTTGCTTTTGTCATGGCTGTGGCAGCCATTGTAGTATTTGAACAGAACTCCCCATTTTGCCTGATGGTCTTGACACCCTACCATAGAGATGGGCCCTAAATGTAACTCTTGGCACACAGAAGTTAGGTACTATCTGCACTATTCCATTTTTTCATCTAAAAAACCCGAATAGCCTGAATTTAATATGATGCTTAGGCACAGGATCAGAGGAAATTGGGTTTAAATTTTTCTGCTCTACTAGAAAATGGAGAATTTTCTGTATTATGCTTTCCTCAAATGTAAAATGAGAATAAAAACAGTCACGCTTGATGTGGCTGGCAAATAGTGAGGGCTCAATATAGGTATAAAAATAACATAACATTTTTCATATCATTCCTCTTTCAAGTCTGCCTTTTCTTTCAGAGCATCCCCTGTTGCCTGCTCCTAGTATCAAGATCTATACTGACCTTTGTTCCTTAAGCAATCTATTGTAAGGTCTCCTTAGTTCCTAATCTTTCAACAATGCTGGAAATCTCCTTTGTTCTCCTTTTCCTCCATACCCACATACTTCTCAGGCAAGTCCACTCTGATTCTTCACGTCTTTGGGATTAGGAAAAAAAAAAAAAAAAAAACAGAAAAAACAGAAAAAAAAAACAGATACTATGAGGAAAGTTGATTTCATATTTATTTCCTGTATAGACACACACACATACATACACAGAGAGAAGACTTTATTGAATGTATCTAATGGGTAAATCTTACTTCTCTATGTGGTATATAACTTGGTCATAATTGACTTGCGAATTCTAGGTATAATGTTTTAATTTAATGGGGTAAGTTGCTAGGCAACTTTAATGGTTTTTAAAGTGTGATATAAATTTAAAAAATAGATATTTTCAAATAAACATTTATTATTAAATATGTTCTATTTGCAGTTAGAATGAAGAACTTTGTTTCCTGATAATGCATCAGTTAGTACGTAGGCAACAAACAGAAGGTACGTTCCAATTTTTTAACTTGAAAAGAATTTAATAAAGGGTTTACAACATGCTGTGAGCAGAATGTAAGGGCATGAGGGGATAGTGCTAGGGATCTATAGGGATTAGTAAGGAGGGAGATGCTTCATTTTCATCATCAGTCTTGAAGATCTAAAGGGTGAAAGGCGGGATGTGTTCTACAGCAGAGAATGAGACAGTAGATGGGAGGAGACTTTGTAAGTGCAACTATAAACTTTGTTTTGAGAAACAAGAGATGCAAGTGTACTCCAGAAAAAACAGAGCTAAATAAATAAATACTTGACCTCTGTTCTCTCCCTTCTATCTCCAGTCAGTGTGCTTTTTGGCTAAACCCAACCAGAAGGAAGAGGTCAAGAGACTCTCTATTAGGGAAGGATGGAGAGTGTATCTCGGGGACAAATGGAGGATAATGAGCACAATTTGGTTTTAATAGTCATCGAAGTTACTTCGTTCAGAATAAATATATTAAACACATTAGGTTAAAACTTTAAATGAATAGCTAAACCCAGTGCCACCTTAAGTTGATAAGAAAAAAAAATGTAATCCCTTCATTGAGTGATGTTACATTTGACTATAATTAGCAATGAAAATCAAATTTAAATATATAGCCAGTTCATTGAATACATTAGGAAGGAAATTTAAAAACATTAATTGGAATATGTTAAACATTAAATGTAATTATGAAAATGCACTTGTATCTTTTAAAATTGTATATTAAAGAAGTTTAATATGTGAACACACGTAGTAGGACACTACATTGATAATAACTTTTCCAAATAACAGGGATTTGCAAATAATAGGCAGTGTAGGTTATTTTGTTATTTAATGGGGTTATAGAACACATTTTAAAAAGAGACTATTCTCTGGTTGTAAGTGACAGAATCCTAATCAACTCCATCTTATATATCATTTATATTGGCTTCTTTATATTGCTAGACAGGTGGACAGGTGTAGAAGTTTGAACAAATCCTTAATGTATTAAACTAGGAAAGTACTAATTTATTCTTTAACAAATTTAGAACCCAGATTGATATCACTCTGGGTTCAAATAATGAGGTATTTATATAAAACTTCAGTTTCTAGAGGCTCTAGTTCAAATTGCTTTTAAAAATGAAAATTTTTGCACATTGATTTTGTATCCTGAGACTTTGCTGAAGTTGCTTATCAGCTTAAGGAGATTTTGGGCTGAGATGATGGGGTTTTCTAAATATACAATCATGTCATTTGCAAACAGGAACAATTTGACTTCCTCTTTTCCTAATTGAATACCCTTTATTTCTTTCTCCTGCCTGATTGCCCTAGCCAGAACTTCCAACACTGTGTTAGATAAGAGTGGTGAGAGAGGGCATCTCTGTCTTGTGCCAGTTTTCAAAGGGAAAGTTTCCAGTTTTTGCCCATTCCATTCAGTATGATATTGGCTGTGGGTTTCTCATAAATAGTTCTTATTATTTTGAGATATGTCCCATCAATACCTAGTTTACTGAGAGTTTTTGGCATGAAGCGCTGTTGAATTTTGTCAAAGGCCTTTTCTGCATCTATTGAGATAATCATGCGGTTTTTGTCTTTGGTTCTGTTTATATACTGGATTACATTTATTGGTTTGCATATGTTGAACCAGGCTTGCATCCCAGGGATGAAGCCCACTTGATCATGGTGGATAAGCTTTTTGATGTGCGGCTGGATTCAGTTTGCCAGTATTTTATTGAGGATATTTGCATGGATGTTCATCAGGGATATTGGTCTAAAATTCTCTTTTTTTGTTGTGTCTCTGTCAGGCTTTGGTATCAGGATGATGCTGGCCTCATAAAATGAGTTAGGGAGGATTCCTTCTTTTTCTATTGATTGGAATAGTTTCAGAAGGAATGGTACCAGCTCCTCCTTGCACCTCTGGTAGAATTAGGCTGTGAATCCGTCTGGTCCTGAACTTTTTTTGGTTGGTAGGCTATTAATTATTGCCTCATTTTCAGAGCCTGTTATTAGTCTATTCAGGGATTCAAATTCTTCCTGGTTTAGTCTTGGGAGGGTGTATGTATCCAGGAATTTATCCATTTCTTCTAGGTTTTCTAGTTTATTTGCATAGAGGTGTTTATAGTATTCTCTGATGGTAGTTTGTATTTTTGTGGGATCGGTGGTGATATCCCCTTTATCATTTTTTATTGCGTCTATTTGATTCTTCTCTCTCTTCTTCTTTATTAGTCTTGCTAGTGGTCTATCAATTTTGTCAATCTTTTCAAGAAAACAGTTCCTGGATTCATTGATTTTTTGAAAGGTTTTTTGCGTCTCTATGTCCTTCAGTTCTGCACTGATCTTAGTTATTTCTTGCTTTCTGCTAGCTTTTGAATGTGTTTGCTCTTAATTCTCTAGTTCTTTTAATTGTGATGTTAGGGTATCAATTTTAGATCTTTCCTGCTTTCTCTTGTGGGCACTTAGTGCTATAAATTTCCCACTACACACTGCTTTAAATGTGTCCCAGAGATTCTGGTATGTTGGGTCTTTGTTCTCATTGGTTTCAAAGAACATCTTTATTTCTGCCTTCATTTCATTATGTACCCAGTAGTCATTCAGGAGCAAGTTGTTCAGTTTCCGTGTAGTTGAGCGGTTTTGAGTGAGTTTCTTAGTCCTGAGTTCTAGTTTGATTGCACTGTGGTCTGAGAGACAGTTTCTTATAATTTCTGTTCTTTTACATTTGCTGAGGAGTGCTTTACTTCCAACTATGTGGTCAGTTTTGGAATAAGTGTGATGTGGTGCTGAGAAGAATGTATATTCTGTTGATTTGGGGTGGAGAGTTCTGTAGATGTCTATTATTAGGTCTGCTTGGTGCAGAGCTGAGTTCAATTCCTGGATATCCTTGATAACTTTCTGTCTTGATCTGTCTAATGTTGACAGTGGGGTGTTAAAATCTCCCATTATTATTGTGTGGGAGTCTAAGTCTCTTTGTAAGTCTCTAAGGACTTCCTTTATGAATCTGGGTGCTCCTGTATTGGGTGCATATATATTTAAGACAGTTAGCTCTTCTTGTTGAATCGATCTCTTTACCATTATGTAATGCCCTTCTTTGTCTCTTTTGATCTGTGTTGGTTTAAAGTCTGTTTTATCAGAGACTAGGATTGCAACCCCTGCCTTTTTTTGTTTTCCATTTGCTTTGTAGATCTTCCTTCATCCCTTTATTTTGAGCCTATGTGTGTCTCTGCATGTGAGATGGGTCTCCTGAATACAGCACACTGATGGGTCTTGACTTTTTATCCAATTTGCCAGTCTGTGTCTTTTAATTGAAACATTTAGCTCATTTACATTTAAGGTTAATATTGTTACGTGTGAATTTGATCCTGTCACTATGATATTAGCTGGTTATTTTGTTCGTGAGTTGACGCAGTTCCTTCCTAGCATCGATGGTCTTTAAAATTTGGCATGTTTGTGCAGTGGCTGATACTGGTTGTTCCTTTCCATGTTTAGTGCTTCCTTCAGGAGCTCTGGTAGGGCAGTCCTGGTGGTGACAAAATCTCTCAGCATTTGCTTGTCTGTAAAGGATTTTATTTCTCCTTCACTTATGAAACTTAGTTTGGCTGCATATGAAATTCTGGGTTGAAAATTATTTTCTTTAAGAATGTTGAATATTGGCCCCCACTCTCTTCTGGCTTGTAGAGTTTCTGCCAAGAGATCTGCTGTTAGTCTGTTGGGCTTCCCATTGTGGGTAACCCGATCTTTCTCTCTGGCTGCGCTTAACATTTTTTCCTTCATTTCAACTTTGGTGAATCTGACTATTATGTCTTGGAGTTGCTCTTCTCAAGGAGTATCTTTGTGGCATTCTCTGTATTTCCTGAATTTGAATGTTGCCCTGCCTTGCTAGGTTGGGGAAGTTCTCCTGGATGATATCCTGCAGAGTGTTTTCAACTTGGTTCCATTCTGCCCATCACTTTCAGGTACACCAGTTAGACGTAGTCTTTTCACATAGTCCCAAATTTCTTGGAGGCTTTGTTCATTTCTTGTTACTCTTTTTTCTCTAATCTTCTCTTCTCATTTCATTTCATTCATTTGATCTTCAATCACTGATACCCTTTCTTCCAGTTGATCGAATCGGCTGCTGAAGCTTGTGCATTTGTCATGTAGTTCTCGTGCCATGGTTTTCAGCTCCATCTGGTCATTTAAGAACTTCTCTACACTGGTTATTCCAGTTAGCCATTCATCTAATCTTTTTTTAAGGTTTTTAGCTTCTTTGTAATGGGTTAAAACTTCCTCCTTTAGCTCAGAGAAGTTTGATTGTCTGAAGCCTTCTTCTCTCAACTCGTCAAAGTCATTCTTCCTCCATCTTTGTTCTGTTGCTGTCAAGGAGCTGTGTTCCATTGAAGTGGGAGAGGTGCTCTGATTTTTAGAATTTTCAGCTTTTCTGCTCTGCTTTTTCCCCATCTTTGTGGTTTTATCTACTTTTTGTCTTTGATGATGGTGACCTACAGATGGGGTTTTGGTGTGGATGCCCTTTCTGTTGGTTAGGTTTCCTTCTAACAGTTGGGACCCTCAGCTGCAGGTCTGTTGGAGTTTGCTGGGGGTCCACTCCAGACCCTGTTTGCCTGAGTATCACCAGTGGAGGCTGCAGAACAGTGAACATTGCTGAACAGCAAATGTTTCTGCCTGATCCTTCCTCTGGAAGCTTCATCTCAGAGGGGTACCCGGCCATTTGGGGTGTCAGTCTGCCCCTACTGGGGTCTGCCTCCCAGTTAGGCTACTTGTGGGTCAGGGACCCACTTGAGGAGGCAGTCTGTCTGTTCTCAGATCTCAAACTTCGGGCTGGGAGAATCACTACTCTCTCCAAAGTTGTCAATCAGGAACATTTAAGTCTGCAGAGGTTTCTGCTGCCTTTTGTTCAGCTATGTCCTGCCCCCAGAGGTGGAGTCTACAGAGGCAGGCAGGCATCCTTGAGCTGTGGTGGGCTCCACCCAGTTCGAGCTTCCTGGCTGCTTTGTTTACCTACTCAAGCTTGAGCAATGGCGGGCACACCTCCCCCAGCCTCGCTGCTGCCTTGAAGTTCTATCTCAGACTGCTGTGCTAGCAATGAGTGAGGCTCCATGGGCGTGGGACCCTCCGAGCCAGGCATGGTGTGCCAGTTGCTAAGACCGTTGGAAAAGCACAGTATTAGGGTGGGAGTGACCTGATTTTCCAGGTGCCCTCTGTCACAGCTTCCCTTGGCTAGGAGAGAGAATTCCCTGACACTTTGCGCATCCCACGTGAGGTGATGCCTCGTCTTGCTTCTGCTCACGCTCAGTGGGCTGCACCCACTGTCTTGCACCCACTCTCTGACAAGCCCCAGTGAGATGAACCTGCATTCTTATACACAAATAACAGACAAACAGAGAGCCAAACCATGAGTGAATTCCCATTCACAATTGCTTCAAAGAGAATAAAATACCTAGGAATCCAACTTACAAGGGATGTGAAGGACCTCTTCAAGGAGAACTGAACTACAAAGCACTGCTCAATGAAATAAAAGAGGACACAAACAAATGGAAGAACATTCCATGCCCATGGATAGGAAGAATTAATATTGTGAAAATGACCATACTGCCCAAGGTAATTTATAGATTCAATGCCATCCCCTTTAAGCTACCAATGACTTTCTTCACAGACTTGGAAAAAACTACTTTAAAGTTCTTATGGAATCAAGAAAGAGCCCACATTGCCAAGACAATCCTAAGGCAAAAGAACAAAGCTGGAGGCAGAATGCTACCTGACTTCAAACTATACTACAAGACTACAGTAATCAAAACAGCATGGTACTGGTACCAAAACAGAGATATAGACCAATGGAACAGAACAGAGCCCTCAGAAATAATACCACACATCTACAACCATCTGATCTTTGACAAATCTGACAGAAACAAGAAATGGGGAAAGGATTCCCTATTTAATAAATGGTGCTGGGAAAACTGGCTACCCATGCATAGAAAGCTGAAACTTGATCCCTTCCTTACACCTTATACAAAAATTAATTCAAGCTGGATTAAAGACTTAAATGTTAGACCTAAAACCATAAAAACCCTAGAAGAAAACCTAGGCAATACCCTTCAGGACATAGGCATGGGCAAGGACCTCATGTCTAAAACACCAAAAGCAATGGTAACAAAAGTCAAAATTGACAAATGGGATCTAATTAAACTAAAGAGCTTCTGCACAGAAAAAGAAACTACCATCAGAGTGAACAAGCAACCTACAGAATAGGAGAAAATTTTTGCAATCTACTCATCTGACAAAGGGCTAATATCCAGAATCTACAAAGAACTCAAACTTACAAAAAAAACAAACAAACAATCCCACCAAAAAGTGGGTGAAGGATATGAGCAGACTCTTCTCAAAAGAAGACATTTATGCAGCCAACAGGCACATGAAAAAATGCTCATCATCACTGGCCATCAGAGAAATGCAAATCAAAACCACAATGAGGTATCATCTCACACCAGTTAGAAGGGCAATCATTAAAAAGTCAGGAAACAACAGGTGCTGGAGAGGATGTGGAGAAATAGGAACACTTTTACACTGTTGGTGGGACTGTAAACTAGTTCAACCATTGTGGAAGACAGTGTGGCGATTCCTCAAGGATCTAGAAGTAGAAATACCATTTGACCCAGTCATCCCATTATTGGGTATATACCCACACAGGATTATAAATCATGCTGCTATAAAGACACATGCACACGAATGTTTACTGCGGCACTATTCACAATAGCAAAGACTTGGAACCAACCCAAATGTCCATCAATGATAGACTGGATTAAGAAAATGTGGCACATATACACCATGGAATACTATGCAGCCATAAAAAAGGATGAGTTCATGTCCTTTGCAGGGACATGGATGTAGCTGGAAATCACCATTCTCAGCAAACTATTGCAAGGACTAAAAACTAAACACCACATGTTCTCACTGATAGGTGGGAATTGAACAATGAGAACACTAGGACACAGGAAGGGGAACATCACACACTGAGGCTTGTCGTGGGGTGGAGGGAGTTGGGAGGGACAGTATTAGGAGATATACTACTTATGAATTAATGCGTGTAGCACACTAACATGGCACATGTATACATATGTAACAAACCTGCACGTTTTGCACAAGTACCCTAGAACTTAAAGTATAATAAGAAAAAAAAGGAATTTCCAATAAAAATGTAAATTTCCAATTAAAAAATGTAAATTTTATTTTTATTTTTTGTCTTCTTTTTTCTTAAAAATCTGAGTGCTTATAAATTTGACTCTGCCCTGGAAGAAAGAGCTAATTGGAGATTAATCAAAAGTATTTTGAGTAAATGCATTTCCTTGGAAGTTTGAGGGAAGAATTCATTCATTCCTCTGTTCATCTCATGTAGCAAATACTAGAATTCCAGACACCCTCTGGAAACTAGGAATATAGCCCTGAAGAATACAGTCATAGGATTGGGACAGACTGAATGGGCCTGCACAAAGAGATTTTCTGCTCCCTTTGAATACGTGTGATTTGGAGAGGAAGGGCATACTATGTTACAATAATAGAGAGGTCCCAAGACTTAATTATAGGCATTTAACTTTCTCTACTTCGTTCACTCCCTTTATGAAGACAGAACCCATTTATGATGTACAGAAGGTAGATTTCCCCTCTGAGTTACTCCTATTTAAAAAAAATCTAAAATAATTATTGCATTTATGTGCCTTTCTTAAGTGTCAAGCAATGTGCTACATGCCTTAAATATGCAATTTAACCTGAAGCAATCAGAGCACAGCATTGGCCACATCACATAAAGCAAAGCAGGAAAACGTTCTAATGTTCAACCCGATCATACCTATTGCAACAGGTCCATCATTTCATAATTAAAAAAAAAAAACTTCCATCAATTAGAACTTACGGCATTTTTTATATGTAAGCTTATATATTATTCAATCAGTTGCATTGCTTTTGTTTTTGTTACTTTCCTAGATTGAACCACTACTTGCAACTAGGGATTGCAGGCCTAGGGTTGTGGAAGTGATAGTATGAGACGGTTTCAACTAAAGGGAATCTGTCAGACTGTAATTTATATCTATTTGATGATACCTGGAAATTTTGTTTCATTCACTCAGACAGAAAATTAAGGAGTATCCATTTTGCCACAAAACAGAAGCATATATTCAAAGGCAAACAAGATAGTTTTCAGTGCTTCAGGAAAAGAATGATAAAGAAGAAAACTTTGATAGGTAAATTAGGAAAATGTCAGAGATATGGAACATTTCAGCAAATTCCTGAAGGATGATGACGCTTTTGAAATGAATTCAGGGAATGGGAGTGGTCATATATTAGCAGATATCGCCTGGGCAAACAGCAAGGGGACAACAGATGTGTAAAAGGGAAAAGCCTGTTCTTTATGCAAAAAAGAAAAATACGTATCACCTGTCAATTAAATGGAACATTCAGTTTTGCAGAAACATATTTTCTGCAAAATGCTTATGGCTACAATATGCTTTGAGAAATTTTGGAGAGCTGTAATCAATAAAGGTTCGAAAGGGAGGTGTTTCTGCTTAAACCAAAGTAACATTTTCTAGTTGATCTGTCCAGCAAGGAGAAGGCATCTTTTAGACATTTCAGACATGGATGATATTCAAGAAAAGTACCTAGGAAGATAATTGTACCTAGGAAGAACTGAATAACCTAGGAATCCATCCAAATCTGAAAACCTGCTATATTTTCATTTTCAAAGGTAACTTTTTGTGAGAGAAAGAGAGAGATTGATTCTTAATATATTGTGTTTATTTTAAATATAAATGTTTTTTTCTATAGTTTAAATTTTTAATAATCTCCACAACTCAAAGTATGTGGGAGGCCAGCTGAAGTAGAGAATTTCTAGAAATAGGCATCTGATGCTGCAACCCACTGTGAACAACTTTGAAAGTGGTACATTTAGAACTTTAGAAGTATGTTGCCATATTCCATCATTAAAAGAACAGCACAGACCTGGTGATACAGAAAAAAATTATTTTTTGGATGTTAGTAACACACAACAGGCTTTAATTTGATTTATTTGAACTCAAATTGTTCTAAAATATAGTGAAACAAATGGTGATACTTCTTCATAATATTTAGTCATTTTATGTAGCATAAAATATATATTAGATGCCATAAATGACAATTTTTTGGTAATTATACAGAAAATACTGAAAGATTATACAATTAAATTTTAATCATTAAAAATGATTTCAGGATGTTAACTCCTAAACAAGGAAACAACATTGCTATACTTTGGAAGTTTGTCTCCCCAAAACCTCTTGTTAAACTTTGATCTCAATGTTGGAAGTTGGAGCCTAATGGGAGGTTTGGGTCATGGGGGTAGACCCCTCATGAATAAATTAATGCCCTCCCTGGGATAGAGGTGAGTGAGTTCTCACTCTGTGAGTTCCTATAGGAGCTGATTGTTCAAAGGAGTCTAGTATCTCCCCCTTCTCTCTCCTCCCTCATCTCTTGCCATGTGATCTCAGCTGCCAGGAGTGGAAGATCCCTGAAACTCTCACCAGAAGCAGATGCTGGTACCATGCTTCTTGTACAGCCTGTAGAACCATGAGCCAAATAAACCTCTTTTCTCTATAAATTACCTGGCCTCAGACATTTATTTATAGCAACCTTAAATTGACTAAGACAAACATTTTTAAAATTGCATTTTTCTATGTAAACATTGAAGTAAACAAATAATCAGTGTCATAGGAGTAGATGGGAGTCCACTCTGTGTCTCATTCCACTTAAGTACTGTTGGACAAACTGAAGACCAGAAAGGAAATATGATTTTTCTAAGGCCACGCAAGAACTTGACCTAATGGTGATGCCAGAATGGAAATACTAAAATTCCTAGTCTATACTGTCATCAAAACCTTAACAACAATTATTGGATGGAGAGACTCAGACCACACTCAATCTACAGTAGTAATGTTTTTTTACATTGGTTTTTCTTGATTGATGGAATATGGAATAAATGCTATGCAGTAATAAAAATATACCATAACGCCCCATTAATTCAAGAACTATGTCAAGCACCAAATGCATACAAAACAATTTTCAAGGTGACTTGAAAGTTAAAAGGATAATTGATAATATATTTCTTTGTTTTAGCATGTAAGAATCTCACATTAATCAACAGTATATATTATCAACTACTAACGAAATAGTAGTAGTGGTTTCACTACTTATGATAAATTTAGGTAAATAAAATGTTAGTTGATGTGTTGAAAATCTTAACAAAGATTCACAATTTTTGACCCAGCATCAATTTCAGGGAATGTCCTGTTAAAGGGAACAAGCTCTATAGATGAAGATTTCCACCATGCCATTACTTATAATAGTGAAAACGCAAAATTATCTTTTCTGTTTAAAATGATTTAATAGATAAGTTAATTATGACTCATCTGATATATGTACCAGAATACAATATTAAAAAATAATCTTTAGAAACAGTTTAATAATATGAAACGTTCTTATATAAAAATTTAACTTTAAACAAGCTAAAAATAAAAAATACATTTAAATATAATATAAAACGTTATCTAGAAAAGGATTGTACAGAAAATATATGAATAATGAGAGCCTTAATGGTATAATTATATTTGCTGTGTTTTCAACCTTTATCTGTTACTAAACATTTCTAAAAATTCTAAAATGACAATTTTAAATAAAACAGGGAAAATGTGTTTAGATTATAGATAAGTATCTGTAAATATACATATACACATATGTAGGTACACAAACACACACACGCCAACACATACACACTGACCTTTCCTCAGAGTGAAACAGGTTTTGATGGGCCAATTTTAACGCATGAGGAGTCGGTAATGATTCCGTCAGGTATGTACCTACAGTTAGTGTTTTTCTGCATTAAGGTGATGTGGAGAGTTTGTTTTCCTAAACATTTAAAAAATTATCCCAGATATGTAAGGGAAAGCCACTTAAAACTAGACACTGAATCATCAAAATGTGTTTCTCAACTTTATATGAAGGCTGAATTAGTGAGAAGTCATACAGTACCATGAAAGGTTATAAGCTCAGGAAGGAGTGGAAGATGATGGGATTGAAGTACAGTCTTTTGTTATCAATCTGCAGCAATGCACTAAATGCCTTCGTATCAGCAAAGGTATGGCTTTGTAACGTTTTCATTTATATTTTCATCTTGAGAACATTACAGTTTCAATTCAATTATTTTTGGATGTGTATGATACTAAACCTTGTTTTGTTCAAGGTTTTCATTTTCCATATAGAAAATACATCTCATTTTAAAGTTGTGATGAGTTAATAGCTATCTCTTAACAGTAGTAGTTATAAGGCCTACACTATTTTAGCAAATCTATACTAACTACATATTTTTAGTACCTTAAGGAGATTGATAAGTGCAGTTATGCAAACAAAAATTTCAGAATGAGAACTGGACTTGTATGTTTACATCTTAATGCCTAATCTTTATGCTATATGGCCTCTAGGGTGCTTTATTTCCTTGACTAAGACGTAATAATTATACTCAAGTAAGTTAACTGGCTCTACTAATCATAGTTAAAATTTCTCTCTTTTTTTTTTAATGGAGTCTTGCTGTGCCACCCAGGCTGGAGTGCAGTGGCACAATCTCTGCTCACTGTGACCTCTGCCTCGCCATTCTCCTGCCTCAACCTCCCAAGTAGCTGGGATTACAGGCATGTGCTACCACACCCGACTAATTTTTGTATGTTCAGTAGAGATGAGGTTTCACTGTGTTAGCTAGACTGGTCTTGAACTCCTGACCTCAAATCATCTGTCCACCTCATCCTCCCAGAGTGCTGGAATTACAGGCATGAGTCACTATATCCAGCCCAAAATTACATTTTTTTATGTAATAACAATCTATTGAAGAACAGCAAAAAAACAATTTGAAGACAAGTCATGAGGGGCTCTCTATGTGAGGCTAAAGAATTTGGCCTCCCTCAATTCCCTTATCATGTTATTCTATTGAACGCTCGTATTTTATGAGACATTATTAGGTGGTGTTGCATGAGCGAAAGGATGTTCTATACTCAAATGTACTTTTTAAATCTTGGGAAAAGAAACATCATGGAACAGGATTTTTTTATTGTCATCACAAAGCTTATATGTATTATGAATCAGCAAAGGAGAGGCAGGAATACCAAATATGGTGTTTCTCAAACCCTTTTGAGCCCACAAGACTTTCTTATTTTATTACTGATATTACTAGCATTTTTAGAACAGTTATTTATCTTTATTTAATAAGAGTTATTTTCAGAATACAGTGGGGGAAAGGCTCAATAGGTTGATATGCTCAAACTACATGGACTCAATCCTGTGTATTCCTCAGTTTACAAATATTTCCTACTGATTGACTTTACTTATAATGTACTTAGAAGCATTATGACTTTAAAATTCTGTATATCCCTGAGCTCTCCTCAGTTTAATCTTCCTACCCCAACCTGAGTTTACTGTCACTCTCGGTTCTCAACTTTAATCATAAAATACAAATGAATGTTGAATTAAAACAATTCCGGAAACAGTCATCTGTTAAGAGAAAGGATCTGGTAAATTGGCTGGCTGGCCCCTCTGTAGTCCAAATCTGATAGTTTTTCTGCAAATCCCTAGGTGACTGTATGTAAATTAAGCGGTCTGGAACAAACCAGGTGTCTTAAAACTGCATTTCAGTTTCCTCATCTTTCAGTGTAAGAGTGTTGTATATGTTTGTAAGGTTTGTAAAAGAATGCATGAAATAAGGTATAAAAAATGTCTATGTTACTTCCTAGCACATAGTAGGCATTCAACATTGATAGCTATAATAATGGCTTATGGAATATTAAAACAACTAGTTGAAAAACCTTTCCATTTCATATTTTTAACAGGGAAAGTATTAATGTATGATTTGGAGAAGGGATGTGTATCAAAAATACCTTCAATTTAAGTTTGGGAAAGTGTTCGAAATAGCAATGAACTTACGCATGGCTGATGGGTAAAATTAGTTATGTCTGTGTAATTAGGTTGAGAAACCTGGTATCTATCAAAATATTTCCTCCCATCTCAGCAGAGCACACTGTTATTTTTTGCAAACACACACAGGATATCTGCCATGAAAATTAGCATATTTTCAGTATCTAAAAGAAATGAGGCCAGTTAGAGAGTTAGAAAGGCAATCACCTACAGCCTTACAAAGCAATTCTTGAAATGCTTGCCCTCCTTGATTTATTTTTGCTAAACTTTCATCACAATTTGAATGTGTGACTTAAATAAGTGAACTGATTATAGTCATACGTTTGAGCACAATAGAAATAATTTCTGAGAGAATTTTGCAAAAAAGGGTAAATGGTAGAAAGAAACTGAAACTAAGAAAGAGATACGAGAAGAGAGAGAGAGAGAATCATCCAAGCTAGAGACAGAGGTTAAAATGAGTTATGACATGGGATGAGTATTAGAGGTAGTTTGGGGCACACGTTTGTGAGCCGGATGAGAAAATTGACAAAGAGATGCAGCCGACACGAGCTTGAATGATAAATTCTGAGATCTGCGATTTGATGATCAAAAGGCAAAGTATTTGTTCAGTACTCTGGATACCAGATAGTCTTTGGGTCTTTTCATTCATTCACATTCTTTTGTCTTTAATTATATATTTTCTTCTTAATATGACCATGGTGGTTTCTATTCTCCTTCCCTGCTCTAGATTTCTCCATAACACTTACAACAATATGGGATATTATTCTGTCTTTATTATTTTCATTGTCTATCTTCATCCCCACAGGAATGTAAGTTCCATGAAAATTGATTTTTATATGTTATTTTTTTCACTGTTGTATCCTTAAAACCTGGAACAATATATGGCACATCTTAAGAGCCTAATAAATAGTTGTTAAATGAATAAATGAAGTGCAAAAAAAAGAGAATAACAAGGATCTTAGTAGTATGCATAACAGGTAATGTCTTTTACCAGCTGATTAACATTAGGTGAATTTTTTACTTCTGGTCACCTTAGTTGTGTTTTCTGTAAAATCTGACTGATGCCATATGTTACACATGTTGTTATGAAGAAGGCAGTTCCACTTACCAGCCAGTGTATGGTGTGTGTGTGTTTACACATTTTATACAAAGAGAAAATGGCAATAATATTTTTCTAAATAAATAATTTTTTCTATTATAAGAACTTTTTGCAAAAAGATGAGGTCTACACAGAGTAAACTAATAGATGCACACCGAGACAGCAGGAAATATATGTGAAAATAAAGGAGAAAAGATGAACAGTTTTGACCATTCAGGGATTCCCTGGGTAAATAAATTTAGGGAAAAAACCTTTACTAGATTATTACGCCCAAAACACTGTCCCTCTCCCACATAATTCTCGCCGGGGAGCAAAAGATGGCCTCTATTTTCTCTCCCTCTCTCTCTCTCTCTCTGTGTATATATATACACACGTATATGTACATATACATATACACATATATGTATATAAATGTGCATATATGTATATATGAATGTATGTGTACACATACATGTGTATATGTATATATACATATATGTAGAAATATGTTTGCATGCACATACATATCTATATATGTGTATATATGTATGCATATACATATATGTGTATATACATATATGCAGATATATGTATATACACATATACATGTGTGTATGTACATATATGTAGATATATGCATGTATGCATATACATAGCTACATATATACATATGTGTGTATGTATGTTTATATACACACACATATATATAGTTAAAAAGTACCATATAACTAAGAATGCAACTCAAGATGAAATTGGTCTGAGTGTTTGTGTATGTGCATGTGTTAATTTCTATTATTGAAAAATATATAGAAAATGCTTCTCTGGTTTTCAGTTTCCTTTCTCTGATGTTGTATTTGTTTTCCATATGCTGCCTACCTCCACAAACAATTTTATTAAATAGTCACAGAAATGATGAAATTTAAGTTTCACGAATGCAGTGATCATAATTCCCTTCTTCTCACTTACAGTCTTAATACTGGAAATGAAATACATACTTAATACTGATAGAATGAGTAAACGAGATTGAAAAGTACAGGTTCTGAAAAGGAAAAGAAGCAAGAATATAATATTCATAGACAAATAACTTACTGTGACTGAGAATTAGGTTTAGTTTTCAAGGACTTTGTGTCCAGGAAAAAACAGAACTTAGTAGATAACATAATTATAATTTTCTAATAAAAGGGAATATTCATTCTATATTATCTAACCTTCTATAACCATGCCTCACACACTGAACACACTATAAATATTCCATGAATATTTATGTGTGCCATGAGAGTTCCTTGCATTATTTGTGGATCACCTATGTAGCTCATATAACCAACTAAATAGTATTCTTTAGAGGTCTCAGTCAGTATGTTACTCGGACAACTAAGCCTTGTGGCAGGGGTACACTTGCATAAAAGCACCCGTTGTTAGCTTATTTATCTTCCCATTCTCTCATGGTAATTCTGAGATAAAAATAAGACTCTGGGCCGGGCGCGGTGGCTCAAGCCTGTAATCCCAGCACTTTGGGAGGCCGAGGCGGGCGGATCACGAGGTCAGGAGATCGAGACCATCCTGGCTAACACGGTGAAACCCTGTCTCTACTAAAAAAAAATACAAAAAAACTAGCCGGGCGAGGTGGCGGGCGCCTGTAGTCCCAGCTACTTGGGAGGCTGAGGCAGGGGAATGGCGTAAACCCGGGAGGCGGAGCTTGTAGTGAGCCGAGATCCGGCCACCGCACTCCAGTCTGAGCCACAGAGCGAGACTCCAAAAAAAAAAAAAGAAAAAGACTCTTTGGTTGCATGCCTGGACTTAATATAGAAGTTAGTTCTGCTATATTGAGCAATGTTTTGTGATAATTGGTAATAGAGCTGGCATCATAAAGAGGGAATGTTAGCTGCATTATCTTCCTGCCTGACAGTATAATTTTTTTTGGTGTTCACAGTGTGCACGCGCTCTCTCTCCCCCGCCAAAATTGTCATTGTAAGCAGAAAAAAGTTTCAGTCTCTGCCATGTTCCTCACTAGCTCTTTAAAGTTCTCTCACATTTGATTTTTATCAAAACAAACAAATCAAAAAACCTAAGAGGTATGTATTGCCCTCTTTGTCAGTTGAAGAAATGGGGGAAGGAGGAGGAATATGAAAAATTAAAACTTGCTCACCCTCCCGCAATCAATAAAGGCATAGAGATGAGATTTGACTTCATGTATTCCTGACTCAAACTCCATGTTTTTAAACCACTCTTCTATATTAGGAACATTTTCTTGTCAAGTAAAATCAACAGTAAAAGCAAAGACAAAGTGGCAGGGCAACCTTGGATAGGAATTATCCTCATGACTCTGATGGGGCTCCATGTGTACTCCAGGACCACACATAACATGAAGTGACAGGAGGCACCAGAGCATGCTGATGTTTCTAAACTGCCCTTCTTTGCTAACCTCCAACCTTTCATTCTTCCATGGCTTTTTGATCCATTATTTTCCTGTTCATTTCTTATATCTTGTTGTTTCTATTCTTCACTTAACTTTAGCCTTTATTTAGGAAAAATTTTTAGTATCCATGTGCAAAAAGTTAATTATAACCCTATCAATTCTGCTGAGGTACTGTTCATCTATTGCATGTTTCTAGGGTCAGGGCGGGAAAGCTGTTTTATTCAGATAAATTAAGACAACATTTAAAAAAATGTAATGCAAGGTCAGATAACCCTGGTATGTTGACATATCTAGAAAAATCTGCAGCAATTTGCAACTATTATGGAGGGTATATAGTACAGTTTTTTTTTTTTTCCCCAGAATGTATTACTAGAAGAGAGTATATAGGATTTTTTTTGGAGAGTATATAAGATATCTTTTTTTTCAGAATGTATCAGTAGAAGAGACTGACCAGGCATTTATTAGTTATTTATAAGTTGCTTACTATGTCCTAACCATTGGATACATAAAGAATAATAAGGTCTTGTCTTTCATCTCAAGCCTGGGCAGATAAGCAAACATTTTATCATTTTTTAAAACAATAAAAGGGAACATAAATTGCTAATGAAACATAACAAATACCTGGTTGTGTCTCACCCTATGTCATCCCTGCCTATGGCTCTCCTTTCTCCAAGTGCAGATGCAGCATCAGAATCAATCTTAACATAGTGTTCAAGGAAGCCACTACTAACTGGAATGGCCATCAAAAATGAAACCTTCAGAGAATCAGAGCTATAGGAATACAATTAACAAAGACTAGTTCAAATGACTAAATAATTGGAACAATATTGTGATTTACCTTGAATGATAAAATTCAACATTTTTATTAAAAAAGCAACAGGTATAAGAGTACAAAGACTTAGCTTGCAATTATAATATATGTTGATGACACTGTTGGACTAGGAGCAAGGTTAAACAAACAAACAACAACAACAAAGATTCACATCTAAATTGGCAAACACTATTACCATCCTAGGTTTCATAGATCCTGTTGCTGTCCTGACTATATGGGGCCTCACCATGAAAGTGTCCTCAGACACTTTCCAACTGTTAATACCTGCCTCTTTTTGCTGGAAGACTGTCCACCCCATGGCAGGCCAAAGTACAAACATGAAGCTATGTTAGCATTGCTTAGTGGTGAACAATGAATAGAAGTCCATTGGTGTATAAATATTTCATCTTCCTCACCCTGCAGTTAAGGTAACTTTAGTTGTGTATTTAATATTGTTCTCTAAAGTTTTCCTACAGGATCAAGTTCTTGTCACACAGTGTTGACTAGGATGATAATGAACCCTCTGTTGGCTGCCTTTGCTTCCTTTAGGCATTTTCACACTCCCCTTTCAGTGTTTTCTGGAATTACCTCCCAAATAAACTACCTATGCGTGAATTTTTGTATGTAAGTTGCCCTCTGGAGGAATCCAAAGTAAATTTTCATCCTCTCTTTGAGTTATTCTCTCCTCTAGACACAAAGACACACACACACATGCAGACACGAATACACACACACACCCCCCATCAAGGTCACAGAATTCTGTGTCAGAGCTAACTCCTAAGAGCCTCATATCCCCACATGTCCCCTCCCCATGCTTTAGTGAAGAGCCTCATAGCTCTCTAGCTGTCATGGGTTGACTCCAATAATCTCAGCTTTTGATGTCACTTCTCGCTTAGGACTTCTTTCAGATAATTCCCTGTTGCCTATAAAGTGAATCCCAACTATGATTGATATAAGGCTTTCATCACTCGTAATCTGGCCCTGAATTTTCACTTCTAGCTTCACCTTTCATGAATACTACATGTCACACGGACAGATGAACTATGCTTTGTACATGCTAGGAACATTCAGGATTTATTGTCATTACTTCTCCCCACAGAAAATCATATTCCCCTTTCCCTGCCCTTCCTAGAAATTTCAAGAATTCTTTCAAAACTTATCTCCAACTTCCTCATTTGGTATAGATAGGCAATTAGTTCCACATTCCCATAGTATTTTGTTTCTATCTTTGTAGTTGCATTGTTTTTTTTCTTTTTTCTTTTTTCTTCTTTTTTTTTTTTAATGAGACTGAGTCTTGCTCTTATTGCCCAGGCTGGAGTGCAGTAGTGTGATCTTGGCTCACAGCAACCTCCGCCTCCCTGGGTTCAAGCTGTTCTCCTGCCTCAGTCTCTAGAGTAACTGGGATAACAGGCGCCTGTCACCAAGCCTGGCTGCTTTTTATACTTTTAGTAGAGACGGGGTTTCACCACGTTGGCCAGGCTAGTCTCGAACTCCTGACCTCTAATGATCCGCCCGCCTTGGCCTCCCAAAGTTCTGAGCTCTGTAGTGGCATTTTAAGGCCATTTACAAGCTTCTGACCTTATCAGATACACTAGGTTTTCATCTCTTATTGGGCAGTGACCGTTTTCTATTGACTTTGAATTCCCTGCACTAGTATCATCTCATTACAGAAGCAATTATTAAAGAATGTAAAATCTACAGTATACATTTGACTTCTCTAACATTTTTATATTCAAACATTACTCAGTAAAGAACGCTTGTAATCATTATAAAAAATAGAATTCATAGGATACATCTGACATCAGTGGTCATTTCCTGTACATTTCATCTTGAGCATAAAGGAGCCTTCTTTTTAGAAAAAATAATTATCTCCAGTTTGAAAAATACTATCCTCCTACATAGACCCTTAAAGAAATCTGGATGAAGCTAAAAGCAGTTTAACCTACTTCACAATTTTGCCTCGGGCCAGCTCTGACTGGAAGTACTACCAAATGGGAAAGATTTTGACTTAAATCAATATGAAATCAAGATATAAATCTGTACTATGTTTAACTACAGGTTCATTGGTTAACATATTAGAAAACAATTTTGGGCTATTAAAAAAGTTGACATTTTGGAACAATTAAGAACTTTGGTATAGAGAAGACAATAAAAGCATCAAATACTGTAAGATCACAGAGAATCTACTGACATCAGAGTAACCAACCAGTTAAAGTTGACTGGTCAGAAAAGGTGATGTTTTTCTGGTTCCAAACTTGAAAAGCCTGTTAAGGGAATTTTACATGTAAGATCCCTATAAAATACTATTCAAAGTTCAAAAAATGTAACTTCTTTGTGTTACTTATTTGTAGTATTAAGATTTGAACTTATGGAGATTAGAAAGACCCTTTGGAAAGTTTCAACTTAGTTCAAATAAAACTTGGTTAAATTGTTGCAAGTTCAAACCTGAGAGACAAACCTATAGCCAAGTCTTCAATTATTATATTACCGATGACCACTCAGAGTGGAGTGGAAATACTGCCACCTAATTAAAATAACCCTTTATTGATTGACTGATTTAATTTATTTTTCTAGATAGCTGAGATTTAGATTATAGAAGCTGATTCTGAAGACTTCATGACTTTTGGCAAATATAGTTTTTTGTTTGTTTTGTTTTTTGTTTTTTGCTTTGAGACGGAGTCTCGCTCTGTTACCCAGGCTGGAGTGCAGTGGGGGCGATCTCGGCTCACTGCAAGCTCCGCCTCCCGGGTTCACGCCATTCTCCTGCCTCAGCCTCCGGAGTAGCTGGGACTACAGGCGACCGCCACCATGCCCGACTAATTGTTTTGTATTTTTAATAGAGACGGAGTTTCACCTTATTAGCCAGGATGGTCTCGATCTCCTGACTTCATGATCCGCCCGCCTCGGCCTCCCAAAGTGCTGGGATTACAGGCGTGACCTACCACGCCCGGCTGGCCTTTGGCAAATATTTATTCACTTTGCAACCCTGAAATTTCAGGTGCACTGATATGATTATGAGACTTCGAAGTTGTTTACAAAGCAGGCTATTTGCCCAATGGAGTGTGTTTCACACAGTTTTGCTTTTTAAGGAATTTCTCTTTCAGAGGCAGTGTCACTGCATCCTGGACATAGAAGGCTGGAATAACCCTGCAATCATTACCATCAGTAAACTTTTGGAAAATAATAGGAAGAACAGAACCAATTGCTTAGATTTTTACTCTTTGTTTACAGACATCTTTTTTTTTTTTTTTTTTTTTTTTTTGAGACGGAGTCTCGCTCTGTCGCCCAGGCTGGAGTGCAGTGGCCAGATCTTAGCTCACTGCAAGCTCCGCCTCCCGGGTTCACGCCATTCTCCTGCCTCAGCCTCCCTAGTGGCTGGGACTACAGGCGCCGCCACCTCGCCCGGCTAGTTTTTTGTCTTTTTTAGTAGAGACGGGGTTTCACCGTGTTAGCCAGGATGGTCTCGATCTCCTGACTTCGTGATCCACCCGTCTCGGCCTCCCAAAGTGCTGGGATTACAGGCTTGAGCCACCGCGCCCGGCCTACAGACATCTTTTAAAATATATATTTTCCCTAAAATATTAGTATCTCACAGTCAAGTATCTATTATGCCTTTTTTTTTTTTTTTTTTTTTTTTTTTTGGAGACAGAGTTTTGCTCTTGTTGCCCAGGCTGGAGTGCAGTGCCCGGATCTCAGCTCACTGCAACCTTCGCCTCCAGGGTTCAAGCAATTCTCCTGCCTCAACCTCCTGAGTAGTTGGGATTACAGGTGCCTACCACCACGCCCAGTTAATTTTTGTACTTTTAGTACAGACAGGTTTTCACCATGTTGGCCAGGCTGATCTCAAACTCCTGACTTCAGGTGATCTGCCCGCCTCAGCCTCCCAAAGTGCTGAGATTACAGGTGTGAGCTGCTGTGCAAGGCTTATATTATGTCTTATGTGGCTTTCAGTTCATCATTTGCACAGCAGATACCTAGCAATTGTGTACTATATTGTAAATCCTGGAGTAGAAACATGATTAGCTGCACTTCCTGATATCAAGGGGTTTTATTACAATAGGGGAGAGGACTCTAAATATGTCAAGTACTATAATAAAAAATATATATATAAGTGTGTTAGATATCATGAGTTATGTGTGAGTGTGAATCTCTAAGAATGAATCGATGAGACTGTTACAAGTAAAGTTAGCTTGTGAAACTGATCATGAGTTTATGAACTGGAGAAGAACAATGGAGCTGGCATGAACAAGAGTGGTGAGTTGTAAAAGTGCACAAGGTGTTTATAAAAATGCTTAGTGACTTTAGTAAAGGCTATGGTGAGAGGGTTAGGAGCTAGAATGACCAGAGTCTACCATAGCATGGCAGAAAGTGAGGATGAGACAACAGTGAAGGGTTATAAGTGTGAGGAACACGTGATTGTATTGGTATAAAGTTAGAAGGACTGATTCAGTGCAGGAACAGAGAAGCAGGCAGAGTGGAAAGGAATGCCTAGTGAGGCTCCTGCTTTAGGAGGACATTGAAATGCTCCCAAAAGCTTAAAAAGTTACAGTAACACCAGGGAAGAAAAGAATAGAGAATTTGCAAAGCAGCGTGGATCTGAAGACATTCTTAGACCACTTGTTCAAAAATACAGTAACCAACGGCCTACAAAAAGTGGAAAGGTCTTTTAAATTTTTTTTTTTCACTTATTTCTTGTGTTATCACATGGTAAGCATGTTATCTCTAGTTTTTCAATAAAATGGCTTAATTAAATGTGTTGACTAAAGATAAAATTAAAATTCAGGTTTTTCTTAGCCTAAATCTCACCCCCTGACATCATACTGCATCTTGGTTTTAAAATAGGTTAATCTTAAAATCTACATGTGATAGTTTTGTCATTTGGTATTTAATGCTCAAGATAATTAAAGTAGCATACCTTTTCTTTCCCTACATTCAACAACTCACTTCACTTGTCAGAAAGAGAATGTAGATTTTTTAAATAGAGCACTACATTTCACTTAGAAAAGTTTGTTTCTTGACTCAAGTGACCTAGTAATTATTTCTGAATGTCTAACAAATCCCTGAGCCTAGATGTATCTTTCATGTACTAATAAAATAACCTGAGTCTCTTTTTACTCTATTTTTGACAGTATTCACTGAGATGAGAAACAATAGACTCTATGAGTCTGCAGAAAAGTAAAAGGCATTGAAATCAAGCTTCCCAGTCTCAAACATGAAAACGCTCCTAGTGAATAGGTATATATTACAAATACTTGCAAAACATATTTGTGGATGGTAGTCCATAATTTTAAAGATGGTTTGATAGAAATATGTTAAAAGTACAAGCATACAATTATTTGCATTTCTTAAGAAAATAATTATTTTAAGTTTTTTCCCCTCAACACACAAGTATTTTCGACTAGAAAATCAGCTAGAATCAGCAATATTATATATTTTTTTAAAATTCTACTTTTTAAGATATCCCAACTTTATCCTTTTATTTTAAAAAAAAAAAAAGATAACAAGAGAATAATTCAGTCTGAGTACCTGAAAACTAGGAGTGTTGATGTCCAAGGGTAGAAGAAGATGGACGTCCCAGCTCAGAGAGTACGTCCATATTTCTCTGCCTTTATGTTTACATTGGTGAGAGCAATCTTCTTTACTTGGTTTTCCAATTCAAAAGCTAATTTATTCTGGAAACACTGCCTCACACACAGCTTTAAATAATGTTTTACCAGCTATCTGGGCATCTCCAAGTCTAGTCAAGCTGACCCATAAAATTGAGAAATGGAAAAGATAAAGAAATAAGCTGAATTTACCTAGTAAAGCATCCATAGGTAGAAAAAAGGTATTATAGGAGATGTAATAAAAGAAAAAAAATGAAAATTTTACAGCATTTTAAGGAAAGAAATATAACCTCAGAATTAAGAAGCTTACCAGGGACCACGTAATATACATAAAAATAAACCTACACCTAGACATTTCCTGTTAACCTACAAAACCTCAAAAGAAGGTTTTCCTTAATTATTACTAATTATTACTTAATCTGCCATGTTAAATACACTTCTCTTTCTCTCTCTCCCCTATCTCTATCTCGTATGTCTATTTCTGTCATTATTTTTCTTTTTACCTCACTACTTATTATTATAATTCAGAGACCACATGTTTTGACTATCTATTCATTCAATTATCAACTGTAAACTCTTAAGCCCTCTAGAATGCAAGAGCAATATGTATTTTGCTTCAACTGGAATTGATTAGAGAAAGGAAATTAAGTTTTATAAAAATTATCCTGAAGTCTATTTTATTTTATATTTATAATCCAAAAGACACTAAGCTCTTATCATAAAGACAGGCGACAATATTGCAGAAAGCTTATCTGTTTGTCTTTGAGGTTTTGCAGGGGTTACTAGAAAATGTCTCTGTGTAGGTTTATTTTTATGTATGTTGCATGATCCCCAGTAGGCTTTTTAACTCTAAGGTTATATTTCTTTCATTAAGATGCTGTAAAATTCTCATCTGTTTTTCTATTATTACATCTCTTATATTACCTGTTTCCTATATATGGATGCTTTATTAGGAAAATCAAGCTTATTTGTCTTTTTCATTTCTCAATTTCCCTTTTATGTTTTCACATTTTTTTGTTCTTTTACTCCATTTGAATAATTTTTTTGACTCTGGCAGACAATTTATTAACTCTGTTTACATCTAATTTAGTGCTTAAATTTGCCACTTATTTTTTCTAATAAGTTTTTTTCATTTCTATAATTTTTCTGCATTTAAAAATCCACTCATTACTTTACAGGATTCTTACCTCAAGAATTCTACTCCTTCTTACAAATAAAATATTTTTGAAATATTCAAAGAAATAAAATCTCTTTGAATAAAATTTCTTTGAGGCTGTTGCCTTATCATTATTTTTGGGTATGATTTTTTAATCAGCATTGCAATTATTAGTAATTTTTTTCTACAAGAAGTTTCAGAGAAACTATTTTTGGGAGATTCATCTAGATCATAGATGCATTCCTACAGAGTGGTTTCACATTTGTCATTTAAGTGTTTTCACATTCTGAAACAACTTTTATGTTTATTCTCAACTTGAAAGCCACAATGCCACATAGATAATGGGAATGAAAGTGTCACAGTCTCTTACGGAACAAGCTTAGGTTCTTTTCCCAAATGAAGACTTCATTTTCTATCTATAGTGCTAGCTAAGATCTAGTTTCTTTGCTACTTTCATGAACAATATGTGAATTCTTCAAATTATCTTGTATAAATAGGAGAGACTTTTGAGGATCCTGTCTTCTATCACATAGGAGTCTGAGGTTTGGTCTCCCATTTTTGAATGAGGATTAATACCTCAGTCCCTAAAAAATGTGCGGTTCCATCACATTTTGGCTCTTCAGATTGTTTCATCTTACCTTTGTAAAGAATACATATTATTTAAATGTGAGCATAACTTTTGTGTAGATATAAGATAAATATGTAATTAATACCCTATTTAATCACTTAATGAATCAGTTTGGCAGATGTTAGAAGAGGCTCAAGAGAGAAGTCAAAGAGGCAAAAATTGGGGGGAATAAAGGAATGTTGACATAAATTTACAAATGGATATAAAACTAACATTTTTCAAAGGGTGAGAGGAGTCTATTTAACCACCACTGAAAAAATATACTGGCATGACTCTAGACAAGAATTATTTTGCATTGTTATCAGCTTGCAATAATTTATAGAATTGTAAAATATTTCCAAAGGCAGTGAAAGGTTAGAATCAGGTAACAGAAAAATGTGTTTGAACAATGCCTACTTTTCCTCTGGTGACACTCAGTAATTTTTTTTTTTTTTTTTTTTTTTTTTTACTTATTCTAAATTTTCTTACATCTTAGAATTTATTCTAAGTTCTAGTCCCCTGGAGACTTGTTTTCTTGCTTCAAGTTTGACTATGTATTTTTAAAAAAATATATTTATCTAGTATGACTGGATTTAGAGCAACAGAGAAAAATCTGGAGTTAGCTTAGTCTACGATACTGACTAGATTTGATGTTTTCTCATCTTTAAACCCTTCATCTGTTTTTCTTATAAAAGTTTTTCTTTGTTCTCCTCCTAACATTCGTACTTGTTCTTCTATGTCTTCATTGAATTTCCCTCCAGATCTAGCGTTTGGCAATGCTTCCTAGGTGTTCTATCTTGGTATTTGTCCAATGTACATCTCTGCCCATATTCTTAACTGCTTTTTCCATGCTGATAACCTGGAAATTGACACCTCATCTCTCTGATGCTTCAGGCACTTAGTGCCAACTGTGCATTGGATATCATCAAATATATATCCCATTGGCAGTTCAAATTTGACAATACTAAAATTGAATTTATTAAACACCCTTTACCCACCCTTCCAACACAGTTTCCAAAATTGTACCTTCTCCTACATTTTCTCTATATCATGTTTAGATATTACTATTCACTCAGTTTTTCAAGTTAGAATCCTAGAGAATGCATCCTTAAAGTGTCTCCCTGACTTCCAAATCAATTGTTACTTCTTAATATTTCTTAAAATCATACTTTATTTCTCTCCCTAGTGTCACTTCTTTCATTATTTCTTCATTTTTCTTGAAATTTTATTAACCTAACTAGCCATATTCTCTCTTATTTTTAATCTATGACAGCCCACTGTCCATGTGTCCAAAAACTTCTTCCTAAAATAAGAACTTTAGCATATTATTACTCTATTTTAAAATTTTTAAAAAATATTTTCTTAAATACTTTTAAAAATAATTGGGTTTACAAAACATAGGATAAAATTTAATGGTTAGAAACCATCAAATCTAGTCGGTATCATAGACTAAGCTAACTCCAGATTTTTCTCTGTTGCTCTAAATCCAGTCATACTAGATAAATATATTTTTAAAAATACACAAATTATAGTCATTTCAATAGTGTTGAAATAGGTGTACGTTGAAAATTATAAATTGGGCTTCTCAGTCTCCTCATCTGACACTTCCACATATGAAATCAATTATTATTTCAACTAACTATCATGTTTGTACCAACCTTAAATGACCTTCCCAAATTGATAATCTCTCTTATCCAGATTATTAGGCTTTATCCTTTATGAGAAAACAAAATGTGGACTCCCAGATTTCCTTGGGAAAGTCAACTACTTCCTTCTCTAAGTCAGGGTCTTGCCCTGTTGCCCAGGCTGGAGTACAGTGGCACAATCATGTCTTACTCCAATGTCCTTCTTTCAGCTGCAAATGATCCTCCCACCTCAGACCCCCTGACCAAGTAACTAGGATTACAGGTGAACCCATCACACTCAGTTAATAGTTTGTATTTTTTATTTTTATATTTTCTTGGTAGAGACGGGGTGTTGCTGTGTTGCCTAGGCTTATCTTGAACTCCTGGGCTCAAGTGATCCTCCCTTCTAGGCCTCCCAAAGTACTAGGATTACAGGCATGAGCCACTGTGCCCAGCAAGTTTGTTTTTGTTTTTGTTTTTTTTTAACAGATAATACATTCTTTAATATGCTTCCCTTCCCTATGAACTCATTGTGGTGAAAAAAGACTACTCAACTAAAAGCAAGAGAGATATTTTGCAGTAATTCAAAAGCAGGCAGAGGTGAGAAAGATATATATCTATAGTGAGGGAATACAAGAAAAGAATGTTTCAGTGATGCCCTGATTGGAAGCTGTTGGCATGGGGAAGCTCTAAGGTTAACTAGGGTTAACTAGAACCTAGGCATCCTATTTGGTTGATTAAAGATTCATATTTGTGCTTCTCTAATTGGTCTGAAGTTGTTTTGTGAATCAAGAAATCATATCACAAAAAATACCAAAATGACAAACGGACAAATTATAGTCATTTCAATAGTGTTAAAATAACTATATATAATAATATATAAACATATTATTATATATATTATATATTTTTATGTGTATATATACATACATAAAAATTTAAAAATAAAAACTTTGACCCTTTTCTCAAGCAATATACAAAAATTAATTCAAAAAGGAATATATACATACATGTAAGATCCGAAGCTAGAAAAAATCATAGTAGGAAATATTTGAGATCTTAGATTAAGCTAGCATTTATTTGAATTAGAAATAAAAAATACAAATCTATAAAGAAAAAAATAATAATTCAGACTTTATTAAAATTAAATTATTTTGCTGATGGAAAGACACAATGAAAAAATGTAGAGATATGTCACAGATTATAAAAAAATATGTATGACAGAGGACTTGAATCTAGGATATACAAAGAACTCTTGCAACTCAATAATGAGAAAATCACCCAATTTAAGACATAAAAAATAGATAAAATATTTGAACAAGTTGTTCACAAATGAATAAAGCTAACGAGCACAAGAAAAGATATTTAACATTACTGGTAATAGGGGAAATGCAAATTCAATTAAAAACATGATACTGTGATAGAACTACTGTTTGAATAAATGAAATTTAAGAGCCTGAAAATACCAAATCTTGGGGAAGATGTAAATAATTGTATTTGTCCATTCTCACACTGCTAATAAAGGCATACCTGAGACTGGGTAATTTATAAGGGAAGGAAGTTTAACAGACTCACAGTTCCACATGGCTGGGGAGGCCTCACAATCACGGCAGAAGGCAAAGGAGAAGCAAGACACATCTAACATGGCAGCAGGCAAGAGACACCTTGTGTAGGGGAACTTCCCTTTATAAAACCATCGTATCTCATGAGACTTATTCACTGTCATGAGAACAGCACCAGAAAAATCTGCCCCCATGATTCAATTACCTTCCACTGATCCCTTCCATGACACATGAGGATTACTACAATTCAAGGTGAGATTAGGGTGGGCACACACAGAGCCAAACCATATCAATAAGGGAGGAGACCACCCCTTATTTGTCTTATGCCCAATTTCTGCCTCCAAAGAAAGAAAAAGTAAAAACTAAAAGGCAGAAATGAAATCCACAGGCAGACAGCCTGGCGCCACACCCTAGGCCTGGTAGTTAAAGATCGACCCCTGACCTAATTGGTTATGTTATCCACAGATTACAGACATTGTATAGAAAAGCACTGTGAAAATCCCTGTCCTGTTTTGTTCCGATCTAATTACCGGTGCATGCAGTCCCCAGTCACGTACCCCCTGCTTGCTCAATCAGTCATGACCCTCTCACACTCACCCCTTAGAGTTGTGAGCCCTTAAAAGGGGCAGGAATTACTCACTCAGAGAGCTCGACTCTTGAGACAGGAGTCTTGCCGATGCCCCCGGCCGAATAAACCCCTTCTTTCTTTAACTCGGTGTCTGAGGAGTTTTGTCTGCGGCTCGTCCTGCTTCATCAGCAACAGATGTCTTTCTTATAATGCCTGTGAGCATTCAAAATGGTACAGTCACTTAGGAACTGAGTTTGGCACCTTCTTAAACAGTCTTACCATGAAATCCAGCAATGCCAGGCCCTGCTAAAATAAAATGAAAACATCAGGCAAATATACGCTCACACTGACTTGTATGCAAATATCTGTGTCAACATTATTCACAGTAACCCAAAAATGTAAACAAACTAGTGCTCATCAACTGGAGAATGGATAAATAAATGTGGTATATCCATCAAATGGAATACTACTCTATAATAAAATTGTAGAAACTCCTCATAAATGTAATAATGTGTATTAATATGAAAATAGAATAAATGAAAGAAGCCAGATGCAAAAGACTATACTATTTGATTCTATTTACGTAATAGTTCTACAAAGGCAAAACCGAAGCACAGAAGAAAACTGGTTGTCTTGAAACACGAATTGACTAAAAAGTGGCATAATGGAAGAATTCTAGATCTTGTTTTATTGGTGGTTGCATGGTTGTACTCACTGACCGGAATTTATCAAACAGTATACTTATAATGGGTAAATTTTGATATATGTAAAGTATTCTTTCTTAAAGCTGTAAAAAAAAAAAAAAAAAAAAAAAAAATTACATCTTGGCTTGCCTGTAAAATGTTTGGCACCGAAAATCCATTCATTACCTTAATTCAGAAACCTTCAGCCTCAGCATTTCCAGAGATTTTGTGTGTGTGGCATCCATGAAAAAAGACCCCACTTCTCATCTCCTATTAATTGCTTCATCCCTCAAAAATAATGTTGCTACTACTCACATTCTCAGCTCTGCCACCAGAACGGAGGCAAGAAAATTCATTTCGTCAACCTTTCTTTTGTTTCATATGAGAAATGCTTAACTAGTTAATTTCCAATGATTCTTCTAGTTCTAAGTGTCTAATAGAGTGTTAGAAGAATCAATCTTGAAAAAACATTTTAATAGCAAAAGCATTCCAAGCTTAAAACAAACTTCATTATAGAGGTTTTCTTGTTCTTTGATGCCATGTTTGACTGTTTTCTTTCATTTGCAATTATTGCATATATATGTGGATGCTGATGTTTCAATTTACAACTGCAAATACAAGGGAAGGGGATGTACTTATCATCAGCTTGATCAGCTCCTTCTTCAAATGTAGGCAGATAGAAACTTTCTTCTCTTAGAACAAGACTGAAAACTTTGAAATGTGGTGTTGAATGTGGTTACCACAAGGAACAAAGAGATGGAAGTTACATTGTAGCAATGGGCAAAAAAAATCAACTCTTTCCATTCAACAGATGATAACTTGAAGTTTGTTTATATCCCAAAGACAGTCGTGCTGGTTAGTTTCACCATGACTTTATAAATATTTATTTTTTGAGATCAAACTATTTCATCATTAATACTCACTTCAGAAAAATATCAGTAGCATATGTATACCACATTTCTCCAATAACAGAAGATCTTATACAAAGGGTGAGAAATTCTATACTCTGATGAAAATATGGCCCCAAAGCAATTAAAATTGTTTCATTAACATCATAAAATACTGTTAATTAGCCATGTTAAAGGTGTCATTCTGAGCACTTTACCTTTCTTTTTTTTTTTTTTCTTTTTTTTTTTTTAATTTATTTATTATTATTATACTTTAAGTTGTAGGGTACATATGCATAACGTGCAGGTTTGTTACATATGTATACTTGTGCCATGTTGGTGTGCTGCACCCATCAACTCGTCATTTACATCAGGTATAACTCCCAATGCAATCCCTCCCCCCTCCCCCCTCCCCATGATAGGCCCCGGTGTGTGATGTTACCCTTCCTGAGTCCAAGTGATCTCATTGTTCAGTTCCCACCTATGAGTGAGAACATGCGGTGTTTGGTTTTCTGTTCTTGTGATAGTTTGCTAAGAATGATGGTTTCCAGCTGCATCCATGTCCCTACAAAGGACACAAACTCATCCTTTTTTATGGCTGCATAGTATTCCATGGTGTATATGTGCCACATTTTCTTAATCCAATCTGTCACTGATGGACATTTGGGTTGATTCCAAGTCTTTGCTATTGTGAATAGTGCTGCAATAAACATACGTGTGCATGTGTCTTTATAGCAGCATAATTTATAATCCTTTGGGTATATACCCAGTAATGGGATGGCTGGGTCATATGGTACATCTAGTTCTAGATCCTTGAGGAATCGCCATACTGTTTTCCATAATGGTTGAACTAGTTTACAATCCCACTAACAGTGTAAAAGTGTTCCTATTTCTCCACATCCTCTCCAGCACCTGTTGTTTCCTGACTTTTTAATGATCGCCATTCTAACTGGTGTGAGATGGTATCTCATTGTGGTTTTGATTTGCATTTCTCTGATGGCCAGTGATGATGAGCATTTTTTCATGTGTCTGTTGGCTGTATGAATGTCTTCTAAAACACCAAAAGCAACGGCAGCAAAAGCCAAAATTGACAAATGGGATCTAATTAAACTAAAGAGCTTCTGCACAGCAAAAGAAACTACCATCAGAGTGAACAGGCAACCTACAGAATGGGAGAAAATTTTTGCAATCTACTCATCTGACAAAGGGCTAATATCCAGAACCTATAAAGAACTCAAACAAATTTACAAGAAAAAAACAAACAACCCCATCAAAAAGTGGGCAAAGGATACGAACAGACATTTCTCAAAAGCACTTTACCTTTCATTCGTGGAGGTGATACAGAGGTCTGCATCAGTGTTTGTCAGATTAGTGTGTTAGTTATCAGGGCCTTCTGTGATCCACACTTAACATTGTTTTCTCCTATATGCTGTTTTCTTTTTGATCACCATTTCTGCTCAACAGTTAGCCAATCTTCCTCTTCTCTGTTCTACAGATCCTTCAGTGCCCAACTCAAATACAACTCTTGCCTGTATGAAGGCTCCCTTATTATTCTAATAGAAAGTAATCACTCTTCTTAATTGTCAGCAATTTGTCTGTGCCACTCATAGTACTTAATTTTTTCTAATTCATTGAGTTATTAGTGTACAACCCTTTTAGCAGCTTTACTTTAGCCATCCATCAATATCCTAGTAGGTAGCAGGCATTTTATAATATACTTCTCTGACTATCACCTCCATGAACTTTCAATCAGTTAGAGGGCAAAGACACGTCTGCTAAATCATTTTATTTATTATAACACCAAGATACATTTCCTTGCATTCAAAAAATATTAGTTGAATAAATACATCAACTTATACTGTTATGCTGAATCTGACACCAAGGTATAGTTTTGATTTTCCTTTATGATATCTTCATCGGATTTTTCTCATCTTCAGGATATTGCCATTGATTTAACAGAATTGACTGAGCACCTACTATATGCACACAACATACTAGGTGATTGAACTATATCCAGACACAGCATAAAATTACCCTTTTAATCAAGGAATATACAAAGGTAAAGGCAAATATTAACTACAATGAACAATATATGTAGTACATTGGGGTATTGTGGAATGAAAAATAAAAACCACTTAGAAGCGTTCTAAGTGCTTTGGAAAACAGAATGTAAATCAAGTAGAGAGATGAGAATGCAGCTCATTTTAAAAGGATTATTTGGGCCACTGCTTGAACATGGGAGAGATTTTAGTCATGAAGATCTCAAAGAGAAGACTAGGAAATAGAACACGTGCATCTTATATCACACACATCTTTTAAAAAGTTCAAATATCCCTGGAAGTACATTTTAGAATCTGACAACATAACTTTTCCTCTGGGTAACTGGATATCTAGGGAATAGAAAAAGGAAAGAGAATTTTATTCTATACCGTTTTGTAGATTTTTGAATTTTGAATTGTGAGTGCATTATCTATTCAAAAATCAGATAAAAAATCTCCTAGGAAGTAAATGGAGAGCTCCTTAAATTTCTCAAAATATTAGAATATTTTTGCATTTTGGGAAGTATTTCCTAAAATTGGCACATTTAGGTAGTTTGAACTAATTTTTATCAGTTAACATCTGCTGCATAATAAATCACCCCAAAATGTAGTAATGGGAAATGACAGCCATTTATTTCGCATATAATTTTGTGGGTTAACAATTTGGACTCAGATGAGCAGGGCAGTTCTTCAGATTTGGGCTGGCCTTAGCTGATACTGGTTAGGACCCAGCATTTGTGATCATCTGGTGGGTTTTTGGGGCAGGATGGTCTATGATGTAATGGCTGGCATCGTTGGGTCCTGTCTCCATATCATCTTTAGCAGGCTTGCTTTGGTTTGTTCACATAGTGAACAAAGGAGTCCAAAAGCAACAAGAAAGGAAGCTTTGAGATCTCTTGAGGGTTGGGCTTAGAATTCTCACATGTTGAGTACATCACAAGGTCAGCCCATATTGAAGATAGCCCATATTGAAGGGAAAGTAAGCTCCATCTCTTTACAAGAAGAGGTAAAATATTGTGATCATTCATTTTGCAATTGTCTATAACTAGAAAGTGAAAATTAATAAGGTTAATGTGGAGTTATTCCCAGACTGGAGGTGGAAACCATATCATTGTTTCCTAGCCACATTTAAATATTTTCAATAAGAGAGAATTCAGTTACAATAAAGACTACCTTAATTATAAATGTGATTTTTAAATGTGTGCTTCTCATTCACTTCAGAATATTGAGGATATATCTGTGTTTATTTGAAGTAACTTTCTGTTATAAAAATTAAATCGCTTCCCTTTTGGATTTTTTCCCTGATAACCTCTAATATGATATAGTCCCTAGCACATCACTCTTATTCAATATTCACCTTTTCTTTTTTATATTGTGTATATGGGAAAACAGGACACACATTTTTAATTTGAGTCTGATCAATATCAAACATAGTCCAAAGGTTAAATTTTTACTTTTGCATGCCATTTTCATATTGCTGTATTTTTAGCTTTAAATGTATGTAAAGAAACATTCTAGCTTCTGCTGTGCTCTAGCACCTGCAAATTTTATATTGCATGTGTCATTGTTGTTTTTTTCCATGCATTTTTAAAAATTCATTCCTTAAGTATCTGTCTTAACCAGAATGTAATTCATACATTCTTTGAAAGGTCACACAGTTTACGTATCTTTAGATCTTAGAAAGAACCACAACATTCTTACCACTTGTTAGCTGCTTGAAATTAGACTTACGTATCTCTAGAAGCTTTAGATTATTTAGATATTCAATAGAAATATTGATTTTCTGCAATATTCATACGATTTCTGCAAACATAAATAGGAGATAAGCCAAAATTCTTAGCTTAGTGCCTTATATCTGTGTGCATTCTACGTATTGGCAGCTTCCCTTCTTTGCTGCTTGTTTTCCTGTGTTTCAACAATTTGCTAGCTTTCTAACTCAAGTCAGGTATGTTTACTATAGAAGCTTAAAGATTCGGATGCTGCTCAATGATAGACCTCTAGAAATGATACTGCACATTCACAGCTGAATTATTTGTCCCAGTAAAGGAACCCCAGTCATGTACTCATTCTAAGAACTGCGTGTGGTTCTTTATTCTCTGTAAAAAGCAGAAGTATGTGAGGTGGGAATAATGATGGTAGTAACAAAGATCACGATAATAATAGGTACCATTTTAGGTAGAATACTACCATCATATTAGGAAAGCACTGTCCTTATTCCCATTTTAGAGACTGAACATTGAACCTCAGAGAGCCTGACTTGCCTGGTAAAGGTTACAATAGCTGTTAAGGGATAAAATGAAAACGTTAATCCAGGTCTACACCCTTCAAATTCCTTGCTCTTCACTCCATATTGTATAAAGAAATGTAGGTATTAAAATTTTCACTGATTAACTGACATTAAATCTGTCAGTATTCATATTTATGATTTCTTTTAAAAACCTTTAAACAACTTTGTAGAGTGGTATTCAGACACAACAGAAAACATAAATTTGAGAGTGATTACTATAGCCATCATTGGATCAGCTATAAATTAGACCTAATTATTCAAATCTAGCAAGATTGGGATGCAGCCCTGCAGTGATGATGATAGTGAAATCTGGTGGATATATGTCATGGGCTCTGAAGAATGGGGTGATAGATGGCAATTATCATTAGGGACTTTTGAATAAAGATGTTGGCATCTTCTCACTCATTAGACCAAACAGTGCAATGGTCATTAGAAGGGGCTGTGAAAAGCAATGGAATACCACCAGAAAAGGAGTAACACTTATTACTTTAGCAAACTATTATTTCCATAATGGTGGCGTGATTAAGAAATCAGCATCAGGCATTATTCCCCATTGACTGTGGCTTTTAAAAGTTGGTGTCAGTGGCCGCAAATTAAAGTTGGAACAGTTTCCATACCTTTAGTGGAATTCACACAGCACATACCATGTTCTTTTCCAACCATGACTTTAATTTGAATATTATCAGGGGTAGGTCAAAACAGATATGCTATAAATCACTCCAAAAGTTTGGTCAGAGTTGGATGCACACGCACAGCATTTACTGTGGAAAGGAAACTGAGCTTTTACAGTCATGGTTTGTAACAAATCTCTCAGGAACAAGAACACAGATGCAATTGTCACGTTTTTCTTCCTTACACACGGTTGCAAATACAAGTTCTGGGGCTTTGATGAAAAGCAGTGCATCACATCATGAGAAAAACACCAGATTCAACGCAACCAGGAGGAACTATGTAGACCACATTGTAAATTAAAAGACACAAAAACTATACTAGAGGATATTACGCTTAAGGAAACAAATTCTCATTATTTTGAATAAGAATTGAATTCCTAAAGTCTGACCTAAATGACAATTATAATTGGATATTTACAATGAAAAATATGTAGAAAATCTACAAGCAATAAGTCAGTGATTATGCACTTGCTAAAAACATGTGCTTGGCATTTTTTAAAAGTTTCCTAATTAAATCCTAATTAGGATGTGCATTGGAGTGTTAATTTTTGGTGGCTATACCTCTGGGGCATTTTTACACCTTCAGGAGCCTAAGTTTATTCAGATACGTAAGAGATAATTATCAATAAAAGAAGTGCCACGTTGTTGGCTTGGAGAGTTGCCTGTGTGTGATTTCTTTTCTTTTTTTTTTGTACCCACTCTCAAGATTTTATTATTAGGTTATAACAATTATGACAGAAAGATATTGTGTAAACATAGACAAACTAAACAATGAAACAAAATAAAAATTCCGTAAACAGACTCACCTATGTTTTGATTTATGACATAATTTGCACTGCAGAATGAGAGAAGCACAGTTTTCTCAAGAAATGTTGCTACCGGCCGGGCGCCGTGGCTCATGCCTGTAATCCCAGCACTTTGGGAGGCCGAGGCGGGCGGATCATGAGGTCAGGAAATCGAGACCATCTTGGCTAACACGGTGAAAACCCGTCTCTACTAAAAATGCAAAAAATTAGCCGGGCGAGGTGGCGGGCGCCTGTAGTCCCAGCTACTCGGGAGGCTGAGGCAGGAGAATGGCATGAACCCGGGAAGCGGAGCTTGCAGTGAGCTGAGATCCGGCCACTGCACTCCAGCCTGGGCGACAGAGCGAGACTCCTGTCTCAAAGAAAGGAAAAGGGAAAGGGGAAAGGGGAAAGGGCAAAGGGCAAAGGGCAAAGGGGAAACGGGAAAGGGGAAAGGGAGAAATTATGAAGACTCAAAAATGTAAGGAGCGGCTGGGCGCGGTGGCTCACGCCTGTAATCCCAGCACTCTCGGAGGCCGAGGCGGGGGGATCATGAGGTCAGGAGATTGAGACCATCCTGGCTAACACGGTGAAACCCCGTTTCTACTAAAAATCCAAAAAAAAATTATCTGGGCGTGGTGGCGGGCGCCTGTGGTGTCAGCTACTGGAAAGGCTGAAGCAGGAGAATGGCGTGAACCCGGGAGGCGGAGCTTGCAGTGAGCCGAGATCGCGCCACCACACTCCAGCCTGGGCGACAGGGCAAGACTCCGTCTCAAAAAAGAAAGAAAAAGAAAGAAATGTTGCTACCTCCGGCTGGGCGCGGTGGCTCACGCCTGTAATCCCAGGACTTTCGGAGGTCGAGGCGGGCGGATCACGAGGTCAGGGGTTTGAGAACAGCCTGGCCAACATGGTGAAACCACGTCTCTATAAAGGTACAAAAAATTAGCCGGGCGTTGTGGTGGGCACCTGTATTCCCAGTTACTCCGGAGGCTGAGACAGGAGAATCGCCTGAACCCGGGAGGTGGAGGTTGCAGTGAGCCGAGATTGCACCACTACACTCCAGCCTGGGTGACAGGGCAAGACTCTTGTCTCAAAAAAAAAAAAAAGTAAAGAAAAAAAGAAAAGAAAACAGTTGCTACCTTAATTGGATATCCATACAGAAAAAATACAAGACTACTTCTTATCATATACAAAAAATAATTTCAGGTGAATTATAGCTTATATTATGAAAGATAAATAATGTTTATAGAACATAAAATTTGTCATGGGGAAGCTTTTGTGAAGAGATACTATAGATTATAAAATAAGGAAAAGCATAGGTATTTAGGTGGCATTTACATATTTCTTTCTGCCTCTGCCTAAACAGCCCTGGGGACCTCTCTTACAGGGAACTCTAACACCTTGTTTTGCTGCAATATTGCCCACTTCAGCTGCCCTGTAGGTAAAGCATAACTCTGTCTGCATGACTTCAGCTAGGTCTTTTCTTCCAAAGAAAAGAGAAACCTGCACAGACGCTCAGTGAATCTGAAAGTAAAGTTGACAGCCAATCAGGAGTATTCAAACTACGGGTCTGCACAACAACTCAGAGCGTGCCAACATGAAATCATTCGAAGTCCACTTTAGCTTGACACTATATGCATTGAAATTAAATAATGGGTTTTGTAATGAGAATTGGGAATTATCCTTAATTGATCTCCCAAGATTTTTTCTTTTCTTTTCTTTTTTCCTTTTTTTTTTTTCAGAGTCTTGATCTGCCACTCAGGTTGGGGGACAGTGGCACGACCTTGGCTCACTGAAACCTCTGCCTCACAGGCTCAAGCGATTCTCATATTTAAGCTTCCTGAGTAACTGGGGCTACATGTGTGTGCCACCATGCCTGGCCAGCTGTTCATATTTTATAAGTTTTGTTTTAATTATTTAAAGTATTATTTAAATATTATTATTTAATTTATGATTATTTAAATATTATTATTTAATTTATGACACATACTTTTTGAGATATGGAATATTTACTCCATAATCCCAGACCTCTCCCAACATTTTCTTAGAGAAAGGTTAAATGTGTTTCCATCTGCATTAAAGCTCTATGACATCCTTTTTTCTCATGTTGCCAACGTATCTTAGATTTTCTTTTCGAATTGTCTGTCTTCCAAGTTGTCAACACTTTTGGTCACCTTATATATTATGACCTTAAATTGGGTATTGAGTAAGACTTATATAAAGAAAGCTAAAGCTCCACACTCAAGAAGCTTACAGTCTGGAAAGCAAAGCAGTTGTAATAATAAAATTACAATAGTATTATACTACTAATAACATCAGCAGTAACAGTAATAACCAGCAAATAACTGCATTCTTGATGTATTCCATACACTCTGTAGTTTATTTATACTCAAGTTCTCATATTATCACCTCCAGCAACTTCCAGATCTAAGGGAGACATTTTCTGCATAGTTTATCCATGTGGAACTGAGAATTTGCAAAGTTAAGAAAACTTGTTTGGAAGTAGTAGTGTCAGGAAATGTCATGCCTTGTCAGAAACAGAATAAAGACACATCTTGAAGCCATATGTATATAGTAATTAAGGACATTTGAGGTAAGAATTCTGGGTGAAAGGGGACTATAAGTTTGGTGGTATTGTTGGGAAGGCATAGAATAGGATATTTATAATGTTATCACATGAAAGAGGGAAAAAGATTAAGAAAAAGGACAAACTCACGTTCAGGGAAGGCAGTTTCTATCTAGGGAATGATTTATCTGTAAGAATTTTCCATTAACATAGATGGATTTTCTTTGTGTTTTTTTAATAATACTTTTAAATCGTTCTTTCTCAAAAACATTGATTGATTTTGAGCCTTACCAATAATTTGGAGACATTAGAAGATGGTTCTTTCTCCCCACTAGTATGCTGTCTGCTAGTATATTTCATTTATTCATTTTTAACAACTGCCATCCTATATACAATTTTCTAACACTGATAGGTTTAATTTCTTACCATTTGTCCCCTGCCTTTACATTCAGAAATAATGTTCTTTCTGTAATAACAGGCTCCCTTCACAAACCTTCACATGGATCTAATGTGTTCAATTCTATCCCTTGCCCTACCCCAAATCCTGAACCTAGACTATTTCAATCTGTTCATGCTGAGTTTTGCTCTTAGCTAGAGTATATGCTATTTGGAGTGCCATACAGTAAAATTCTAAAAGTCAGAGAATGAATAGGTTCTCTCCCCTCATAAATACTGGGAGCAAGGTCATCTCAAATAAGGATTTCAGGATCTTTGACCCAGGCAATCAAGCCTAAGTGTGTATTTGGCCTTGGAAACTTGCAATATTGGCCACTGATGGTTGGGTGTTCAACGGGTTTCTCTTTGCTTTAGGTAAGTCATCTCCTTTACCCCATTCTTCCAGTAATTCAGAGCTTCACTAGTGTTGGGGATCTTTGGAGATAATCGCCATTGTTGACTTGACTTGAAAACAACATAACCTTTGGGGAATGTTTTAAATGTTTTCATCAAGTGGCAACACTGTGTGATGATTAAGTATATGAAGAGGGAGTAGCAGAGGGTAAGATAGGAGACATTCTGACATGGGTTCCTCAAACCTTGGAGCATGAAACAAAAAAGGGAAAGAAACTCAAAATACTATTATGTTTAAGTATTTTTACTGAAATTTTCATTGACTTCTCAACAAAAATCAGAGAATATGTGTACCCCAATTTTATAGATTTGAATGTCTAAGGTTCATAATATTAAGAGACTCACTCAAGGTCCCATAGCAAGTAAGTGATGGAGCCAGGATTTAAATTTAATTATGAGTGCAAATCATGTTCTTGAATATTCTAAACTGACACTTACCAGTTGCACTTACCCAGTGTAAAATAAGCAAGAAATATCTTCCCTAGTGGCACTTCCATGGTTTTATACATTCACTTCCGTTTATAATTTTAATAAATCTTTCAGTACACTCATTTTAAAAATCACACTTTCCTCTTATTTTACTTTCTGTGATAACAGCAGAGAGCAACTGTCAACAGATGTGAAAGTTTACAGATCATTAAATTCTCCTCTACAATGCATCCTCAGAAAAGCCCTGGTGTCAAAGGAGCTTCTCTCTCCCGTCTGAAAGAATTAGTTTTAGAACAGTTTTGTCCCAAACTAGTAACTTAGTCAATTTTCTCCAACATGCAATTAACCTGAACAATTCAGGAAATAGAGGCCACTGCGAGTTCAATTACATCCAGGCTCCTCTTTACATCTGAATCCGATCTTCTCACCTACTAGCCTATTTGCCTTCTCTTAAAGACCTTCACTGAATCACCTAAAGGCTCTGGGATAGATGGTTCTTCAACAGACTTTACAAGACAGCACATTTTGTTTGTGACTAATCAAGGGATGACACTTATGCCAATCCACATATCTATATCTCCATTACTATCTGCTTTACACATACGCACGTGAACACAAGAACATGTTATTTTATAGGTGAAATGTCTTTTGATTCATAACTTCCAAGTCCAGAGATGGAAAATGATGAATCATCTCTAAAACCCTGGCTTAGTTACCATACTTACAAGAAATTCTAACCTATCTAAACCAACAAAATTAATTATGCCGTTTTTAAATTCCATTTGTAGCTCATGCATTCCATAAAAACTACAGTTTAACACTTTTATTGTATATTTCAAGTTTTTATACCTCCGTATCACTTGCTTTAGCATATGCTCTAGAAAGCAGAACTGTGTTATTACCAGCTAAGTATCTCCCACACGTAGCACAATGCTTGGCACATATATGTTGATCAACACCCGTTTGCTTATTCATTTGTGTATAAACCTGTTTAAAATTATATTCAGCATTGTCTATGGGCATATGATAGGAATATTTCTAAGATGACCCCCATTGATTCCTATGTCTTGGCATTTATGTGTTTGTGTTATTCCGTGCCCTTGAGTGGGGACTGTACTTAGACATTAACAAATCAAATACAGCAAAAGTAATGGAATGTTTTTTCTATTTTTAGGTTACAAAATACTGAAGATTCCATTTTACTGGCAACTTCTCTTCCTTTCTGGCTTTTAGGAAGCAAGTTGACATGTTGGAGGAGCCCATGTGACAAGGAACTGTTGGCCACATCACCACTAATTCTAGAAATAGCTCAGTATTCTATGTATGTGAAGACCTTTCCAAATGGTCTGTCAGTTATCTATTGGCCTGTAACAAACTATTCTGAAACTTAGTGTCATGTAACAACAATTATGGATTAGGTCTTACATTCTCAGTTGGCTCAGTGGTTCTGGAAGCTCCAATGTGGCTGTAGTCACATGGCTGACAGTTAGTCCTGTCTATCAGCTCTGGTGTCTTGGTTCTCTTCCATGTAATTCCTCAGTGGAATGCACAGGATTTCTTATGTGGTAGCTCCAGGTCAGTTTCCCACAAAGGGCAGATACAACGCACAAAGACCTCTGCTTACATGCTTGCTGATGTCCCACTGGCCAAGGGCAAAAACATGGCCAACTCCAAAGTGACAATGAGAGAGAAAAATACAAACTGATGCATACCTGAAGTAATGTTTTTACTGGAGATCATTGCTGAAAGGATTTACAACCAATGGTACGGACATTTAGATTAATAGAAGTGGCCGTAAAATGCTAGAGCTTATAGAGGCGCTAGGAGACACATAGTTCAATCCCATCATCCTATAAATGAGGTAACAAACATGATCAGACAAAACCAATTACTTAAGTAGAAAACAGGGTCAGCATTAAAAATTCAGATGCTTTTAAATTAAATTCATATTCTCTTTGTTCTACAAGGCACATTATTTGTTTGTAAACATCAAGCCATTCAAAAGATTGTAAAAAGAAGGAGGTCATACCATGCCACTCTGGGTTGCTGAACACAATTCTAAAATACCTCATCCCTTTTCCTTTTGCCTGGGCTATTTCAGTTCAGAAATATGTTAACATTCTATAATTAGAAATTTACTCTACCTCCAACTATTCTGTAATGTGCCAGTTATTTGAGGGGTCACTACATCAAACTACCAAATAATGAGTTATCTCCCAGGAGCAATTATAATCTAGTAATCTAAATCATTGTTATAACGGTCTACTTTTAGTGCAAATAGAAAAACATCAGTGAGCTCACATTCAAGTAAACACCTAAGTTTTAATCTTCGCCAGGGTTATTTGTATTGGCTGAAACTATCATCACTTTAAACTTTCTGTTCTAAAATAAACCTAGCCAGGCTGTGGGTAGAGATCAGCACAAAGGCTTTTGTTATGCAGGTAAATGCTTCTGATTTATTAAGCTTGGATTACTGTAATTCTTATTTTCTGGAGCTTTTACTCATGATTATTTCTCAGATATAGCTCTTGGAGAATGCAGAAGTTGAATCTTTGTGAGAATGCACCTGGCTTGGGAAATTATTCCTATTTTGATATCCATACACAAGACCCTATCTAGTCTTCAGTGATAGGATTTATATTTAAGCGACTTTCTGCTTTTAGCTAATGCTATGCTTACAATATCTCTTATAGTCTGAATGATAACATTCTAGTCAAAAGCTTGTGTTTCAAATTTTACTTTTCTAACTAAGAAAAATGATCAATATTGAAGAAAATTACCTGCCATCTCTCTTTGATGTTAATTTTTAAAAACTCACTAATCAAGTGTTATTTTTTTACTACTAATTTCATTTCATTTTAGGATAAGCATTTGCTCTTTAAAGCCTGTTCTTTTCTGTATATTCTATAACACATTTTGTAAATTATAACTTTTCTTTTAAGTGGAATATGTTCTTATAAATCTTAGTTAAAGGAGGAAGAAACAGAAGCTTAGTCAGAAGAATTATTTTTAAGTACCGGTTCTATCACTTATTTGGCGTTTGGTCACGAAGGAACCCTTTTACTTATTTGTCCCTATGCTTATTTATACACAAAATGGGAAACTTGGGGCCAGACCTGGTGGCTTATGCCTGTAATCTCAGCATTTTGGGAGACCAAGACAGGAGGTTTGCTTGAGGCGAGGAGTTCAAGACAAGCCTGGGCAGCATAGGGAGACACCGTCTCTACTGTTAAAAAAAAAAAAAAAGGAGGGAGACAGATACAGTTTTTTTTTTCTCCCTCCCAAGAGGAAAGCTGTTTAAAAATAGACAACTTGCTTTAAAATGAATGGCTTGAAAACTACAAAATTTCTATAAGTGACTATTGTTTAAAATAATAATTTCTTTTAAATAGCATTATGGCTCTCTACTTTGACGTTGTTGATGCTCTTCTAAGACTGGTCATGATGTGCTTTTTCAAAGGGACTACATCTTATTTATCTTTATATCCCTGATAGAATGCATACTTGTTAAAAGTTTTTCAGATAATTTTGCATGCTTTAAAAAATTGATACTTAAGAAAATTCATATGAGGTAGGTAAGCATTATCATTTTTATTTGTCAAGTTAAGGAACTGAATCTCAGTAAAGAAGAGTTAGGAATCCAAGATTGTAAATTGAGCAATTCTTAGAGGAGTTAAAGCCATATATATGAACACTCATTCTATTTCTCCCCAGAGTGCTTTTAATGTTTATTTCTGCTAAAATATCCTTACCAAAGAGGGGTGAGATGTACAATCCCAGAAGTTATGAAGAGTGAAGTCTGACATGTCCTGTTCATGTAGAAAATGGAAGATTATCATTTGAATATTTAAAATGTCTGAATAAAAAAACAAATTAAGAGCACACATTTGTCTCTATTGAAACCCCAAATGAAGTAATAGTAAAAATAGTTTGAAAGGCTTAACACTCAAAATGAAGATGGTGAGACTCCATCTCAAAAAAAAATAAAAATAGAGAACGACAAGGTGGGGTGTGCTCCAAAGGCATGTCAGAAGGTTTCTTGAATCCTTCACTTAATTAAATATCCTTCTGTTGTGCTGTTGTCTTTACCCATAAACATGAAAAGACCTCCAGACATTTAAAGAAAGATCAGAAATACAATATAAAAAGTAAAAATTTTTAAACAAATAAATCTCTGTGTTGTCCCTGTTTTCAACCCTGTATTGTCTATGAGAGTCTCTAATATAATGCATCCAAAAAACAGAAACAAAATTCTATGTAAAGTAAGAAAATATGAAAGACATTGTAGAAATTAAGAGAAATTGCTAAATTTACAAGTAAAAGTGATCAATTAATTAAAGTTGGACAACAAAGCCAATAAAATCTCCTGATTTCCTCATGAAGATAAAAAATGTGAAAAAAGATAAAAAATGTGATAAAAAACAGAAAAAAGATGATAAATCCTGGCTATACAATACTAACAGTTATCCCAAAAAGGGAAAACAAAAAAAAATTGGATTCAATATAAAAAAAAGGAAACTTCTAAGCATCAGTCATCAAAATTAAAATATGAGCCTAGAAATTAAAAAGATTAATTCTTAGACACTACTGAATCATTTTATTGCTCCATAATTTTAGAATCATAAGCAATAAAGTGACGTATTCTAAGTCATCGTGAGGTGGAGGTCAGTATGAGGTGGAGCAGTAATAAGCCACTTATAAATAAAGTGTTAGATCAGAGTATAAGGAACTTGCATGTTTTGAGGATAAAAGATGTTTGACTAATAATTGTATACCTATTCTAACTGTCCCACATAGTATTTTATATGGGATCCAGGAAATAATAGTTCCAATAATAATTACAAGACACATAATAACAAAAGAAACTTCCAGGATGATGGTTTTAGGGCAGACATGAAGACTTAACAAACTAAGGCAGAAGATTTTAGAGATTCGAGAACAATCTATATTGGACAGTATTCAACATGATCCTATACATTTGATGATATTTATTAATTATCAAGTTACACATGCAGCCCATATGCAAACTGATTAGGGCTTAATTATGTTATAGAAAAGCCTATTTAACGTGTATGTGACATGTAATGTTATACATAGGAAGGTACATAAACTCATAAAAGACAAGCTGGAATGTCAAAGTAATGGAGAATTGAGAGAGGGTAGGAGGATTCTAATACGTTTAATTTGTAAGGAAAGACATCAAAATGTAAAAGACAAATGGGATGTGTATTATTTAAAAGAGGCAAGGCTAAACAGCTCAGGAATAAAAAGTATAATCAGTTATGTGGGAGGCTAGAAAACATCTGGAGACTATGGTGTGAGTTTAATTTTTACTTTCGAAGAAAAGAAATTGATTATAACCAATATTGAGTATAAAGACATTTAGTAGAAGTATATTGTGTGAGGTATTACCAGTGCCTTACGTTTCTCTGGACTTTACTATTTGTTTGTGCTCCAGGTAACTGGCACCTACATCTGTGAGCCTCAGGACTTTTTCTAGAAGGCCACTTTCCCCACTGGTGAGGCAGGTCAGAAGTGCCGGGGAGTAACCACCAGCAGGAGAACTCAGAGTCCAATGGAAGAAGATGAACAAATGTCCTAGCTCTTCCCACCAGCCAGCGACATATTTATGAAGCATCCATTTTATATCTTTTTCTACAGAATTAACCTCTGTTCATTCATTAAGGTGACTGAGGTCACAATACATCCTACCTTAGCACCTTTCCTTACCTTCCCTGTGTCCTTTCCTTATTTCCTTGCACTTTTTGAATAAACTACTTAGATTTCTCTCCTTGACTCAGGATCTGCTTCTGGAGGGACCCAAGCTAAGACACATTTTTAGACACAAACTCAACCAACAGGTAGTTAAAATGGTTTATCCCTTATGAGAAATAAGGGAAATAGATGTTGCATTTCATTGTAAGCCCTTAAGTACCATTTCACTATTAATAAATGCTGTTTTGATAGACAGGTATTGACCAATGATAAGGATAGATTGACAGATTAATAGATATGTAGATATCAGGTAGGTCTTTGTCACAGTTGATAGTTAATCCAGCCAATTTCTAAAAATCACAGAGAGAGTCAAGCCCATAATTAACCAACCCAAAATTTTCTCCAAATACCAATACCAGGGTGGTAGGGTCGATGAGACACAAGAAATAACAGGAAGAAAGGGTGCTTGAGAAATTTCTGAGGTCACAACCCAGTTTAGCCTTTTAGATTCTCCCCTTCAAGTTCATTCTTATTAAATCTCAACTGTGTTCTCAGTACAAGCTTCTACTACAATTCAGCCTAGTTCCTGTATCTTTTATGTGGTGCCAAGAAACTCAAAACTGTAGTATCTCCCTCTATCATCATCATCAAATTTATTGCTGACTCAGACGTGCACAGCTTGCTGACTGAGTCATGCTCACCTAATTCTACTGATTTAGTGTATTTCACTTGTACTAAGATAACTCAGAGTATTTATTTTCAAACACACAGAACTGCATGATTATATATTTTCCTCTAGAAATCCTTTAAGCAATTACATGTTATATACTTCTCACTTAACCTAATAAATTTCTGTACTTCGCAAAAATAGATTTCTCTTCTAATCAATATAAAAATATATTATTCTCACAGGTTAGGCTAAAATTGATTCTCCAAGAAGGCACACCTATCTTCCAGTGTCCCTTTGTGCCTCTGATACTCCAGGTAGGCAGCAATATATTTCTACTGGGGTGCTGCAATACAGTTTGAACATTATAGAACACCCTGTTCTCATGCAAAAATAGCACTTATTATTTTGAGCAAGGTTTGAGATATTACAAACATTTGCCTGGCTGATGTATTCCTGGCTGGATTTGCCTGACTGTCATGAACACATGAAAACCATCTAGAGACTCATATAGAGAAGTTGGATTATGGCGATTCCTGAATGAATGATCGGCTAGCAATGTCTTGACATTGCGTGTAGACTGAATTTTTCACTGAGGATTGTAGTCACAGCAAAGCAGTGCTTTTAACTCTTAACTCACTTTTTGAGTCACACAGCAATGAGCCATCCCCAGCAGTAGCCTAGTTTTGGATCAAAAATTCCTAACTGAATCATGGGCTCATTTATGCCAAATTTCAGAAAGGTGAATGTTTTCTTCTTAAGAAACAGCTCTTCTTAATGTCAAGCTTCCAAATTTTTATTGAAATACTAATCAGAAGAAGACATGAGGGTTGGTGATCAGGACAGAGACCCAGTCCGGGGAGCTTATAGAACTAGGCACACAGACTGATAATAATTAGTAACAGGAAAATATGACCATATAATAGTAAGATAAAATGCTACGAGAAACGTTTTGGACTGTAACCTCTCCCCTCCAACACCAAACTAGGAAATAGACATGAGACCAAAGAATGACTGGAACAACTGCAGTTTGATGAGTAATGAGCTTGTTAGGAATTAACATATAAGGCACTCCTGAACAGTGACATGCCAACTCTAGAGAGCCTGCAGGCTCTCGTCTTTAAACTACTTTTAGGCTAATACACTGGATCTTTGCTTACTGTGCTTAAGGGATGTGACTGTTTTTCTTAGTAGGTTCACAGATACTAAATAAGATATTTAGGTTCCCAGGAACATCTCCCCCTCAGCTGGACACCATAGGACTCACTGCCTGGACTTCAAGTTTCACTCAGCAGACAAATGCACCCTTAAGTAACTTGGTAGGGAACCTATCACTCTACATAAAGAATGTATGGCATGCAAAAATAACTGGTCTGGAAGATGCGAGAAAGCTTCCCTGGGATCTGAAAGATATATAGGAATTCCCTAAGTGAAATGGAGGATGCTGCTGGTAGTAGAAATAATGTTTTGTGTGAGAGAAACAGCATGAGCAAAAGTTCTGAGCCAGAGATGAGTTGCCTCAAGAAAAGACAGAACAGCAGAGACTGAAGACCATATCCAGCAAATGTATTTTGTTTTGCAGCACAATATTTTTTTTTTTTCTATTAGCTGTCGGCCCAGATTTAAATGCTAAGAGACAACACAGAAAACTGCATATCTGCTTTCAATTCCAAACTAAGATGAAGGAGAAATACTGCAGCCATATCCTTCTAGAGCACTGATTAGCTTAACTGTACTAGTCTCCATCAGATGAGTTGTTCTCTATTCTCTCTCCCTCTTGCCACAGTTCACACATCCTATTATATATTGTTTCACTAACTTCCTGGTATGGCAATTTAATGTTAATTACTGCCCTACTATATGAGCATCATAAGTATTCAAGATATGGAGTAATCATTTCGCCACTGTGTCCCCATCCCAGCAGAAAACTCAAAACATAATATAAGCTCAAAAACTGAATTGAATGTAGATGAAGCATCTGAGGGACAAACGTAAGCTACAGAATGATACAGAAGGAGACATGCAAACACCACAAGAAAAGAGGTTGAGAATTAGGCATGAGATGGCAGTAAATAATTTTTACTTTATTATAGGGCATGAGGAAGCCATCAAAACACAGTAATCTAGGGAGTGAAAATTAGACCTGCCAAATAAGAATTCCACCCACTGAGGGGAGGAAACTATTACATACAGGGTATACTTCAGAGTTTATAAAGTATACTCATTGTATCTGTTTTTTAGTTTTTAATGCAAATTGTGAGGTATATGTTGAGATATCTCATTTGTGTCCAGATGGAGAAACTAAGACTCAGTGCAGTGACTTGCCCTAAGCCACAGGGCTAGTAGATTTCTACAGTTAAATAAAAGTCATATCTCTTGACTACCTATGCCTTCCCCATAATAACAGAAGGTAGGGAGATATGCTCTTTTCATGATTGCTATATTTAAAACATGACCTAGACCTATGAACTTGCATAAGAATGACTAGGAAGATCTAACAGGATTCCAATAATTACTTGTTTAGAGTTGAGCGGGAAGATAAGAAGACTCTGATATGTTTCCTTTTTGTAAATGTGTGCTAGTCAATGCAGAAACCCCTTTTGAGAAAAACATAGCATTCTCTGCCATTGGCATTTGAAATTCTAATTTGAAAATTAAATCCAAAACTCCACCCGCAGAGCCCTACTTTAAAAAAAAATAATAGTTTTAAATTTTTGTGGGTACATAGTAGGTATATATATATATATATTTATGGTACATGAGATATTTTGGTACAGGTATGCAATATGTAATAATCACATCATGGAAAAAGGTATCCATACCCTCAAGCATTTATTATTTGCATTACCAACCACCCAGTTATACTTTTTTAGTTATTTTTAAATGTGTAATTAAATTATCGTTGATTAGAGTCACCCTCTTGTGCTATCAAATACTAGGTTTGATTTGTTCTATTTTTTATACCCATTACCAAACCCCATGTCCCCACTTGTTCCCCCAACTACCCTTCCAAGCCTCTGGTAACCATTCTTCTCTATTTTCATATGTTCAATTGTTTTGATTTTTAAATGTCACCAAATAAGTGAGAACATGCAATGTTTATCTTTCTGTGCCTTGCTTATTTCACTTATTATAGCAACCTCCAGTTCCATCCATGTTGTTGTAAATGGCAGAATCTCAACCTTTTATATGGTTGAATAGTACTCTATTGTGTATATGTAAATTTTCTTTATCCATTTGTCTATTGATGCACACTTAGGATGCTTTCAACTCTTGGCTATTGTTAACAGTGCTGCTACAAACTTGGGAGTGCTGATTTTTCAACATACTGATTTCCTCCTTTTTTTTTTTTTTGGATATATACCCAGCAGTGGGATTGCCAGATTGTATAGTAGCTCTATTTTTAATTTTCTGAGGAACCTCCAAACTGTTCTCCATGGTAGTTTTACTAATTTACGTTTCCACTAAAAGTGTACAAAGGCTCACTTTTCTCCACATTCTTCCCAGGATTTCTTATTACCTATCTTTTGGATATAAGCCATTTTAACAGGGGTGAGATGGTATCTCATTGTAGTTTCGATTTGCATTTCTCTGATAATCAATGAAGTTGAGTGCTTTTTCATATTCCTGTTTAGCATTTGTATGTCTTCTTTTAAGTATGTCTGTTCATATCTTTTCCCATTTATAATCAGATTATTATATTCTTTCCTATGCAGGTGTTTGAGCTTTTTATATATTTTGGTCATTAATCCTATTCAAAGGGGGAGTGTGCAAATATTTTCTCCCATTTTGTGTGTTATCTCTTCATTTTGTAAGTTGTTTCCTTTGCTGTGCAGAAGCTTTTTAACTGGATGTGATGCCATTTGTCCATTTTTGCATTGGTTGCTTGTGCTTGTAGGATATTATTCAAGAAATTTTTGCCCAGATCAATGTGCGGGGGAGTTTCCTAAAGGTTTTCTAGTAGTAGTTTCACAGTTTGAGGTCTCAAATTTAAGTATTTAATAAATTTTTATTAAATTTCTGTATATGGAGAGAGGTAGGGGTCTAGTTTCATTCTTCTGCATAATGGGTACCCAGTTTCCCCAGCACCATTTATAAAAGAGACTGTCTTTCCCCCAGTGTATGTTCTTGGCACATTGTCAAAAATGAGTTCACTATAGGTGTGTAAATTTTTTTCTGGGTTCTATATTCTGTCCCATTAGATGGTGTGTCTGTTTTTATGCCAGTACCATGCTGTTTTGGTTACTATGGCTCCATACTATAATTTGAAATCAGGTAACGTGATTCCTCCAGTTTTGCCCATTTTTGTTAGCTTTGGCTACTCTGGGTCTTTTGTGATTCCATATAAATTTGAGGATAATTTATATTCTATTTCTGTGAAGAATGACATTTGTATTTTGCTGGGACTTGAATTGATTCTGTACTGATTCATTAGAGATGTTGACCTGTGTATTCTTTTTTTGATATGTCTTTGGTGTTGGTATCATTGTAATGTTGGGCTCTTAGAATGAGTTTGGAAGTACTTCCTCTTCCTCTATTTTTTGGAACAGTTTGAATAGAATTGATATTAGTTCTTCTTTGAATGTTTGGTAAAATTCAGAAGTGAAGCCATTGGCCCCAGTCTTTTCATTACTGGGAGACTTTCAATTACAGCGTCAATCATGTCACTTGTTATTGATTTGTTTAGGTCTTGGATTTCTCCATAGTTAAATCTTGATAGATTGTATGTGTTTAGACATTAATCCATTTCTTCTAGATTTCCCATTTTATTGGCATACACTTGCTCATAGTAGCCACTAATGATCCTTTGAATTTCTGTGGTATCAGTCGTGATGTCTCCTTTTTCATCTCTGATTTTATTTATTTGTACATTCTCTTTTTTTCTTAGTCTGGCTATGTGTGTGTCAATTTTGTTTATCTTTGCAAACAACCAACTTTTTGTTTCATTGATCTTTGTTTTCTTTATTTGAATTTCATTTATTTCTGCCCTGATCTTTATTACTTCTTTTCTTTGACTAACTTGGGTTTCAGTTTGTTCTTGCTTTTCTAATTCTTTAAGATGCATCATTAGGTTATTTATTTAAAGTTTTTCTTTTTTTACATAAGTACTGATAGCTATGAATTTTACTCTTACTACTGCTTTGGCCATATCCAATATGTTTTGGTATGTTCTGTTTCCATTAGCATTTGTTTCAATACATTTTTCAATTTCCTTCTTAATTTCTTCATTGACCCACTGTTCATTCAGGAGCATATTGTTTAATTTTTATGTGGCTACATAGTTTCCAAAATTCCTCTTATTATTGATTTGTAATTTTATTCCATTGTAGTCAGAAAAGATGGTGGATATTATTTACATTTTTTGAATTTTTAAGACTTGTTTTGTGACCTAACATATGATCTACCTTTGAGAATAATCCATGTGTTGGTGAGAAAAATGTATATTCTGCAGCTCCTGGATGAAATGTTTGTAAATATCTTTTAGGTTCATTTGTTGTATAGTACCAATTAAGTTTGATGTTTCTTTGTTGATTTTATGTCTGGGAGATCTGTCAAATGCTGAAAGTGTGGTGGTGAAGTCCCCTGCCATTATTGTATTGGGGTTTATCTCTCTCTTTAACTCAAATAATATTTACTTTATATATCTGTGTGCTCCAATGTAGGGTGAATATATATATAAATATATATATATTTTTATATAATTATATAAATATATATATATAAATATATATATATTTTTATATAATTATATAAATATATATATATTTTTATATAATTATATAAATATATATCATATATGTATCATTTTATTTGTAGTTATAAATGGAATTACTTTTTAAATTTTTATATACACATTTTATATATATATGTATTTGCACTGCTCATAAAGCAGTATATTGTTAATTGGACTTGAATTTGTTATAAATGTCTATTGCAAACTCTGGAGCAACTACTGTAGCAGGACGAGCCACAGACAAAACTCCTCAGACACTGGATTAAAGAAGAAAGAGGTTTTTTATTCAGCCAGGAGGGTCGGCAGACTCGCGTCGTAAGAGCCGAGCTCCCTGAGAAAGAAATACTTGGACTTTTTAAAGGCTTACAACTTTAAGGGGTCCACGTGAAAGGGTCGTGATAAATAGAGCAAGCGTGGGAAATGTGACTGGGGGCTACGTACATCAGCTAACAGAACAGAAAGTTTTACAATACTTTTTTCATACAGTGTCTGGAATTTACAGATAACACAAGTAGTTTAGGCCAGGGGTTGATGTTATTATTATTACTTTGTTTAACTCCTAGGACTGGGTGGTGGTGCCAAGGTTGTCTGGCTATTTATCTTACTTTTGTTTCTTTCTCTTTACACCTGTCTTGTGAACTAGGCAAGGTAGGGGGAGGAGGGCAGCAGGAGTAGTAGTGGTCTCCTTCCTTACTACTACATGTATTTTTTTAAATTATGCTTTAAGTTCTGGGGTACATATGCAGAACGTGCAATTTTGTTACGTAGGTATACATGTGTCACAGTGGTTTGCTGCACCCATCAACCCGTTTCTCAAAAGAAGACATTTGTGCAGCCAAAAAACACATAAAAAATGCTCATCATCACTGGTCATTAGAAAAATGCAAATCAAAACCAAAATGAGATACCAACTCATGCCAGTTAGAATGGCGATCTTTAAAAAGTCAGGAAACAACAGATGCTGAAGAGGATGTGGAGAAATAGGAACGCTTTTACACTGTTGGTGGGAGTGTAAATTAGTTTAACCATTGTGGAAGACAGTGTGGCGACTCCTCAAGGATCTAGAAATAGAAATACCATTTGCCCCAGCAATCCCATTACTAGGTATATACCCAAAGGGTGAATATATATTTACCACCATTATATTCTCTTGCTTGCTGAAGTGACTCCTTTGACATTATATAATCACTTCCATTGTCTCTTCTTACTACTTTTATCTTCAAATGTATTTTGTCTGTTTTATGGATAGCTACTCCTGCTCTTTTTTGGTTTGCATTCGCATGGAATATCTTTTTCTATCCCTTTATTTTCAGTCTGTGTGTACTTTATGGATGAAGTATGTTTCTCCTAGGTAACAAATCATGGTTTTTTCATCCATTCAGCCACTCTATTTCTTTTGATTTCAGAATTTAATCTATTTACATTCAATTTTATTATTGATAAGTAGGGATTTACTCTTGCCATTTTTATTTGTTTTCTGGTTGTTTTCCAGTCTTCTCTTTTTTCCTTCCTTTTTCTCTTCCTTTTAGGGAAGGTGATTTTTTTTTTTTTTTTTTTGGTGGTATGCATTAATTTATTGCTTTTTACTTTTTGTGTATCTGTTATATGTTTTTTTTAATTATTATTTGAGGTTACTATGAGGGGTGGAAATGCTATCTCATAACCAATTATTTTAAAGTGAAGACTCCTTAAAAAATTAATAAAAACTCTACAAAAAGAAACTAATAAAAATTCTACACTTCAGCATCATCTCCCACTTTTAAAGTTTTTATTATTTCTTTGTCTTATTGTATTCTCTGTCTTGAAAAATTGTAGTAATTGTTTTTGATTGGTTTATATTTGTCTTTCCACTTAAGTCAAGAGAAATTTACACACCACAATTACAGTGTAATACTGTTCTGTGTTTTTCCTGCAGCTTTCTATTACTAGTGAGTTTTGTACCTTCAGATGATTTTTTTTTCTTGCTCATTAACAACCTTTTCTTTTGACTGAAGGACTCCCTTTAGCATTTCTTGTAGTACAGGTCTGGTTTTGATGAAATTATTCAGCTTTTGGTTGTCTGGGAAGGTCTTTATTTCTTCTTCCTGCCTAAAGGATATTTTTTGCCAAATATATTATTCTAGGGTAAAAGCTTTTGTCCTTCAGTACTTTAAATATGTCATGCCACTCTCTCATGGCCTGTAAGCTTCCACTGAAAAGTCTGCTACCAGATGTATTGGAACTCCACTGAATGGCATTTGTTTTTTTTCTCTTGCTGCTTTTAGGGTTCTTTCTTTATCCTTGAACTTTGGGAGTTTGATTTTTAAATAGCTTGATGGAGTCTTCTTTAGGTAAAATACGCTTGGTGTTCGATAATCTTCTTTTACTTGAATGTTTATATTTTTCTCAAGGCTTGGGAAGTTTTCTGATATTATCCCTTTGAATAAGCGTTCTATCCCTATCTCTTTCTCTACCTTCTTTTTAAGGCCAATAACTCTTAGATTTGCCCTTTGAGGCTATTTTCTAGATCCTATAGATTTGTTTCATTGTATTTTATTCTTTTTTTTCTTTTGTCTCCTCTGACTGTGTATTTTCAAATAACCTGTCTTCAAGCTCGCTAATTCTTTCTTCTGCTTGATCACTTCTGCTATTAGAGACTGATGCATTGTTCAGCATGTCACTTGCATTTTTCAGCTCTAGAATTTCTGCTTGATTCTTTTCAGTTATTTAAATCCCTTCATTAAAATTGCCTAGTAGAATCTAAATTCCTCTCTGTTATCCTGAATTTATTTGAGTTACCTCAAAACAGCTGCTTTGAATTACCTGTCTGAAAGGTCACATATCTCTGTTTCTCCAGGACTGATCTCTGGCACCTTATTTAGTTCATTTGGTGAGGTCATGTTTTCCTGGATGCTGTTGATGCTTGTAGATGTTTACTGGTATCTGGAAATTAAATAATTATGTATTTACTATGATCTTCACAGTCTGGACTTGTTTGTTGACAGTCCTTCTTCATATGGCTTTCCAGACATTCGAAAAGGGAGTTGGGCCCCAAGCACAATAATGCTGCATTTTTTTGCAGAATTGTAGAGGTACTGTCTTGGTAGTCCTGGATAAGATCCAAAGGAATTCTCTAGATTACCAGGCAGAGACTCTAGTTCTTTTCCCTTACTTTCTCCAAAACAAACAGAATTTCTCTCTCTGTGCTGAGCCTCTTGGAACTGTAGGTATGGTGATACAAGTACCCCTGTGGCCACCACCACTGGAACAGCTCTAAGTAAGAACAGAAGCAAGCACAGCACTGAGCCTTACCCAGTGCCCTTTGTTTCTGGGTGGCAAGTGTCTCCATGTCCTGGGCATGTCTAGAGATGCTGTGTGGGAGCCACGAACTGGAAAATCAAAACCCTTAACAATGTACCCAATGTTCTGTCTACTTCAGCTAAGCTGACACTCAAACCACCATGCAAAGTTATTCTTACTCTTCACTCTCCTTTCCACAGGCAGAGGAGCCTCTCTCTGCGGCCATCACCACCACCACCAGTCCACAGGATATTCTTCCAGGTGACCATCAATGTTCACTTAAAGCCCAAGGGCTCTTCTATCAGCTTGTGGTGAATGCTTCCAGCCTGGGACTCACCCTTCAGGGAAGCAGGCTCCCCTTTGGTCCAGCACAGGTCAAGAAATGCTAAGACCCGAGTCTTGAACTTGTGGACTCCAAGAGCTTACCCATTGCCTTACCTCACTGTGGCCGAGATGCTACCTGATTTTTTTTGTTGTCGTTGTTCTTGTAATGCTGCTTTTCTGTGTGAAGATAATTAAAATTTGGTGTTCCCACAGGGGATATAAATAGTGTAGGCTTGTATCCACCATCTCACTCTGCCTTCTCAATCTCTGCATTTTTCGTGGGTCCAACACAGTATATGTTTTTAAAATGGCCAAAATGAGGTTTGCTGCCATGAAAATGCTGCATTTTAAAGGAAAGTATGGAGGAAGAAGCTCAAATGTTTAAAATGTTACCACTTAATAAACACTCAAACTTTTTCTTTTGTCATTTCTGTAATAACAATAAAAAAAACTTTAAAAAATTGTATGATTTTCAAATGTTATTCTTAAATTATATAAATGTGCTATTTGATCTTAGGATCAAATAGATTCTATTTATTTGTTGAAATTATGGTCTTAGTTTACCTCATATTATAACTTCTGCCAAATGTAACCTAATTTCAAATAAATTGCGTGGTACTCTCAATTATTAACTATGGAACAAAAAGGAAACGTGTCTATATTACATGTAGGTAAAAATAGTAAAATACTTCCAAATCAGAGAAATGTACTTCTAAATAAACATTTTAACTTAGGAAAATGCCTACATTATTACTTCAGTTATATATTGGAATAAATTTACTTGCCATAAAGTATGTTAATAAATAATAAGAAACTTGCATATGGCCTACAATTATTTCTATTTGGCATGTCTTTAGTGATTTTTTTTCCCTGCACTTAGAGTGATATTTTCAAAACAATAATGAGAAATTTTCATCCCCTAATACGTTATTTTCAAAGAACACCTGGGGTTCTTAGAGCAAGTCTCAACAACCCACCATGGCACAGCAATCTGGTTTCTATGTATAATTACAACCTTTTCACCAACAGCCCCATTCCCCAACTCCATACAAAATGTGCTCCAGTCACACTAGATGCCCCTTCTGCTTCTCACATGCATTTAGCTTTTTTCTGCCACCAAGAGTTTGTTCATGCTGTTTCCTCCACCTGAAGTACTCTTTGAAGGGTCTTCACAATTCTGGTCTGTTGTTGTTTTAATATGTCAGCTCAAATATCACTTCTAAGTTCCAGGAATGGAACCCAAACTAAATGAAAATATAAATCCCTGGGTTCTTGTGCCAATCTATTGGTATATTTGTTACGAAAAGCATGCCTTGTCTTTTTCCCCTCCCCTGCCCCCGCCTGTGTTATGGAGAAATGTAGTTTTGATGGCTGAGTTTTCCTAATTCCCACTGGGTTTGGGCAGTGGAAGGTACGAACAGGATTGGAAGGCAAAGGAAAGAGATGCTACACATAGCATTTCTGGCAGTGTCTGCACACTGACATGTCGGCTCGAGGCTACAACACTTTCAGCCAGGCCTGCAGAATTTTAGCTTCCACCCAGGGTCTTGGATTCCTGTTTATGGTAACAAAGCCTCCTCTCTCTGTCCTCCAGTAAGTACAATTTTTAAACTGTGTAGGATGCCCAGTTTGTAATTGGTTGTTTGTTTCTAATTCTCCAACTTTGAAGGTGGTGATGGTATTTTCAAGTATTGATCACTGTTCTCCTGCCAAGGCAGAGAAGTAGATGTATTGCTTTTTCTACTGACAGTTTTTCAAAATATCTGAAGGCCACAACTATGTAATGACAAAGTGTTTTCTTCTTCCAGTTGAACAAGCCCAATTCCTAAGAAACAGTGTTTTGCGGGTTATCTCTAAGATCTCTTCAGGTACTAAGAATCATATAAAGTATCTAATTTGGCTTTTGTTCAAGATTATGATTAAGAATTTGCAAAAAGATGTCTGAATACTGTTGTTATCCTTAGGAAATGAGAACTTCCTCAGAAGTAAATTGTGTGCATGAAAAAAAATAAATAAAATACCTTATTCTCATAATGACCTTTTTGGGCTACGTCCAAGTCTGGTGTATAAAGATCTGGATTTCTGCTCAGTCTTGATGTATAGATTTGGATTTCAATGTCAGATCTTCAGTAATTTGTTTTGATTGTTTACTCCATGTTCTGATCTTAATTGTCCACTGAGACATCTGTAATGTAATTAAGCCTTTAGATTACTTTGCAACCATTTCCTTACCTTTCATATTCCTGGCATCTCTGTGATATTAGACATTAATGTATCAACAGCCAGTTTTGAATGAAATAAAAGCTTAATTTAGACATTTAGGAATATTCTATCTGGAACAGTTAATAGAAAAAGTATAGTATGTTGCAACTCTGATATGGGATTCTCTTAAATATACAAAATATATAAAGTAAAAAAGTCATTCAGTTTTGATTTTACTTTGGTGAGTGACAGTTGGGAGAAGCAGCCCAGAGTGAAGTAAAAGCCTCTTCCCTTTTCTTTCTTTGCTTCTTTCTTTTTCTTTTTTTGTTTTGTTTTGCTTGGCTTTACTGAAATCACATTTACCCTGGATCTTCTGACCTCTTTTGTTTTTGTTAAAGAGAGTAAAGAGAGTCTCTGAGTATCTTAAAATAGGTTCCATTCCTTCTGGAATATTTCTATCCTACCCAACCCTCTTTATACCACCAAAACTCTGAGAGAGTTGGTATTTTCATTTATCTTAAAGTGCTTTTGCTTTTTTAATTATTTCATTATGTTCCTCTTTCTTGTCATTTTAACAGGAGAAAATACCATCCCTGACTATCTGTTCCCCATTCCTCTATCACTCACCTTCTGGTAAGACTTTCCTGTTTCTTTCATGTCTTGTTGCCACCTTGTGCTTCTCATACTTCTTCGATGTGTGTGCTTAAAATTGATGTAGAAATTCTGGGTTTGTCATTCTAAAAACTGCCTTCTAATACTACTAAATTTTTTGTGCACTAGTGCAAAAGTACTTAAGCGCACACACACACACTTCAGAAACCTGTGGTCTCTCAATACAATGTCTCTTAAATTCCCTTATTTATTCACTATGTATATTACTAAACAATTTAAATCTCACCAGTTAAAATAGTGAATTGGGAAAGAGAAATCTTGACCTAAGAATGAACTCCTGCAAGAACAACTGTTAATTCTGCCTTCTTCTCCTCTCCAGCGTCATAAACTCATAGGCACATTTCCTTTTTGTCTTTTCTGTTGGTTGAATGTATCTAAAGATTTTCAGTCAAAATTAAGGTAAATTACCTAATGTTTGTTGAGTGTATTCTATGAAGAGTAAACAAACGAACAGTTTCATTCAACTCTTTCTCCTCAACCCCTCTATGATATTTGGAACCCGTGACCATTTTATTTTCCAAAGAATTTAATATTTGGGAGGGGGCAAGGATTACATTTTGTACGTGAGTGTAATCATGTAAGTGTATATACTGTGCATTGGCATTTTGTCAAAAACGTTAGTAGAATGAAGGAAATCACCATAGTGATGCTACTTTTGACTCAGAAGATCATAAATAACCCTTGAATCTTATAGCAGGAAAAAGATTTGTCACAAATCTTAAGGGCACTTGGCAAAAATACTCTGAGAGTATAGACCTCTTAAGAGAGAGTTTTCTGGCATTGAACACACAGAAGTGGCCTGTTTTAGTCTGTTTAGGTTGCTAAAACAAAATATACGAAGTACTTTATAAATAATAGAAATGTATTGCTTACAGTTCGGGAGACTAGGAAACTCAAGATCAAGGCACTGAAAGATTTGGTGCCTGGTAAGGGCCCATTTCTGATAAATACATTTCCTCAAATGGCAGAAGGTGTTAACAGGCTCCCACAAGTCTCTTTTATAAGGACACTAATCTCATTCATGAGGACTTCACCCTCACAAACTAATAAACTCCTAAAGGCCCCACCTCTTACTATTATTGCAATGGTGATCAGATTTCATCATATGGATTTTGTGGGGACACAAACACTCTGACCACAGCATGGCACAACTCTTGAGAGAAAGCTTCATCATGAATGCAAGTACCAGGGGGATTGCAATTAATGGTGCTAACCCGTCTTGGCGTCTTGGCACCTTGGCATCTCTCTTGACCTTTCTTAGAACCTGATTTGGGGGATTAAATGAGGACCATCAGGAATTTGATTCTTTTTATGATGGCAAGAAATCTTGGACGCTTCTCATTGAATAATATTTTACACAATATGATCTATCGGAAACAATAGATTTTAGAGATATTTTAGATCCATCTGTTTAACTTTGCAAATCAGAAAACTGAGGCTGGCTGGGTGCGGTGGCTCACGCCTATAATCCCAGCACTTTGGGAGGCCGAGGCAGGCGGATCATGAGGTCAGGAGATCCAGACCATCCTGGCTAACATGGTGAAACCCCATCTCTACTAAAAATACAAAAAATTAGCGGTCGTGGTGGCGGGCGCCTGTAGTCCCAGCTACTCGAGAGGCTGAGGCAGGAGAATGGCGTGAACCCAGGAGACGGGGCTTGCAGTGAGCCGAGATCACACCACTGTACTACAGCCTGGGCGACAGAGTGAGACTCTCCATCTCAAAAGTAAATAAATAAATAAATAAATAAATAAATAAATAAATAAAATAGAAAACTGAGGCTAAAAGACCATAAAACTCTGTGAATAAGCATCCTAGAGAGGGCACAGAACCAAAGATTTCTTGTTCTTGCCTTATTGCTCACTCTTCAACATCGTATGAATACATTTACAAAGGTAGAGATAATTGAAAAAAAATCTGAAGTTAGCTTTACCAGTATCACAGCAAACATTCCATTTTGTTTTCAATAAGAATTGATTCAAAATGAAGCACTTCTGTTACATGTATGTATTTTTTAAAAGAACACATTATGTGGGATTGTTCTCAAGCCAGATCACAATATAATAAAGCAATCCATCCTTCCCCAGCAGAGCACAACAAAGAAGCAGATCTTGAATGAAAATGTTAACATCAGACATAACCACTGAAAAGTAATAACACTACAACAAGATAAGGCAATTTACATGAGTATTTCATAAAGATTTTCCTCCTGAGGTTCTTATATAATTTCTCTCTCTCCTAAGCCTGAGATTTTTTTTAGTTTTTAAAAAAGTGTGGTGATCAGTTACATTGCCTTTGAGAATTAGATACATATTTATATAGAAATAATATCTATGAATATCTATATGGAGATAATGCACAGGGAGAGCAACAGATATTCAGAATAAGAATCTCATTTCTATAGGGTGCACCAATTGCATCAGCAACTCATTGTAGTTCTTTTGTAATGTGAGCACATGAGCTCCATTAACATTTGACTCTGATTTGAAGCTTTTGAATTTAGGAGGCTCAAGAAATCCACCTGAATGCTGTCTGCTTTCATGAGCAAGAATAACTGTAGAGTCGTTTGCTCACAGCGTGTAGCTGGGCTGCAGTAAGATGTAGAGTTGGATACCCTGGTGTTGATTCCAAAAAGAATTTTCAGCTTTCTCATGACGTTCTCCTGAGAGGTTTCATCTTCTTTTCTTGCTCCCTTTTTGCTTCTTCACAATGCCAGGCACCTTAAGTATCCCATTGGGTATCTGTTGTCATTACAAACTTGTCTCTTGATATTTTGGCTTTACCTCCCACTTCTGGCCTAGAACCTGCCTCTTCCACTTGGAGCTAAAAATATAATTATCTTTTCCAGTTTGACCTACTTCACTGTGAGAAATATTTTAGTAACTGTTCTATTTATCCTTCTACTTCTAAGTGTCTAAAACAACTTCCTGGTCTGCTCTAGAACATTCTCCAGGACTAATTGCAGCAACTATCTAGATTTTTGAGTTCCTAATAGGACTGCCCACAATCTTTTGTGGGAAGGAATCATATAGTTGACTATATCTAGGTTGAGCCATGTTATTCAGCAAAACAAGTTGGAGTAGGAAAAGGAAATTTTCATATACCATTAAAAGAGGCTCAGCATTACTTTCTCAAATCCCAGAACATACGAATATTTCTTGAGCATGAGCTGGTGCCAAGAGGTGGACAATGAGTATATGGATGTGATAGCAAATGGAATTTTACAAAGATGTGCTCACCAATGCATAGCATATCCCATATACTCTTCTTACAGTATAACATTCAGATTCCTCTGTTAAGAGATGGAAGCTATATACATGTTTTTCTTTAACTTAGTAGACCTTTGTTACTGCCTGAACTGGTGGAATATGGTACAAGTAATGCTCAGTGACTTCAGAGGCTGGTTTATAAAAGGCAATATGACTTCTGCAAGTCTCTCTTGAGGTCCTGATGTGCCCCAAGCTGATATGTGAGAAGGCTGGCTGCCTGGGAGCCACCTTGTGCAGCCACGTGAGAAGACCACATAGAGATAGGCAGAGATGACTTCAGGAGTCTATGTCATGAGAGTCTTCAGCTGTTTAAACCTTCCCAGCCCAACCTCTAAACATGAGCAGGCAAATCTTCAGATGATTCTTTTTTAATTATTATTATACTTTAAGTTCTAGGGTACATGTGCACAATGTGCAGGTTTGTTACATATGTATACATGTGCCATGTTGGTGTGCTGTACCCATTAACTCATCATCTACATTCTTATCCCCAGCTTTCCAGCCACCCCAACTGAACCTAGTAGACCAGAAAGAAGTTAACCCCACCGATCCCTGAGTTGCAGTTTTATGAGCAAAACACGCATTATTGTTGAAAACTACTAACTTTAGGATTGTTTTGTTACGAAGTCATAGCAAGTAAGATAGATATGTTCTTTGGTGCTCCCAATGTTTTCAGATATTGAATTACTTATCAAACTGAAATTTACGTTTCAATTGAAAGCCCTGGTATCAATTAACGTTGACAAGTTAGAAGATCTGCTAATATTGAGCCAACATTTCTACACAGCAAAGTTCAATTAGAGATGAATAGTTTCTGCCTTTCAGTGAGGCTTATATTGTCAAGTGTTCCACAGGCTTCACCACTCCCAGTCCACTTAGTCATTTAGATTTTCTGCTGGTAACTTTTGACATTCCAGTTTGGACTCTAGAAACGTGGAGTATGACTCTCCTTTCACTTCTCAAACATTTTAAGTCAGTATAGGCAATTACCCTAGGAAATAAATGCAGGTATTGGACAATGACATAATTTAATGCTTGGCCTACAAAGCAGTGCTTAGCTATTGCTAAGATTTACATTTAAAGAGGGTTTTGGTTCAAATCTGTTTATTTCCATGGCTACAACAATTTAGTAGTGGGCAGGCAATTAAGAAATGGTCTCATTTTCCATTTTAGGAAGTGAAGGGTCATAGAAGTTGTAGGGACAGTGAAACTTCTACACCTTCTTCTACATAAGCAGCAGAATGTACCCCATTGATCGTCCTGCATTTCCTGGTTGCTGCTTGGTCACTTGCATGTCACTTCCATAGTTACCATCTGTCTATATCTATTCTAAAAAATGGATCTGATTCATTGGGTTCTGAAAAAGGCATCCCCCCGCCCCACCCTTAGCATTGCCCTTTAGGTAAATATTTCCTCATCTGTTTTATTTCCATTACTTTTACAAAAGTAGCATCTTAGTGAGACGGCCAGATAGGAAGGGGTCCTCAGAGAAACTCCAACTGGCCTGCACATTGGGAGGAGTGTGCACAGGGGTGGAGTCACAGAAGTTCACACCATTCACAGTGGGAAGGAGCCTGGCCCCTTCTCTTCCTGGGTGGAACCTGAAATTCAGTCTGTGAAGTGGGAAGCATATACTAACAAGATTCTCACTCTGGCTTTGTGGAGAGTCCCTGTTTCTCTTTTTTTCCTTTCCGCCCAGCACATTCCATTTTTCTCCCACTTCAAATCATCTGCAAGCCTAATTTTTGGTGGCTCTGTGACAAGAACCCCACCCCTGTCTTTAGCTGAACTAAAGAGATAGTCCTACAACATTGGAACAACACTGTCCTCAAGATAAGTCTCAGGAACTTGGTCAGAGCAGCACTGGGGGACCAACTGAGAAGACTTCTCTTTTTTTCTCAGAAGAAAAACATTTTTAAATGAGTAAGAAAGCAGAGAAACAGCCAGGCAGTCCATTCCAATTGTTCATCACCCTGTAGACAAAAGAAGAGATCGGTAAGACATGAGGAAGGAACAGTCCTACAGAGTTTGTCTGAAGAATGGAGCAAGAGGCAGATCTGCAGGAATTCGCTGAGACATGCTTGGAGAATAAGGGATTATCTATAATATTTCTTTCACAATGTAAACTGTTTTATCTTGTGACAGTTTTTGCCATGGACTAACTCTTCAAGAATATTTGAACAATGAACAACCCTGGAAGATACCAAGACAGAAGGAAGATGTCTTTCTTTTCTCAGGAGGAAAATAAAAATAATGTCCTCCTCTGTGCCAAAGGTAGGCAGGTTTACCAGGAGGCCTTTTACAAGATTAGGGGTTTCTTAAGCTTGGGTTTCCTCTGGTGTGATACAAGTCCACTGTGCGTACTATGTGCATCAGGGCCACTTCATGTCACTCCCCCAGGTCTTATGGGAGAAGGGGAACTGGCAAGAACATGAAGCTTCTGAAGCCTGCCGTGCTCTGATTAATAAGGGTCTTTGTCTCTGATCCAGAAATCTTGTGTCTTCTGCCAACATCCATGAAACAGGGACAGGTTCACTGGTTAGTTTGCAAGTATGGGGAAATCACAAGAGCAGCAAGAATATTTCCTTTGGTCTTAAAAGGATCTTGGACCACTATTGAGAGATTCTCTTTGATAAAGAGATAGTACTGCTTTCTTTTGCAATAGGATAAAGAAAAGTATATAGGTGGCTACAATCCCCTTTAATCTATACTCACCACCCCACCCCAATTCATACTCCTGGAGACACTTTTCAATGTGCTAAGGTCTGCAATTTGGATTCAAAGCTGAATTGGTCTGAAATTTGGGCTTTTTTTTTTTTTTTTGTCTTACAATGGCTTCAAACCTAGTGTGTAAGAAAATCACATTCACATGCCCTTATCACGAGGCAGACAAAGGAAATTTGCCACTGCAATGGCACGGAGAAGACTCTGAGTGGAGGTCTCTGAAAAGTGTTTTGGAGGGAAGATGGTGCTGGGCAGCAGAAAGTAAATGAAGTCTTTGACAGTCAGTTGTATGAAGGCATTTGGTTAGAGGAAACAGCTTAAGGCAAGGCCAAGAGGCTAAGATGAAGCCAAAAATGTAAGTTCTTCATGTCTCTCATAATGGACAAATAAAAAAAGTCCTTACTGATTTCTTGAAGACAAGGATAACAGAAGCTTCTCACCTCATACTCAAAGGTTCCTAACTCTTTTTCACAGACTCCTGACTCCTTAGAGGAGAAAGCAGGTGTAATAACCTGATTTAAAAATTTCTGCAAACTCACTGCAGTAGGAAATGCTTGTTTCAAAAAAATAAGTATATACACTTCTACATACACTTGATTTTCTTCCCAAGATGCTTTTATAAAGCTTTCGAAAAGTTTACAAATCAGGGGTATTGACTAACTCCTTTCTGTATATTTGAGAAATCAGATTCCCACAGAAAGGGGCCAATATCGTTCCCGAAGGTTGTATGGCCAATAAGTGACAGAGCTGGTTCTCAAACTGGGTGTTATGGACTGAATTGTTTTCCCCCAAGGCCATATGTAGAAGCCCTAAACCTGCTGTGACTCTATGGGCAGATAGGGCCTTTTAGGAAGTTATTAAGGCAAAATGAGGTCATAAAGGTAGAGATCTACTCCAATAAGATTGGCATCCTCATAAGAAGAAGAGACACCAGAAGTCGTATGCACAGAGGAAAGACCCTGTGAGGACATAGGGAGAAGGTAGCCATCTGCAACTCAAGGAGAGAAGCCTCACCAGAAACCAACCCTGTGGACCCCTTCGTATTGAGCCTTCAGCCTCCAGAACTGTGAGAATATAAATTTCTGTTTAAACTACCCAGCCTGTGATATTCTGTTATGGCAGCCTGAGCAGACTAATCACACCAGGGCTTCCATTTCTACACCCACAGCTTTTCACTACAACAAACTTCCTTCGTGATGACTGCCAAAGCATCTTCAAATATAAAGACACTCAAATCTATCAAAACGTCATTCTTGCCTGCATTTGAGTTTTGCAGGGAAAGGGATAAAAGTAACCCATCGACTTGTTTTTCATTTTTGCAGGTTATTTTCCTTATTTACTGCTGGATAATGAAATGATAAAAGTGCTCAAAGCACTTTTTAGTTGGTTATGAAGAGAAATCAATACTGCTTTGTGTTTCAAAAAGGAAAGACATGCAAGGACGCTGAGGTATTAAACACAAGTGGATTGGATAGTTATTTGTGAGGGGTTGCTAACAATTGAATTACTATTTTAATGTCATAACATGGCAGCACTCAAGATTACCTTTCACATCTAATCATACCATTTACATGGAAGTGAGAAAATGCTTCTGAAGTGGCCAAATGCTATTCACTGAATGGATAACGATAACACTAGAAATTGCTCTGGAGGAAAAATAATCAGATTCCCTGCCAGGCTCTGGGGAAAGGTAATGTCCATTCACTTGGGGGAAAAAAAAAAAGAAAAAACAGGAAAGCAAAACAAAATATACAAAACATATATTTTTTAAAGGGCAACTTATCTAAAACAAAACAAAACAAAACAAAAAAAAACTAAAAAAAAAAAAAAACTACCATAAGCTTAGACACTGGCTTTTGGATCTAATCTTGACTTTAATGCTTAAGAGCTATGTCTCGTTGATTTTGTCACTGGTAATATTAAAATTCAAAATCACTAATGTGTAAGAACACTAGGCTTTAGGATTTACATAAATCATTATGTCATTAATCTTCACAAAACCCTTTGAGTTAGGTATATTACCATCATCCCCATTTTAGAGAGGAGAGTGTTGAGGCTGAAAGAATATGAAATTTGCCCATAGCTCGGAGACGGCAGAGCAAGGGTTTAAGAACAAGCCTTTGTATCTCTATGGAGAGGCAGCACAGTTCTGTCACCAAGAACTCTTACTGCATACCCCAAAGAAACACCATGAGAGAGAGTGCACATTTATGGTGAGGCCCAGACCTCCTCATTTAGCCCCAGGTTGTTTCTGTAGCCTGTGTGCACACACTCATGCCCTCTTCCCAGTCCTCTAATCATATCAAATATACATTCACCAAATGTACCAGATTTTTTATGTCTTTTTGCCTTTGATTCTCTTGGAATGCCTTTCTATTTGTTTTACTTTCCTGGTTCACTTAGCTCATCTATTACAACCTCCAGAATTATACTTTCCCAATTCCCTCAAAGAGTTTGCTCTTTCTTCTTCATCTCTAGTAGCATTCTGTTGCATCTCTCAGGGGATGTATGGAGTGATGCAACTAACTATTTATCTGTCTTTCCTGCTCAAATATAAACCATTGGAAGCTCAGATCTGTTTTCAACGTACTTGATATCTAAATACAGAAATGTTTGTATATTTTATTTACATTTTTCATATTTACATTTTAATTTTTGTATATTAGCAAATACCTGAAACTAAAATATTCTAGGATTACAGAAATTCACTCATCATAGTGAATGTTTATTAAGCACTTCCTACATGCAAGGTTCTGTGGTGAACACTTTGTATATATTAATTGATATGTTCCTTACATAGCCCTATGATGATAGTACCACAAACTATGCCCATTTTCTAGAAGAGGACATTGAGGCACAGAAAGATTAAATATCCTGCCCAAGTTGACACAGATCTTAAGTGGGGAACCTGGCATTTAAATATAAGAATCTGACTGTACATTCCACATCAGTAATCATTAAGCCTTTCTGAATAACTACGAACCAAATATGTTAGAGCAAAGGAGAGCTTCTGTGTTCCAGGGTGGCTGACTGTTAGGGATATCAAACAGAACTAGGTAACCCCTGTCCGTGTAAAAAAAAAATCCCTCCTCTTCTATTTAAAGAGTCTCTACACGTAATTGGATCCAGCAATAGCCTTCTAGTGTTGATAGTTACAAAAACAAGCACCTATCATTGTAGAGCACCTATTTTCAGATGTTGATACTTGTATCAAGTGTTTTAAAAATGCACAGTTCTAATAAGCACTCATGAAATGAGTGGCCCGGAGCACCTGCCATGCAAGTGATTCTCTCAGAAGTTTATAGTGATCTGTGTTTTTAAGGACAAAAAATCCAGAACTTCTCTTGAAATGGCACTACTGAGAAAGATGGATCCACCCTTTCAGTGATGTCCTCATTGGCCTTCTGCAGATTAAGGGACAAGCAGACCTTGATGTAGCACTTGACCTGTTGTGAAAAGGCAACTCCTCAGTTTACTGAATGGCCTTGTGTCTGTCTGATCTTTTCTCCAGATTAGGAGCAAGAGGGGATAAGACTTTCTCAAGGCCCCATCTGCCCTAGCATTTGGATGCGACCCAAGGTCATTATTATAAACACAGGTTCATCTGAACTAAGGCTTTGGTTTGAATCCTGCAGATTATTAGATGTTCCTGACTGGGAAACTTGCAAAACCACTTGAGTCTCAGCTTTCACATCTTTAAAACGGGAATCATAGCAATGCCTGCATCAGATGGTTGATGATTAAATGGCAGAATAAATGCCAAACACTCAACCCAGCACCAAGTACCAGCATTCATTTTATTTCATGCAATCCTCTTTACCAATCCATGAAGGAGTAGGGCTATCATGATTATCATTTTACTGATACATAGAATGAGGCAAATGGTACAGAAGAGACCTTCATTTCAGCAGGCCAGAGATGTTGCTCAGCTAAACTATGCTTCCTCTGTTTGCGCCATTCCTGGTGCTTGCAACTTCTGCAGCATGAAACTTTTTGACTGCACTGACTGGTGACTAGGCAGTCATAGAATGTGGTCCCAGATGTGCTTGGAAAAGACAAGTGCCTAGAAACAAACAAGCCATTCATTTCTCAAAGTAATAGTTATAGTCATCCTTCCTGGGCACTCACTGTGTACACTAGCAATATGCCAGGCCCCAATCCAAATGGTTTACGCAGATTGACTCCTTTCAGTCTCACAAGCTAAGTGTCATGAACACCCTATTTTACAAATATGTACACACAAACATACGTATATGAAAATATAGTCACACTAAGGATGAACAACTTGCTCAGCAACATAGCTAGTAAGTAATTTAAGTCTGGATTCAAACCTAGTCCTTCAAACCTAACCATGATTCCTCCCTAATTCTATCCTGACCCCATTTTCATGTCCCTAAATCTGACACAGCCAACCATATCCATACGTTTTCCAGTGTTGACCACTTTCTGATTAATTTTAAGATTTAAAAAAATGAGTATCTTTCATCAACTAGATAACAGTTCTTCCTGATGATAACTTTTGTGTGAAAAAAAAAAAATTGCTAAAGAGGATAATACTGAGAGAAATACATCCCACCCTGCAAAATACATAGTGAATTTGAAGAATTCAATGGGAGCCAGAGAGTCGTCTTATCCATCAAATTTAAATGAGTTTTTTTTTTTGAGCTAAAGCTTATGCTATGAATCTTCTTTCTTTTTTTATCTAATCTCACCATGGTGGAAGTGGTAGGGAATACTTTAGATTAAGAAAATATGTCCTTACTAGAAAACAGTAAGTTAAAAGAAAAAGGAAAGATTTTACAGTATGCAGGTTACTTCACCCAGCGAGGGAAGAGGATGGTGGGAAGAATCATAGAGTGGATTTTTAATGACTCATCTTCCATCTAGCCTGCTTTCAATCCTATTTCAGCTTTCGGTGCAGCTTTTGGCCACCTCTAACCAAGAGACACAATATAGCCACAGAGTCTATCATTCCAGATTTCTACCTTTATAACTGTACTCTGCCATATTCTACAGTCCTCTTTGAATGCCAACCCAACCCCTGGGCTCTGAAGAAAGATCCTTCTTAATTGCATAACGACAACTTCTTTTGTCTTCCAGGAACAGGTTTTTTTATTTACTGTTTCTTTTTGGAGACTATCTTCCCTCCCAAGGATTTGGCCACTGTAAACCTGGTACTGTTCTGCTCTTAGATGTGGCTTTTTCATTCCCATAATTGTAGGTATTGCCTGATGAGCTGCAAACTTTGCTCCTGACAAATCTGGCAAATGCTTAGAGTCCCCTTAATGCTGTGTCTCCTTAGCTCTACCCACCCTATTCTTGGGCTTGCTTTTAAGTCTCAGTACATTAGCTGAGCATGTTTAACTGACCTATGAAATAGCCAGTGGGTGAGAGTAACCTCCTGCAATCCATGCTGATTAGTTCAGGTTACCAGCTTAGCCCACTGCCTTAGTTTTTTTGATGCATCATCAGGCCAAATGTAAAACATAACTTTCCTTCATTAAACATTTATTGATAAGATGATGAATTAATATCTTAAGGGCTATGGAGAAAGCAGAGATAGATAAAATATACTCTGTCCCAAGGAACATGGACATATTGCAAAAAAAATAAAAATAAAAAGTTAGCTTTCTAAATACTCAGGGTAGGTGATATAGAAAAAACTATAGTTGAAATACTGTGTTCTTATTTAATTAGCAGAGCTGGCTGGAGATGAAGTGTGTGGGGTATGCTTTAAAAATTCCTCAGAATCATTTATTAGCTCTTATCCTGTGGTATTTACTACAGAGTTTTCCAAAATGTAGTCTCTTGATAAAGTCCATCCTTATGACTTTATGGGCTTGTTATAAACAGGCCATGCACCATACTCCAGGCATAAATTTTCAGAATCTCTGAAGGTGGAGCCTGGAGTTCTTGAAGTCTAATAACTGCTACCCTATGTTTTAGGTCTATGGTACCCTGCCTCCAGTGTCTCTAAAAAGTCATAAAAGCGAAGGCTCAGTCAAGTTAGAACTCAGTTGAAGAAATATTCAGCATTAAATCCTGGGGCTCCAATAATGACAGCAAACTTCAGTCCAGGATCCTTCAGTGACAACTGAGCTCACTCACTGGAGTGGTATTGGCACTATAATCCTTTACCAGAGGACTGTACTACCTCCATCATGCCCTGCTTGGTAAGATATTGATCTTTTAAAAGTCAACTTACTCGTCATTTTCCCTGTAAAGGCTTTCTTGATTTTTCAAGGCCTAACTTAAATGTAGTGCTTAGACCCCAAGTATTATGCTTTACAACTTTTCCCCTAGACTGTAGCCACTGGCCACTTGAATTTTAGAAACAATGTCTTATGCATTACTGTATTCCTCCAAATTATAGTATAGTCTGATATATAGCAGGTGCTTTAAATGCTTATTAAATGTCAGATTCACGCATGAAAATTCCTCTGATAGTCGACCAAAATCCTGACGTTTATGACCAGCAGAATTTCTGAATGGGCAGTGTGCACATTATATTGATTGCTTACTCTTTTGAATATAACTCCTGCCTTGGTCAAATAAAATGTGTATATTTGTTATTAATATTTGTATATTTCCTTGACCCAGGCCTGCACAATTTAAAATTGTGACTAACGTGATGACAGCTGTCATAAAGCTAATCTTTAATTTGCTAATCTTCACTATACCATGTTAATATGTCAGGTGTACATATTTTGAGTATTTCTCTCATAGTGTCACTGGAAATTTGTGAAGGTTTTTATGTTTCCCCTTGTGATTAGCAATATATTACTTATTATTATTATTGTCATCTTTATTTATGTTATAAGTAAATATATGTTATATATTATAAATAAAATATACTATGTAACATAATATAGTGCTAATTTATAACATAAAGATTACATATATTATATAACATATAGTTGTATATAATATATAAATATATCATATGTTATATTATATGTTATAAATACATATCATTTTCCTTATTATTTGTGATATATATTAAAATATATAAGTATATATTATCTCTACTAGTATTTGTTTTTAAAAACAATCCAAATTTTCTGTAAATTCTGCTAAGGTGACAACCTTGCCATGCTCTCAACCATTTTAAATATCTTGCTTACCTTTCTCTATGTCTTTTTTTTTTTTTTTTTTTTTTGAGACAATATCTTGTTCTGTTGCCCAGGTTGGAGTGCAGTGGTAAAATCATAGCTCACTGCAGCTTTGATCTCCTGGGCTGAAGCTATCCTCCCATCTCAGCTTCTCAAAGTACTGGATTAAGGCAGGAGCCACTGTGACTGTCCACAACTTTTGATTAAAAAACAAATTTTGAGAGTATTTGGTCAAACATATTTTTTTAAGTAGAAAAAGTAGCTATGAAATTATGAAATGCAGGTATCTACCGTGAAGGCTGGCTGAGCCACCTTCATGGATTTGAGGTATTCTTCTCTTATAAAGATATGTACTTAGAAATATTTAAGGGTAAATTTTACTCATCACCTGTGTTTATTTCCTGTCTAAGAGCTTCTGACCCTCTAATAATACAAAGTGGGAGGGCGTCCACCTAGCTTCAGCTCAAGGGCTCCAACAAACTTGATTCAGGCAAAGTGGCAGCAGCACGATCTTTCTCTATTAAACTATAACTCACAGGAGACTGCTCTGAATAAAAGCAGGAGTTGATTTTGCTAAAGGTGATTTATCTAGAAGTAAGTTTCATAGGATGACTGAGAAGAGTAGCATTACGTAGTAGAAAGAAGCATGAATTTCAGAGTCAGACAATTCAGTTCGACATCCACCTTCATCATTTACACATTCTGCGGGCTTTGATGAATTTCTCAACCTTGCTAAGTCTCGAGAGCTTTCCTTATAAACAGGGACAATGCCTATCGGAAACTTATTTTGAATATTAGTGTTGTGAGAGATATTAAATGTTTGTAACCTGATAGATGCTCACTATACATTCATCCTCTTGTCTCATTATTTAAGAGGAAGCTACAGAAAGAGAATCATTTTAAAGAAGAGAGTTGATTCAGGCTCATTAGTCAGAGATCAAAGGGAGTATTTACTGTACTAACATAGGGAATCATTCACTCCAGAGAGCTGCATAGACACGGAGGAAGGTTCTAATGCAGGAACAGTGAAATTAGCTTAGAAAGGAGTGTCCGGGAGAGGTTGAAATGTTCTTCAGATGTAAGTATCATTTTATGGTCTCCATATAATGAGGTGTTATCATGTGTTAAATACTTAGATAAGCTTTTCACATATAGCGTCACCCGGACCTTAACACATCTCATAAGGTAGACATTAATATATTAATTTTAGATGCAGAGAGACTAAAGTTAAGAGGGGGTTCATAAATTTGCCTATGACCAGACAGCCACTAGATGGAAAGGTGGTTTATTTGAATATAAATTAGTTTTGCTAAAATTATGCCATCGAAATATATGATTCTCTTTGTTAATTTCAAAGTTATTTGGATATGTGAAATATACACTGTCTGCAGTTGTTAATGGGGAAACAGAATCAATGGAAGATTATAAAACACATGTGAAACTAGATTATAAGCACCAGATGGCATGTATGTCTGTGTGTGTAAGACAGAGTGTGTGTAAGAATATGTGTATATGTACATATGCACCATAATATAATTAACTTGAGTAGGCAATGTTTATAAACCATCTAATTTATTTAAAGCATTTCACAAAGATATGAGAACCCAACGGTGAAGACAGAACTAGCCCTGCCCTCACAAATCACAGTTGTCACAATCTGATTTCACACTACTTAAGTGGCACAGTATTAGCTAGGAGAAATCTTTGTGTAAAAAAGGCAGAAGGAGCTTTAGGAAGGCAGGAAATGGGGTTTGGGACCTGAGGAACTGAGGAAAGTTGGTTAGGCAAAGTCCAAGAGAACTAGATAACAGCTTCAGAGTCAAACACGTAAACCCCTCCCAAACCATCCAGTGGTCTGACACGTCACTACTCCAAACATATGGCCCCTGAATTAGCTTTAAAACATTCTGCTTTAAAGACTTCTTAAAAATAGCTTTTTGAAGTATAATCAACATACACTAAATGCTACATTCAGTGTAGCATATGATAAATTTTGACAAAGGCACACATCCATGAAACCATCACTGTAATGGTGATAATTAGCATGTCCATGATCCCCAAAGATGCCCTTGTGCCTCTTGGTACCCCCTCCCTCCAGCCTCTCTTGGTCCTACCATGAGGCACCACTGATCTGCACTCTGTCAATATAGATTAGGTTTTGTTTGTTTGTTTGTTTACTAAAGGTTTCTATGGAGAGAATAAGTCAGTGTGTACTATTTTTAACCTGCTTCTCTAACTTAGCATAATTATACAGAAATGTTTGTATTGTGTGTATCGAGTACCTTCCTTTTCTTTGTTATATAGTATTCCATTGCCTAGATATGCCATAATTCGTTTATCCATTTGCTAATAAACATATTGATCAGTTCCAGTTTCTAGTTATTACAAATAAAGCATTTATGAGCATTCATGTATAAGCTTTTGTGTGAACATATGCTTTATTTTTCTTGGGTAATTACCTAGAAGGTAAATAGCTGGATTATAGGATAGGTTTATTTTTAACTTTTTAAAACTCCCAAACTCTTTTTCAAAGTGCTTGTGCCATTTTTCCTTTCTACAGCAGTCTATGAGAGATCCAGTGCCTACATATCCCTGCTAACGCTTGGTGTGGTCAGTCTTTTTAACTTTAGTCATACTAATAGATATTTTATTATTGTTTTAAGTTGCATTTCCATAAAGACTAGTAATAGTGCTGAGCATCTTTGTATGAGCTGATCGACAATCTATATAATCTCTCTGGTTAAGTGTCTGTTCAAATATTTTGTACACTCTTTTATTGATTTGTTCATGTTTTCTGTTACTAATTTTTGAAAGTTCTTTATATATTCCACATGTAATTCATTTATCAGATGTGTATGCTTTGTAAATGCTTTCTACCCCCTCTTGTTTATATTTTCATTTTTTAATACTTTTTGAGGAACAGCCAAGTTACAAACTTTGACATACTCCAATTTATCTCTTTTTTTTCCCTTTTCTAATTCAATGTCACAAATTTTCTTTCATATTTTCTTCTGGAATTAAAAAAAAAGCTACAAAGATAGATAAATTTGTCAATGGAATAGAATAAAAATCCCAGACATAGATCCACACATATATTGTTAATCGATTCTGATAAAGGTGCAAAGGCAAATCAGTAGAGAAAGGATGGCGTTTTCAACAAATGGTTCAAGAACAATTGTATATTCATATGCACAAGATTTGATACATATCTGACACAATACAGTAATATACATAAGTTAATTAAAAACGGGTCAGAGACTTAAAGAACGTTCATTTTGACCTGGTTCTGATACTAGGAAATTATGTCACTTTGGCAATTAGTAGTGTATATATAGAGATGTATATACAGAATGAGTGGAAGAATATGTGTGCATATGCTGGCTTTGTTTGGTTTCAGTATTGCGGTGATGGTACCCCGTGGGAAAAAATGGAAGTTTCACCCAACTAGTTTTATGTTTTGGAGTAGTTCGTTTCAGATAAAAATCATCTGTTCTTTGAAGATTTCATGCATCCAGCTAATCCTGTTCTCTTTGGGTCTTTCAAATTTTTCTACATTTCTTGGCCCATTCCTTAATATTCACACATTTTTCCTATAATTAATTTTATTTTGTTCCCCAAAGTTGGTTGGTAGTCTGGCAGTGTCTGATATATTGTAGGCGCTTTATTTATTTATTTATTTTTGAGACAGGTCTCCTCTGTCACCCAGACTGGAGTGTAGGGGCATAATCTCAGCTTATTGCAACCTCCACCTCCCAGGCTCAAGCAATCCTCCCACCTCAGGCTCCCAAGCAACTGAGACTACAGACACGTGTCACCACACCCAGCTATTTTTTGTAGTTTTTTTGGAGACAGGGGTTTGCCATGTTGCCAGGCGCTTTAAATGTGTGTGTGTGTGTGTGTGTGTGTGTTATTAGTAATAACAGGCTAATAAAAAATAGCAATTTGGTAAAGTACCATGAGTTTTTTAGAAAACAAATTGTTGATAGTCATGAAGAGGAAATTAATAAGGAAATAGAAGCAGAAACCAATTTGAACATGTTTACTTCTGTATTAGTCTGTTTTCACACGGCTAATAAAGACATACCTGAGACTGGGTAATTTATAAAGAAAAATAGGTTTAATGGACTCAGCTCCACCTGGCTGGGAGGCCTCATAATCATGGTGGAAGGTGAAAGAGGAGCAAAGGGACTTCCTACGTGGTGGCAGGCGAAAGTGAATGAAAGCCAAGTGAAAGCGGAAAGCCCTTACGAAACCATCAGATCTCGTGAGACTTATTCACTATCACGAAAACAGTATGGGGGAAACGGTCCCCATGATTCAATTATCTCCCACCAGGTCCCTCCCACGGCGTGTGAGAATTATGGGAGCTACAATGCAAACTGAGATTTGGATGGGAACACAGCCAAATTGTATCAGCTTCTTTGCTGAGATAATGATTTGCTCTACAAACCAGATTCTTCTCTGGTAATCTACATTTCAGTAAATGGCAATAGCATCTACGTAGCTGTTTAACAACAAAGAAACAAGCCAGATGCAGTGGCTCCTGCCCTAATCCCAGCGATTTGGGAAGCTGAGGCCAGAGGATCCCTCTAGTCCAGAAGTAGGAGCTGCAGTGAGCAACGATTATGCTTCTGCATTCCAGCCTGAGCAAGACTCCATCTCTTTTAAAAAGTAAAACAAAGCAAGCATAATAGCAATAAAACCTCATAAAAATCAAGGTTTACTGATAGATTAAAATTTAGGATTAAAGAAAAGTAAAAAATCTGAGCTTGAAAAATTTAGATTACTTATTCAAAAATATATGTATTATAGAAAGCTGATAAGATGTAAATATTTTAATTATTTATGTTTTCTGCTGCAGCGTTTTGGTCTGAGAAGAACCATTCTGTCTTATAGAAATAAGAGATCAATTTGAAGTGGTGGGAACTGAAATAATCGTCATCCATTTTTTCCCAAAATTAATCACTAAAGTATAAGCTCACGTCAAAAGATAATGTGAAACAACAAAATTAACAGATAATTTATACATTTAATTCAATTTAGTTAAAAAATAGCTGTCTCAAAGCTTGCTGCGTGGACTGAGAGAGTAAGAAATCCTGGATCTCTTGTATTCGCTTTTACTTTCCCTTTCACCTGAAATCTATACGTGAAAGAACTTCGAGGCTCAGAAAGAAGAAGACTTAAAATCTAAAGGATGTATTTTATCTCTGACCTTTCCAATCTTATTAAATACTCAGAGTGTCTCTCATCTGTCCATCTATTAATTTTATGCATATTTCTCTTGATTATTAGCAGACTTGACTCTGAGGTGGGCTAAGATAGGTTTGGAAGTTCAAGAACATGAGGACAAGCTGAAAGACCAGACTGGTTTAAGGATCTTGAATAGCACACTACTTTTCAAATGGAATGCCCTTATAAGCGTGTTGCGCAGATGGACAATGAGCTGTTAGAAATTATGAAAAAGCAAAGCAAACAAAAGAAAACAAATTTCTATCTCTGTCTACTTATGCTCCCTGGCTTCCTAAATTCTTTGTCGTCACTGATGGGCTCTTGCTTATACCATTCACTTGTTGGGAAATGCCTACTCTAGTATTTTATGAATACTTGAATCCAATATACCTTTGAAAGCTTGATCAGTACTGTTCATAGAAATCTCTTTTGATATCCTCAACTGGGGATAGCCACCCCATTACATGTTATTTTTTTATACTATCTAGCTTAGAGAAGATAAACATATTGACTAAATGTCAGCTACCTCTTTTTAATTGGGTGTCTACTATAACCACATTTACACTCGTTAATTTAAATTTGGATAGGATTTGCACTTCCTACATAACCACACAAGATAAGCACCATGCTTTCACTTTTCTCCCTCCATCTGTAAGTGTCTTCATTGAGTAGCTAATCTGCAATATCCTAAAGTTCTAGGAAGACTTCTTATCCTTGGTGGCTCTGCACATAATAGATTATCAAAAGTTATTTTTAGTATATTTAAATTACCTTTAATATTGAATTAATTTAATCCTGGATCTATATTTATCATGTTGAAGATACTCCCAAAGATTCTAATATCATGTGTCATTTGTCCCACAAGATAGCAGGATACATTCATCCTTAATGAGTTGGAAGGTGAGGCAGGCCTTTATCTTCATGACAACCATCCTCCACCAACAAAAAATAGAGAATTTCTACTAACAGAGTGCAGGAATAGTGCATTGCAGTCAATGAGTTAACTGTTGTTTAAATCTCCAACTGAGATGCTAGATGTGGATATGTGAAAGGTAATTGAAAATGTTAAGAAACGTTAACCTATAGAGAACTATTAATACCTTAATGGTATATGAAAAAATAAACTCAGAACATAAAATGTACCATACATTTACATATATATATTTATATACACCCACACAAATACACAAATATATTGGGATCTAAATTCAGAAAATAGAGTTATACGGTAAAAATAGAAATATAAAAGCATAACATAAAATTATGCATACCTATGTTACAACCTAAACTTCATAAAATTGAACATATTTTCTATTTAGTGTGTGTGTGTGCACGTGTGTGTGTGTGCGTGTGTGTTTCAGGCAGTGGCAACTTCTATGTGGCAGAATTAAGGGTCCTCTGCTGACATTTTTCTCAATATTCTATATTATCTGTAATGAGCACATAGTCTTAATTTTTGGAAAACATAAACATTATGCTAACAAATTTATCAGACAAGAAAGTTAATCTTATTTGTGTGTATGAATCTTCTCTCTCTATAATTGTAACTTACTTTACAGAATTTTGTTATTTTACCAAAGATGGATAAGAAGAACAGGAAATCAGCCTCTGCTGCATCTGTCTGGTTAAATAGGCTCAGCTTATCAGAGAAAATGATAATTTATGTAAACTTTTTAAAATTTATATGATATTTATAAATACTTATGGAGTTCATGTGATATTTTGTTACATGTAAAGAATGTGTGGTGATGAGTGTATCTGAGAGATCCATCACCTTGAATATTTATTATTTCTATGTGTTGGGGACATTGCAAGTCCTCTCTTCTACCTATTTTGAAATATATAATACATTTTAGCTATAGTAACCCTACTGTGCTATTGAACATTAGAACTTATTTCCTCTATCTAACTATATGTTAGTACCCATTCATCAACCTCTTCATTCCCATCTCCACTCACACACCCTTCCCAACCTCTGGTATCTCTCATTCTATTCTCTGCCTTCATTAGTTCACTTGTCTTAGCTCCCACATATGAGTGAGAACATACAGTATTTGTCTTTCTGTGCCTGGCTTATTTCACTTAGCACACTGACTTCAAGTTCTGTCGATGTTGCTACAAATGACATGATCTCATTCGTTTTATGACCAAATAGTATTCCATTGTGTATGTATACCACAATTTCTTTATGTATTTATCCATTGATGGACACATACCCAGTCATTTATGTTTTCAGGCAGGCATGGCCCTAGAAAGTTTACATTCTAATGACAATTTTTGAAAACATTATTTCAATAATTACTCATGGAAAAGATAATGAATAAATCTTCTAAAGAGTGAACAAATACCGAAAATGCAATAAAAAGAGATGCTAGACTTAAAACAGTCCTTGACATAAATTAGGCTATACTTAAAAATATGTATGAAATAGTTACAATGACATGGAATTATTTCATGAAATACATACATATACACATATATGAGAAACTGGGTAACCTTTGAAAACAGTGAAAAGTGTCGTGGATGTGGAAGGGAGAAAAGTTTACAATGGCAGCCATGGCAGCGTGCTGCTCAATCTTCCTTGGAGAAATTTTCATTCAGAGTAAAGCTGTGCAGTTAGTTGCTAATGTCCTCAGGATCCATCTCAGCTTTCCTGCCAAGCCCATGCTCCTCCAGCATGGCCCTTGTCAATGATTGAACCCAAAAGAAATACTGCGACTTGGCCCTTTCTTTCCTTTCTCTCTTTCTTTCTCTCTTTCTTTCTTTCTCTCTCTCTTTCTCTTTCTTTCTTTCTTTCTTTCTTTCTTTCTTTCTTTCTTTCTTTCTTTCTTTCTTTCTTTCTTTCTTTCTTTTCTTTCTTTCCTTCCTTCTTTCTTTCTTTCCTTCTTTCTTTTTCTTTCTTTCCTTCTTTCCTTCTTTCTTTCTTTCTCTGTCTCTTTCTTTCTTCTTTCTTTTTTTCCTCTCTCTCTCCCCATCCCTCTCTTTCCCTCCCTCTTTCCTTCTTTCTTTCTCTTTCTTTTCTTTCTTTCTTTCTCTTTTCCTTCCTTCCTTCCTTCCTTCCTTCCTTCCTTCCTTCCTTCCTTCCTTCCTTCCTTTCTTTCTTTCTTTCTTTCTTTCTTTCTTTCTTTCTTTCTTTCTTTCTTTCTTTCTTTCTTTCTTTCTTTCTTTCTCTTTCTCTTTCTCTCTTTCTCCCTCTCTCTCTTTCTCTCCCTCCTTCCCTCTCTTTCTTTCTTTTTCTTTCTCTCTCTCTCCCTCCCTCCATCCCTCTTTCTCTCACTCTCTCTCTCTTTCTTTTTACTGGACTTTTGTTATTACTCAAATCAGTCTCCTTGAGCAATTGGGAATAAGAGTTTTAAAGGTAATTTGTTGGATAGGGGCTCAGGAAGTGAGGAGTATTGATTGGTCAGGTTGGAAGTGTAATCATAGGGGGATCAAAGTGAGGGTTTTTTAAATTATTTTTAACTTAATTTAATTTAATTTAAAGTTCCAGTATGCATGTGCAGGACATACAGGTTTGTTGCATAGGTAAACATATGCCATGCTGGTTTGCTGCACTTATCAACCCATCACCTAGGTATTAAGCACCACATGCATTAGCTGTTTATCCTGATGCTCTCCCTCCCCGTGCACACCCACGACAGGCCCCAGTGTGTATTGTTCCCCTCCTTGCGTCCATGTATTCTCATTGTTCAGCTCCCACTTATAAGTGAGAACATGCTGTGTTTGGTTTTCCATTCCTATGTTAGTTTGGCCATTTCTATCCAACCTGGGACTCATGAGCAGTCTTTGCTTTGCATCTCCCACTTAGCTATCCAGTAAATTCTCCCAAATCTGCTCTACAGTCTGAGGTTTTCAATCCAGCATTCACTCCTCTTTCTTTTCACAGGAAAAATCTGCATTCTGAATTGGAGCTTTCTCTGCTCAACCACATTTCCTCCCAATTTTTTGTTTTATTTTATTTTTATTTTTATTTATTTTATTTTTTTGAGATGGAGTCTCGCTCTGTCACCCAGGCTGGAGTGCAGTGGCAAGCTCTGGGCTCACTGCAACCTCCGCCTCCCAAGTTCACACCATTCTCCTGCCTCAGGCCCCCAAGTAGCTGGGACTACAGGCACCTGCTGCCATGCCAGGTTGATTTTTTTTTTTTGTATTTTTAGTAGAGATGAGATTTCACCGTGTTAGCCAGGACGGTCTCGATCTCCTGGCCTGGTGATCCACCCGCCTCCGCCTCCCAAAGTGCTGGGATTACAGGCGTGAGCCACCGCACCCAGCCACTTCCTCCCTCTTTTGAAAACATTAAGCCCCAATAAGTCTTTTGCATTCAGCATCTGCTTCCCAGAAGACCTAATTAACACATGCCTTTTAACTTTTCCTTCTGTCTTTCTAGCAAATGTCTTCTGACTTTGCCTTCTAACTTTGTATCTCGGTGGTTAGTTATTTGTTCAGGTACTTGAGAATCCACACATCTTAACTCTCCGGTTGTATACATGCATGTATGCATGTACTTATGTACAAACATGCATGTATGTATTTTGGAGAAGTATATATATATATATCTTTTTATTTCGTTTCTTATTTTAGATATTTTTTTCCCCTTTATATCTAGTACAAAATCACTATCCCCCATATAGGCAGTCATTCTGATACATTTAGTACATATCTTTTTCATGAGCTGTATTTAAGAAGACAGTGAATGCGTTTCAGTAAGACATTGCAAGGAAACATGTCCTAGAGAGAAAACGATACTCTCACTAATAAACAATGTCTCCCTCAAAGGTAGCTGGGAATAAAAAAGTCAGTCTCTGGCTTGTTAAAAGTTAGTTTTGTTTCTAGCCTAGGTTGCTTTCTTCATTGTTCAACGTGTGTGGTTTTACACCTCCTTCTTCGTCCTTGCCATCTCATTTTAGAAATCTCCCTAAGAAAATATTGAACGTTTTGTGCTCTCATCAGTAGTACATTCAGTACTTTGACCTCTTGCAAACTTTCTTTATTTTCTGTTTCATTTCAAGAGTTATATTAATTGAATCAGATCTTGAATTTAACTTTGAATGAAGAAGACTTTGCTGAGAGTTCTGCATCGTCTTTGATAAGAAGAGAGACTGCTGATTTTCAGCTTTTATTATAACCTGTTTTGTTCTGTCAAAATGTCCTTTAATACAGGCTGTTTTTAATCTCTTTAAATTAATGAATCTTGTTAAATGGCTCTTAAGGAAATCATTTTGATAATGGTTGACAGATTTTTTTTCCCCAGTTGGATAGTTATAGTTTCTTTTTCAATAAAAAATAAAAAAATAGGGGGAAAAATGTCTATTCTAAGCTGCATTATTTTGTGTCTCCCTGAAGAATATTTCTCAGTGTTGGTTTTCTGGTCTGTGACTGAAGAGTGATTTAGTTGTAGAGGAAAAAATAACTTAGATACACATCAAAAAACAAGACCTCAGGGACAAAAAAGTTTAAGAAATTCTGATATTTTTGGTTTGTAAAACTCTTTTGTTAACTTTGTTTCTAGCCTTGTACCTTGTATTATGGTCTTTTGTACAGTGATGAGCTGTTTTTTTTTTTTTTTTTTTTTTGAAACTACAGTTTCATGCCAAGATGTCCTCAAAATATACTCACAGGATGACTTTAATTCTGACCCATGACTTCATTTAGTACTGAAGATATTAGATTTTTCATATCACTTACATTTTAGATTCACATTTTAATCCATTTGGAGTCTTTCATTAAAAGTCTAAGAACATGCTATATCATGCCACCAATTACTACTCAGGACTGGGACAAGGAAGCGAGGAATAGATCAGGGATTTGAGTTATTGAACCTCCTCTACTTAAACAATAATAATTTTGAGTAAATTGTTTATGTTTGTGAATGGCATAGCCTTCAACTACTCTTAGCTTTCTCTTTCAATTACTTCCATTCCTCCAAAAATGTATGTATATTTCACACAGTATAGCAAGAGCAGATGAAAACACTAAGCTTTAAAAAACTTATCAAATGCCCAGACATATATGGTATGTGGGGACTGCAGACCTATTCAGGACAGGAAATATCCCAAGGCAGAAGGAATGGAAGGAATGGAGAGGAATGGAAGGAATGGCTTATAAAGGAAGCCAGCAAAAGAAAGATATCTAGCAATAGCAAAAGGAGGATAGAGGAAGATCTTTACATTCCATGTTAGGAATGTTAGACCTTTATGTTCCACGTTAGGTTAGGTTCTGCATCTTTCTTTCTCTTTTTCTTTCTCTTTCTTTCTTTCTTTCTTGCTTGCCTGCTTGCTTGCTTTCTTTCTTTTTTGAGACAGAATCTTGCTCTGTTGCGCAGGCTGGAGTGCAGAGGCATGATCTTGGCTCACTGCAAGCTCCACCTCCCTAGTTCATGCAATTCTGCCTCGGCCTCCCAAGTAGCCAGGACTATAGGCACGTGCCATCATGCCTGGCTAATTTTTTTACTAATTTTTAGTAAAGATGGGGTTTCACCATGTTAGCCAGGAAAGTCTCCATCTCCCGACCTTGTGATCCACCCGCCTTGGCATCCCAAAGTGCTAGGATTACAGGCATGAGCCACTATGCCTGGCCACATCTTTCTTTCACTGTGGCCTTTCTTAAGACATTGAAAGGCACTGAACAAATCTTAACTGTTTGAATGGAATAGAGAATCAGAGAAAGAGCGAGAAAGGGGATAAAATGTTCTGGAGATCAAAGCGGGATGCTATTCTTACTGTGGGGTGTGTGTGTGTGTGTGTGTGTGTGTGTGTGTAAAGAGAGAGATACATTAAAAAGGATAGAGACATATGTGCCAGTTACTTCCTACATCACACCATAGAATGTAAAGAGATTCCCTTTTTCACATTATTTGTAAAGTCATCACAGAAGAGACAAATCTTTTATTCTTTATCATCTTCACAGTAGTGTCCATGCCTAGAATCCTGGGTCTTCTGCTCAATAATCATTGTATAGCCCTAGACACAAATGAGGGGAAGAAAGTTCACTAAAACAAAAAGCAAGAGTGAAGCAGGAGGTATAAAGAAAAACAAGTTTTCTAGGCTGAGTCACTCCAAGACCCAGAGATAGGAAGGGCTCTGTCAGGGCTTTAATAGCATTATCTGCAGAATCAGGACCCTCAAGGAATGGGCTCCAGAGCCTCTCCCTCCAAATCTGGAGCAGGGATGAGAAAAACAAGTTTAACAATTTCCCCCTTCTTTTCTGATTGTTCTTCGTTTTGTCGTCATGACTATTATTGCAAGTTTGTAAGAGTTTTGCAAGTTCCTGTTTTCCCATCTCTGCAGTATGGTGAGGGTCACAAGACATGCCTAAGTTGCAACACCTGTCACTGTTTAATAAACTGCCTTTGGTCTGCTTCTGTAAGCTTGCTTGCTCACCCTGCAGGTTTTGCGCCACTAAACTGGCCAACCCCCTTCAGTTGCATGTATAAAAGTCAAGCTCTGTCTTTGTTCAGGGCTCAGTCTTTGGATGTTAATCCACTGGTCTGGTGTACCTAAATAAAATCCTCCTGCCCACCCATCGGTCTCTCCTGTCCCTTAATTCCCACAACAAGAGCAGCTTCTGCTTGTTTGTAACTTTACCACAGTTAAGTCCCTTGCTCAGTAGGGAAGATTGGTCAAGCTGTTTGGATCCACGTTTGACAGGACTGGAAGGAAGGAAGTGGTCATATTTACTGATTGTGGAAGGAATCTCATCAGCTTGTCTGAGGGACAGTTCTAACCCAGGGAGAGTGGCTGAGTGGGTTATTGAGCTTTGGAGACTGATGATTTTTTTGAAAGTGAAATGTCAGAGTCAAATGAGGATCAGTGAATCTCTGAAGATGAGAACAGGTAAGCATGAATAAATTTAGGACAAAAGATGATATTTGTGTTCTTTTAAGACATAGTCTCCAGTATCTGAGGTTGTATTTTAATGTGTTTCAGTTAAGAGAATGTGGGAAAGTCACATTGAGTCAGGAGGAAGAACTCTCCAGCCGACTGCAGGATCTTGAGCAATGAGTCAGGAGAAAGAACTCTCTAGCCGACTGCAGAACCTTGAGCAATGAGTCAGGAGAAAGAACTCTCCAGCCGACTGCGGGATCTTGAGCAATGATTCAGGAGAAGGAACTCTCCAGCCGACTGCAGGATCTCGAGCATTGAGTCAGGAGAAAGAACTCTCCAGCTGACTGCACAATCTTGAGCAACAGGGTCTATATATTTTTCAGTATCAATTATAATCTGTTAATTCTGCATCTTATAGGAAAAAAAATATTTGGTTGGTGCAAAAGTAATCGCGGTTTTTGTCATTTAAAGTAACAGCAAAAGTACTTTAAATGGCAAAAACCATGATTACTTTTGCACCAACCAAATAAATAAAATAATTAACTGAAGCTTCAGGGATTTTTTAATTCATATGACTTTCAAATCACATTTGTTTTCCCAAAAGGTATTCAAGAATAAAATTGCTGTATCCTAAGTACAGCAATTCTATTTGTGGAAAGGGAAAAACAGAAGGCAAATCTTTTATCTGCCCTTGGAGTTTTCACAGCATACATTCTAATGCATTTTTTTTTTCTTTTTCCCCAGGTGATAGATTATCACAAGGCTGTTAAAAATCCCAGGACTTTTAAATAATGTATTCATGAAACTTATAATAACAAAACTTGAAAGTTACAGAGAAAACTGCACATGAAAAAGGTACACATAGTTTGGAATATGGACCGTGGGCACTCTGCCTTTAGTTGTGGATATTTTGGGGGTAAGTGTGCATGTGTGTGTGTGTGTGTGGTCTCAATAAGTTAGGGAAGAGGTGGGCTAAGTCATTTGCTTTTTTTCCTCCATATTTTATTCTGTTAAATACTCACACCACTCTTGTAACATTGATATAAATGCTTTCATTTATAAAATATAGAGAGGTTGAATAACTTGCTGAGATCACTCAGCATTTAATGGCAGAAATGGGATTCTCACTCAGATCTGTCTGTTGCCATGCCATATTATTTGAATGATAATCCTTTTTTTTGTAGAAAGTGATACTTGCTCATTGTAGAAAACTTAAGAAATGAAGACAAAAAGTAAAAGCAAAATGACTTTTCATCTACCATTTAGGGATGGCATTCTGTGTATGTATCTTCCAGGTTATTCTCAGCACACCACCCTTTCTTACTTAACTACTGAGATTCTCTTTCCCTCATCTGTAAAATTGAAGCAAAAGCATTAGCACTTCTACAGTTCCATATATTTTGAAAATTCTATGATTTTTATACCTCAAGTGCTTTCGCTTTCAATTTTTAGTTCCCTTAATGGAAAAAAAGTACTCACACAGAAAGATAGGAAAATTTCCATGAACAGTTTGATGCCTCCTTCTCAGGGACGACACTAAGGCAGGGAAAGCATCTCCAAGTAGGTTACAAGACACCTATCCATTCCTTATTTCCTGGACAGACTTCATCTTAGTGTCCTGGCTAACATGTGACTACATCCCAGCCCATAGCTAACTTTAGGATGATTAGAACGGGAACAAGGGAAAGAAAGCTGGCTTAGGAAGGTCATAACATTTGTGAAAATTAATGTGAATATAAAATTGCCGACCAGCTCAGGAACCTTATGGAGTTATTGTTCCAGGTGCCAGCAGCAGATAGATTGATTTAAAGCAGAAGCAGTGGTTAATCAGTCACCTGCAATTTAGAAGTTTAGCCCTTCTGGTTGGCAGTATTTTTTTTTCTCCTGCATCTTGACTACTGCACTGACAGAAAGATTAGAAAGCTACATAATTGCATTAGGATAACAAGGCAGTTCAGGGAGAAGCTGATACCCTGGTGGTATTTCTAAAATAATTTGGAGGAGCTGCCATTACCATCTTGTTGAGAGGTGTCTGCATTTGTCAGAAGGGACAAAAAGAAGAGAGTCTATCATCTATTTTTTCAGATTACTACTTACTTGAAAGATGAGTCAAAAGCAGAGACATAAAGATCAAGTGGTTTGGAAAGAAAGGACATCACTAACACTTTTTACAATGACTTATGGGTTGTTGTGTTTCTTTTTTTATTATTATTATTTTTGTTCTTTTTTTTCTTTCTTTCTGTTAAGTCAAGCACAGGATTTGCATTATTTCAGACTTAGCCTTCATTTCTTCAGCTCCAAATTTCCCCTTATTTCCTGACTATCTCATTTTTCTTTTTCATCTTTCTGTCACACACACAGACACACACAAACACACACACAGACACACACACACACACACAGGACACAAAATGTTGTCATAGAAATATAGAAACATAAAGACAAATATGCACAGACACCAATACAGGTGAACACACAGATGTATTCCATATTGCAGGAAGATTTCTTTTTCCTTGGACAAATTGCACTTATCATATCTGTCTACACAATATGCTCAGAATGCATCTTTCTAATAACAATTTATAATTTTCCTTTTCTCTCAGCCTCAGTTTCACCAACTGTGAGATTAGGATGAACATGCCATCCTACCTAGGATTGTAATATAATTTTGAAATAGTTAAAATCTTTTCAAATGAAAGTGACATAAATTCACATTGTACTCTCTTAAGCAGAAATAGGACCTTTTTTGGAGAGAAATGCATTTGTTTCACAGTCTGAATGAACAGGAACAGTTCTGTGTAATGAGAGCTTAGATAGTCTCAGGATTCTCTTTCTATCTCAGTCTTTATCTCTCCACATGTAATTCACATATCTGATTCTCTGCAGTGCTGAAGATTATTTTTAGAAAATAACATGCATGTCATATTATCCAATAACAGTTCACTATTCATGAGGTATTCATAGAACCAAATAGAAGCACTGACAACCGCTTTCTTTGCTGTCCCTCTTTGTCCTTGCCTGCTCCAATTTCAAAAGTCTTCTTTGCTTGGAAACCATTAGTGACCACTGCCATTCGTGATATCTTCCTTCTCTGACACATTGAAATATAGATATAATAAAAGGTAGGAATAAATAAGAAGGTGGAGAACTTGATTTGTTAGAAATTAGATACAAATTCTTACAGAAAAGTAATTAGTGAGAGAATAATGGAGTGTACCAAGTCTTTTCCACCTTGAGAAGCAACAGAAGACAGGAAATCTGAAGTTTTAAGGTTTTTGATGATCCTAGAGCAACTTGAGATGGCTGGTGAGTGGGAAAAAAAAATGTCTAATGGCCACAACCAGAATGGAGGTCCTATTTGGTGGCACGAAAAGATAATGTAATAAATTGGCAAGCACATTGTTAAAGAAGGGAGCATACAGTGTGATCATGGAGTATGTGTCTTCCTGCATCTGGCTTATATCACATTGTGCAATGTCCCCCAGGTTCATCTATGCTGTTGCAAATGGCAGAATTCCTTTACTTATGGCTGAATAATGTCCCATTGCATATGTGTACCACAGTTTGTTTATTGGTTCATCCATTGATAGACATTTGAGTTGTTTCTATATCTTGGCTATTCTGAATAATGTTGCAGTGAACATGGGAATGTAGAGAAGACAAATATTGTATGATCTCACCTATATGTGGAATCTAAAAATGTCAAATTCTTAGTAGCAGAGAGTAAGATGGTGGTCCCCAGGGGCTGGGGAGTGGGGAAAATTGGGAGGGGTTGGTGATAGCATACAAACTTTCAGTTACAGGATGAGTAAGTTCTGGGGATCTAATGTGCAACATAGTGGTTATGCTTAATATTTTATTGTTTACTTAAAATTTGCTAAGAGAGTAGATCTTATGTTCTCACCGTACTCACCTCCTCCTGCCCTCACACACAAGGGTAACTATGTGTGGTGATGGGTGTGTTGTTTAATTTGATTATGGTAATCATTACACAGTGTATATATATATCAAATCATCACATTGTATATCTTGAATATGTATATTGTTTATTGATCAATTATACTACAATAACACTAGAAGAAAAGAAGGGAGGATAATATATTAGAGAGAGAGAGAGAGAGGAGAGAAAACTTATCCCAAAAATTATAAACTAAGCCTTCTCTGCATACTGAGCATAGACCTCCTCCCATCCAAGTATGTGTACTTTCACCAGTTTCTGAGAATAACCGGAGAAATCTTTGTGCTAATTCTAGTAACTTTTTGGATGCTGAGATTATTTGAAACTATTTGCACCAATTTTTACTTTCTAAATATCAAGACTTTTTTTGTATGTATATAGTCAACAAAGATTGAACCATAATGATTTCCAGGTCACACATGTATTTGTTTCTTCTCCCCACTCACCTCCCAGTCCAAGACCGTGGCTTTCTTGAAAGCAGTGTCTTCCATGATTTGATACTGCATATCTATTCTTCATGTCTCACACAAGGTTGGAAACAATAGGTTTTCAATGCTTATTTTAGGAAATAAAAAAATGAATGGATGAGACAAGATACAACAGATTGAAAGGAGATAAAAAAAACTGAAAAAGGAATAAGTGGATATGAAAAAGAAAGGATGGGACAAAAGTCTACCTTCTCTTCCTTCTTCCTGGAGCAAAAGAAAAGTGGAGTCCAGGCATGCGGTTGCCGACAGCATTGGTATTTTGCCTTTGCAGTAGGTGTAATATATTCATTTTTACAGCGTTGACCAAAAGAAAAAACACACACACACAAGCCTCTTACATGTTTAATTTTCGGTTTCTTGTCAACTAGGCTGACTATCCTATTAATTCTATTTTTTACTTGAATGTTTGGCTCCCAAATCACACACCTGTTTCACACCAAACTCCAGTGCTTTTACTCACATGTCTTCAATATCTCTCTCACTAGGGTCATGTTCCTGCTATGAGGCTCTTTTGGCAACTGGGAAGTAGAGCCAGTTTCTAAGTGGAATCTGTTTCCAGGCCAAATTTTTAGATGAATACATGTATTTCTGGCTGAGTACCATCTTTAAAAATACCTAGATTTTTTTAAACTTGACTTCCAAAGCACAACCCAGCAACGGGAGGAGCTTTAAAGTTCCATGGCACACATAGTTGAATTTGTTGGTTGACTTAAAGAAAGAGAGCAGGTTTAGTACTCATAGATTCTAATCCTGGCTAGCCATTTGATTTCAGAATTTATAAAATGGGGGCTCAATCACTTGACTTTCCATCACCTTTGTGTTTTCAGTGTCTAACACAGTACCTGGTACGTAAAGGCTTAACGAGTAACTGCTAATTAAATAAAAACATATATGAATAAAAATTTACCTTTCTGACTTCACAGAAGCTTTGTGATGGTAAACAGAAAATGTAACTCTAATTATATTTGAAAACTCTTTAAACGGTGGGAGGAGTGAAACTCTAACATAAAAGCAAGTTATTTATTATGACCTATATCTCGAGCTTGGAAAGAAGTTAATTGTGCATATATTATGTAGGCAATTTACCTACTCCGTATCACAGAAAGTTAGAGCTAAAAGGAGATGAGAAGATTTTTTTTCAAGCCCTTTCATTGCCAAATAAAAAACTGCGATCCATAAATGCAAAATGGCTGACTTCAAACCGTGTAATTGGTAAGTAACAGAATGGGTTAGCTTGTTAATGATGGTTTTGATAAAACACTGATTTTCTTTTTCTTTTTCCCAGAGAAGGACCCTTTCTTACATGGATGGGTTTTCTTTAAACCACAGAATCAAGCTAAACTATCAAGCATCCAAACCCCCGTTGGGATTGGAAAAAGCTCACAGAAGTTTGAACTGACGAAGTCACAGTCTCTCTATGGGTTTACTCAGCCTTGTTGGGGCCTTCCGCTCATAGCAGTATGGCTGCCAACTTTGCCTTATATGATCGGTGATTAAATTTCACTCTTCCCTGGAAGAAGTCCAGGGAGGAGATGTTTGTTAGGGGAGTGAGCAGAAAAGGAGATACGCTGTGCCCCAGATACAGTGTCAGTTGCTGGAGAGAGAGAGCTGAGTCAGGCTTCTCAGGTTTCATAAAGAACTCTGTTGTCTCACAAGTAAACAGCAACAACAACTGCAGTACCCAGCACCACGTAACAAGTGATTTGGCAAAAGCCCACAAGTGATACTTTGTTGGCATAGTAGAAGGGATTCACCTCTTCCTGTAGGTTGGAGTTTGGGTGGCAGGTGACAGAAAGAGGCAATTATGAAAGGCCTAACGTGAAAAGTTATGCCCAATAAACAAGATGACAGAGTCAAGGCACAGCAAGACTGAGAGGCATAAAAGAACCTGTCTACGTAACTTCTAATAAAATCCTCTGTTGCAGCTTCTGGCCTTCAGAAGTTCTGTTCTCCTAAGTTTCTAACACAATTTATGCTATCGTTTCATGGATGAAGGGGCTGTGGGATGCTGTAGCTTCTTTAAAATTTGGTATCCAGAATAGGTGAGAGGGAGGATGAGATATTTAAGACAAATGTTATATAAGAAACTTGCCCCAATATGCCTGATGCTTGGGAGAGCACCCTCTGAAGCCAACCTGTTTGGAAAAATAAAAGAATTTATTGTCAGTCTCTAATCTCATGGACATCATGGTCCATGATGGGATGCCAGCTTTCATAAAAATATGCAAAAACTGGGCCAGGCACGGTGGCTCATGCCTGTAATCCCAGCGCTTTGGGAGGCTGAGGCAGGCAGATCACAAGGTCAGGAGTTTGAGACCAGTCTGGTCACTATGGTGAAACCACGTCTCTACTAAAAATATAAGAATTAGCCGGGGCGGTGGCGTGCACTTGTAATCCCAGCTACTAGGAAGGCTGAGGCAGAAGAATCACTTGAACCCAGAATACAGAGGTTGTAGGGAAATGAGATTGCACCACTGCACTCCAGTCTGAGAGATAAAGTGAGACTGTCTCAAAAAAGAAATGCAAAAATTTCTCATAAGCTAGAGACATCAAATACAATGGGAATAGGGCTTCGATGGACAGAATTAAACATGTGTGTGGATTTTATTTATTTTTCACCGAATTAGTTTGATATATTTTAGCGCCTATATTTAATTCTAATCCTCTTCATTTATCTCTTAATGCAAGTTGACTCAAGTATCTGCTATGCTCTAAGCCTCTGCCCTAGGTATTGATTAGGAAGGTTGATAGCCTCTGTTGTTCAGATGCTTGAATTAGGATAGAAAAAAATATGATGATTATGCTAAAACTACTACACAAAAATTTAATAAAACAAGGTAAAATAATTATTAAGAAATGTATGTGGTGCTTAGCTAGCAAATGAAGGATAGATTATACAAAGGTATTCTCAAAAGCAAAGATTTAGGGATAAGAAATAACTTGCATATTTGGAGAACTATGTAGGTGAAACGTAGGGAAGAGTTAGGTAGAAAAGAGGGCATTATGCTGGAGAATGTCCCTAATCTTAGTTGGAACTATTGCTTTATGTTGTAAAAATAGAAGTTTAGTTTAATAATCACTGAGAAAAAAACAGACGGTACAAATATGCCAAATATTTTAAGAGTTTATTTTGCTATTTCCTGAATGATAGGATATATTTTGAAAATTTTCTTCATTCTACATATCTGGTAATTTATACATGTTATTTTAAAGCTCGTATTTATTCAATAATATAGAAAATAAATAGATTACACAAAGGATGGGTGAGGTACCATTGAAGGCTTCTGAAGGCTGGTGATCTGGTTTGGCTGTGTCCCCACCCAAACCTCATCTTGAATTGTAGCTCCCATAATTCCTACATGTCATGGGAGGGACCCAGTGGGGGGAAGTGGAATCATAAGAGTGTATTTTTCCCATGTGGTTCTTGTCATAGTGAGTAAGTCTCTTGAGATCTGATGGTTTGATAAACGGGAGTTCCCCCAACACCCTTTTGCTTGCCTGCCACCACATAAGACATGATTTTGCTCCTCCCTTGCCTTCCCCCATGGTTGTGAGGCCTCCCCAGCCAGGTGGAACAGTGAGTCAATAAAACCTCTTTCCTGTATAAATTACCCAGTCTTGGGAATGTCTTTATTAGCAGCATGAGAACAGACTAATACAGCCAGATATGTGAGGGATATTAGAGAAACAAGTACCAGCAGAAAGAAAACAGTTAGAATAATGAGTGTGAATAATTAGAATAAAAAACCTGGGTTTCTTCAAGTAAACCAATTATTATTGATGCAAAATGATAGATCATTTGCTGCGAGAAATGCGTATATATGCTTGTTGAGAATACAGCTCTCATAAAAATTACCCTCAGCTGATGTGCTTATTTTTGGTTCTCAATTCAGAAAATGGATGTAATTCAGCAAATCCACGTAGGAGCCATATCTAAATGACAAGCATCTGATTCTAAAGCTTAAGTGCAGTTATTATGCAAAAATGACCTTTATACTTGCAAATATTATAATTCTATAAAAATTACACTCCTATACAGATTTACTTATAAGTAAATATTTTCTAATGTAAACCCAAGACCAAAAGTAAACCAAGATATCCTTTCTATATTAAGTTACTCTATTGTTCTTTTTAGAAGTAATTCTGAATATTTAAAGAACTTTCTCTTTTTTCCTTAACTTTGAACAGAAGGAGTTCCTTATTTAAGGTTGATTCAACTCCTCTGACTAAACTTTGAAGTCAGTTTCTCTGCTGCCTTCTGGATTTAAGTGTTTCAGAGGAGAAGTCTGAGACCAGTTGTAGTTTCTTTACTTATTTTGCCTAAAGATATGTAGGATATTGTATTTTTTCTTATAACCAATTTTGAAAAGAACCTGTGTATGCACCTATTGTTTTGAAATAATTGTTTTTCTAAAATCTTCGTATCTATTTTATGTTCAGCTTTGGAAATACACTTTGAATTATTTGTACTTGATTTTTTCCCCCAACATTTGAGAGATTTGTTTTATCATTAATTATAATGTTAAGTGTAGATTTCCTCTAATGCTCTTCATCAAATTGAGCAATTTCTCTTCTATTCCAAGTTACGGAGAGTGTAATCATGAATAACATCGAACTCTAAAATTTTTTTTCTCTATCTAATGAGATAGTAATATATATATATGTGTATATATATATACACACACACATATATTTTTTCATTTATTCTGTGGATTTGGCAACTTACATAATTTGATTTTTCTAATGTGGAACTAGGTTTGCATTCCTGGATAAATGCACTTTTAATATATTGCTGGATTTATTTGCTGATATATTGTTGAGGATTATTGCATCTATCTTCCTGAGGGATATTGGTCTGTCATTTTCTCTTTCTCGTATGTATTTTTCAAATTGTATTATCTGTATTGTGTTGCTCTTATAAAAGAAGTTTGGAAGAGTCCACTTCTCCTCTATGTTTTAAAGGAGAATTGGGAAAGACTGCTATTAATTCCTCCTTAATTGTATGCGATAATTCACCCATGAAGCTATCCAGGCCTTTATTTCTTTTTTATTGTTCATTTTTTTGTTACAAATACAATTTTTAATATATCCACAACTTGTCAGATTTCTCATTTATGTTAAGAAAATTCATTCTCCATTTTCAAGTACATTATATTAAACTTAAGAAATATTTTTTGAAACTACACAAAAATGATTGCTTTGAAAAAAATAGAAGAATTATTTCCAGGGGAGCAATTTTCTTTTTACATGATGGAAAAATAAAATGTGGTAAATTTCAGTCCTGCCACCAAAAATTTAGTGTTCATCACAGAGGCAATGTTGGTCTTGTTTTACCGAGACCTCCTTATGTCACATCTGGAATGCTATGTTTACTTCTGAGTGCCCTCTATTAGACAAACATCCACTAAATTCAGAGTACTCATATTCAAATCTAGTTATGAGAGCCATGCAAACAGTGTGTGTCAGTGACATAGCCAGCATTCTAGATAAAAGAGGGGTGTTGAATTGTGTATGTACCTAATCTTAAAAGGTCAGTCTAGCTCATTGTTGCCAATTTCTTCAGGAGAAGCAACAAACTGAATTATCATGAAAATATTGGCATCTGACTTATGTGGGGTAAGTTATAATGTAGAATTTGCTTTTGGTCAATTTAAGGAATATGAGTAGTACACAGAAACACACTTTTGAATAACTAAAAATAACAAAAGAAGATTTATCGTTCAAAAGGGGTAATTTAGAGAAAGGACAATACCTGGATTTAAATATTTGCATAGCCATAACATAGAAGGAGGATCTGAAGCATTCTCTTTGAGGCAATAGCGGATGAATAGAGCATTGAGAATAATAAGTACCTACATAGCATTGTAATGTGTAGGATGATTCAGAGCATTTACTTCTCAATATGGAATATAGATGCTCTCTTATGTGACTTTATGGTTGAGAAAAGAGAAACATAAAAATGTTTGAATATATTATCTCATATAACATAGTTTCTAGGTACAATATTAGAGTTGAGAGTTAACCAGTGGTATGCTAGAGACACTGCCTAAGGGCTCCTGATATGGTTTGGCTGTGTCCCACAGTATGGTTTTCTCATACCATTCTCGTGACCGTGAGTAAGTCTCACGAGATCTGGTGGTTTTATAAATGGGAGTTCCCCTGTACCACCTCTTTCGCCTGCCACCATGTAAGACGTCCCTTTGCTTTTCCTTCATCATCTCCTATGATTGTGAGGCCTCCCCCAGCCATGTGGAACTGTGAGTCCATTAAACTGGTTCCATTTATAAATTATCCAGTCTCGGGTATGTCTTTATTAGCAGCATGAGAATGGACTAATATTCCTCCCAGGAACGGATAATGTTCCACCTCACCCAATGTCATGTAGGTAGCCAGAAATTATCCTTAAATGATGTATTTACACTACAGAAAATTGGCAAATACTATAAACTACCCCCTCCCTAAGTGTTAATTGTTAATAATTTACCAGCCTACCGTTGGTTTAACCTATACGTGCTGTTGTAAAGACTGTTCTTAACTACTATTTTGTATAGGAATTACAGAGATCTCAAGGTAAGAAAGAACATTTTCTTTAGCAATACATTTATACTAACAAATTAGAGTATTTCTTAGCTTCTCCTTAACTTGGGGATATTCAACCAGAGAGTGGATAACCAAATTCAGAGCTAAACAGAGAATATACAGACATTGGATAGAGGGATTGAAATTCTTCAGTGTAGGACCATATGCCTTTCTTTCTATATTCTTTAGGTATTAAGAATCTATATAATGGCTTTGTAAGGGAGAAAAATATCTTTTCCTCACACATTGCTAGGTTCATGGCCAAGGCCCTTATAATGAAATACAAATTGACAAATGTAAATCCACACGTTTATTTAATATAAATTTTATATGATATGGGATACTTTATGAAGAAATGAAGGCCCCCCCAAAATGGCAAATCCTGTATATTTTTATGATAGTTTTGATGAAGGAATGGACAGTCATGGAGAAGTATGATTGGATTAAAAAAACTATGATCTAATGGTAATAAACTGGAACAAACCTAGTGAGACCTGTTTGTTCAGATTCTTCTCTGTGTCCCTGTGTCTTCAGAGAAAAGGATGTTCCTTTCTTTTTGGTCTAGGGAAGATTTCTATTGAATGAGGGTCTAATGATCAACGTTAGTGGAAAGTCAGAAAATTCTTTTGGAGTTTTATGATGTTTCCTGGGATAAAGTAGAAGAAGGTCAGAGTGAAAACTTCTTGTTTCTGTTGTTTTTTCAAATGCCAAACAGCCATGTATTGGGGTAGCATTTCCTCAACTCCATAGGCATAAATGATAACATTAATTTTAATGGGAATATTCTCACTAAGAAAAACAAAATTTTAGTTCCTTAAATTTGAGCCAGTGTTAAGTTTGGCTTAACATAGGTCATTATTAAAAATACAGCATTTTTGAGAATTGAGAAACAACTCTCAAAACCTTGAAGTTTCATTTGAAGTCAAGAGGCTGACTCATAAACCACATTAAACGTTTCCTAAAAATGCCAGCCAATGTCTGGAAGGGTCATTATTTTGGGGGTGCATATTTCAGAGCAGCATGACATTTTCTTAGAGTCTTGTTTTATGTTGTAAAATATTGCACTAAAATTGAAGTTAAGGTTAACAGACTTTAAAGTCTATTCTTTTAAGAAAAAAATACATGTCAAGTTTGGCCTTTTATGCAAAATGAAAGCCCCCCAGAGTACAGGAGTAATGCGGTTTAACAAAGGTTAATTTAAAATTCATGTGCTGACTGCCCTTGCAGGAAGGGTTTTGGGGTCGCAGGGAATTTGACAAAAAGTTTCTCTAATCATATATAATAATTTTATATTATATATAATTTTATGTATGTATAATTTCATATACATATATAAAACAATGAATAATATATATATATTTTGGAAATGAGGGAGCATTAGGGTAAAATACAAAAAGTTTTTTGATGACTATTGTTTCACATTGGTGAAATTCTGGTTTTGGACAGAGAGGGTGTACATGTCCACCTGCTGAAAATAGTCTCTTTTCATGGGCACCACCATGGTGATAAGTGCAATTCAACTTTGCTCTTTCTACTTGAATTCTCTCCAGGTTACTACTTTGGAAGTTATTTCACTTCTGACCTTGGCCATTATGATTTGCAGGCAAGTGACTGCAATCATTGGCAGCCTTCACAAATCTGCTTCCCCCCTATGTTTTCTAAGGACAAGTGGATCTTTATTCCCTATGTCATTTGTTATTCATTTCCTTACACTGAATATATTGGAAAAATTATATTTGAGAGATTGTAGATGAACTTTATCATTTAAAAATGGGATTTCAATGATCTGTAAACCTTCTGAAATATCTTTTCTAATTTTGTATTAAATTATTAAATATAAACAAGTTGATGTTGAACAATGCTATGTATTTTTTTTCTCTTTCCCCACATACATAGAAAGAAGAAAAGTAGGAAGGGTATATAAGAAAGGGAAGGAAAGAAAGAAGAAAGAAAGGGAGGCCATGAAATACAAATGAGCTGTATTAAATATTGGCTAAGCATCATGCTAAATGATTTAATAGTTTTACCATTTTATTTTCTAAAAAACTTATGATGTGCCTATTATTGTACACATTTTGGAGGTGAGTATACTGAGGCTTAACAGGGCCAAGAGACTTACTCAATGTTATAAAATAGTAAAAACTGTATAATGGGAATGTCGTTAATTGTTTAACAACAGCAAACTATTGCATGTGATAAAAATAAAAATCCAATTTCTTTTAGAAAATTTTGAACTAGGTTATTAACAATATTGATCATGCTCTTTCCACCCCATCTCACATCAAAAAAAAAATGTATTTTAGAGTAGATCCAAGTGGTATCATTTTCAATTTGTAGTCTTAAATATCACATAGATGTCCCTATACATTTTCTATATACAAAGTATGGAAACATATCAGTATAGCAGTCTACTTTATTAATACAGATAATGTTTTAAAAACTGCAAATTAAGTCAGAAATTCACTAATGATGCAGTAAAATTGTAGACAGTATCTTATTATAGGACTATAATCACTAGTTCTAATGATTATCAGAGAACAGAACTACTTCTGTAGCTCAGATTAGATCTTTATATTCTCTTTCCTCTTGTGGGAACCTTCATAGAATTTTTTTAAATTTTTATTTCAGGTAACTGTATCCCTAACTTTCTTTATTCAAAATCTGTGTAAGACGAAATGCCATTCCCTTCCTGTACGCACTCTGTTGTCTTGATCTTGATATAACTATAAGTAGCCTGTCATACTTGTCTTGGCCCTTTATAGGTTTTAATATAACTCACTAGAGGCAAAAAGTAACTAAGAAACAGAGAAATGACAGACAAAAATCAATCAGGTGATCCTCAGTATTTTTCAATTTGACTTGTGTATGCACACCACATTCTATTTGTTATGTTGAGATTTATAAAATGTGTTTTGTAGATTGTATTTGGTACAATCAACTGTTTTGACTACACTACGTTAGAACTTTTAAAGAGTAACAAGTGAAAGATCATTTCAGCTTACCTCTTGAGGGTGCTGCCTGCCATTCGACAGTTTAACCTACATTATTTTACCAGTTCATCAGAATTTCATTGCGTAGTAAATGAATAGCTTACTGCATCTTAACCTCATTACTTTATAAAATTGAGTTAGAAGTAAGATCAATTATAGCATTAGTCATAAGCAAGTGTTAGTTCTCAGGGACATTGAAGCAGTTGATGTAAAAGTGATAAAAACATAAAGCATGCATATGAGGGTGAATCATCCATCTCAATCATATGTTCCTCTAAACCAAATAGACAAGCTAAGTGTTGAAATGAAAAGGCATAATTAGGATGTTTATAGTTGTTTTAGCTCTTTGGGAGAGTATAACATGTTTATTGCCCAACTTTTGCAATTTTTGGCCTTATGTGAATTTTAATGACACAATTTTTATTTATTTATTTATCTTATTTTTGTTTTTGTTTTGTTTTGTTTTGAGATAGAAACTTGCTCTGTTGCCCAGGCTGGAGTGCAGTGGCATGATCTGAGCTCACTTCAAGATTCGCCTCCCGGGTTCAAGCCATTCTCCTGCCTCAGCCTCCCGAGTAGCTGCGACCACAGGCACCCGCCACCACGACTAGCTCATTTTTTGTATTTTTTTTAGTAGAGACAAGGTTTCACCGTGTTAGCCAGGATGGTCTTGATTTCCTGACTTCATGATCCACCCCATCTCGGCCTCCCAAACTGCTGGGATTACAGGTATGAGCCACTGTGCCCGGCCATGACACAATTTTTAAAAACATAATCCCGATAAAAAGATACTTTTAAAAAAGCGTATATAAATGCTTATATGGACACTTGAAACATCATTTGCTTACATAGCCAGTTCTTATTCCCAAAGGTGAAATCTAACTCTTATCCCCAAAATTATCATCTACCTAGCTTTTAGCATATTGCTACAGTAATAGCAATATTGATAATCAAAATAAGACAACAATGATGATAATTTATAGCAATAAACACTGACATCAGTAAAAGACATTTAAATGGGTTGCCCAATTTAATCTTCACCCTAGCACAATTTTGCAAATGAAGAAACAGCTGACACTATATAGTATCTCTAAAACTTAACATCTCATAATTGGTAGTAGTAGAAGTTGTACCTAAATCTATGTCTACCTAAAACTGGAGTTTCAAGCTCTCCACTACCATATGTAGACTGTTTCTTATATTCAAATTATACATTATATGTGATACCTTCTTACAGAGCAGGAGGTTTTCACTTCACCATTGCCACCATCATCAGTACCTCCACCACCATTGTTCACATTGTCATTTTTATCTCTTGGCATTCTAGGTGTTTAATTCTTTTAAAAAGGATCAGCTGTATTTATCTGTAGATAGATAGATAGATAGATAGATAGATAGATAGATAGACAGATAGATAGATGATAGATAGATAGATAATGAGCATACACACAGCTTTGGGGAACTTACACACAGTAGTAGCATTCAGATATTCACCATCCATATTACACAGTAGAACCCAAGTAGAACACCTGTCACGCCTCCCCTCCATCACTACCCCACCTCTTCCACAAAGGTAATCACTCATCTGACTTCTATCATCATGAATCAGTTGGGTCTGTTTTTGACATTTATATAAATGGAACCACAATTATGTGGTCTTTTCATTTCAAATCGAGTTTATTCTGCTCAATATTACAGTTGTGACATTTGTAAAAGCAGTGGCATATAGCAGTACTTTATTTAGTTTTATTGCTGTATCTTATATACCATTGTACGAATTTACAGGTTTTTATAAGTTATCCATTGAATTTAGGTCATATGGGTGTGTTGTGTCTTTGACCTTTAGAATCAGTGCTACTGTAAGCATTTTCTGATCATCTCTTTTGGTGCACATTGACATGGTTTTCTTGGGTTTATGCTTAGTAATAGAAATGTTGGTGATAATGTATGCATGAATATCGCTTTACCAGATACTACCAAATGGTTGTCCAACATGGTTATACCAATGTGCTCTTCCATCTGCACCATATTAGATTGCTATTTGATACTCATCCTTTCTAACTGTTGGTGTTTGCAGTCATTTTAATTTTAGCCTTTTTAGTAGATGTGTGACTTTTCACATTTCTGTTTAATTATCTTTAAATATATTTTTGACTTTGTCATAGACGTGTTATAGATAGAAGGTGCACTACTAGCCCTGGAAAAGCTACAGCAGAGTTTTATTAAAAGGATGAGGTAGATTTGGGATGGAGTTTATAGTGGTCAAGCAGCCCAAACAAATAGAACAAATTTATATTTGTGGACATTTATGTGCATTTATGAACATCTTGAATTGAGTAAAGGATGGAGAATACCAAAAGTTAAAAAGGTCCCAGCAAAACTCTGAAGAACGGAGGGGAAAAAAAGAGTGAACATCTTACATTACCTGAGGACAGCTATGATCATAAAACCTGAATAGAGTTATTTTGTCCTAGAGAACGCCCACATCACCTAAAGGAGTAACAGAGGATCATGGAATCATATGAGGAGTTTCTTCCTAGCTTTCATTCTACCTGAATGAAATTAAAATCTAAGTTTTATCTTTGCATCACAAATCCCAACTGCAGTCTCCATTCAAATCCAACTATCTAAAATTGTATTTATTTGATTTTAGAGATGCAGTTTCACTTATGTTGCCCAGACTGGAGTGCAACAGCGCCATCTCGGTTCACTGAAACCTCTGCTTCCCAGGTTCAAGCAATTCTCCTGCCTCAGCCTCCGAAGTAGCTGGGACTACAGGCACACGCCCCACCACTCCTGGCTAATTCTGTATTTTTAGTAGAGATGGGGTTTCACCATGTTGACCAGGCTGGTCCTGAACTTCTGATCTCAGGTGATCTGCCTGCCTTGGCCTCCCAAAGTGCTTGGATTACAGGCATGAGCCACCACGCCTGGCCTAAAATTTTGAATTATATTTTTACTAGTCCATAGCACTCTTTTTGGTCCTAGTGATATCTTTTTTATTTTATTTTAAGGAAAATGGAGACTTTATTGACTTTGAAGAGGTCATATATTCCTTTGTAGGTTTCATAAAGGCATCACAGCTTAGTTACAAACATTAATGTTGAATTTGCAAACTGAGAGTAAATAAGACCTGGATGATTTCTTCCTTCATACTTTGCCCTCTCATGGATTTTAGCAGTGTTCATTCATTGTAGCTTCAATTATATTTGACGATTTAGAGTTACTCTGTTTTACTAACTTCCGTGGTTGTTTTTCATTTTTATATATCACCACAATGTAAAATTATACTATTATATTTCTCTCTATTTCTTTTTTTTCCATCACAGATTTTATGGCTTTTTTATGGTACCCAACTGCTTGGCCTTTAATTTCCTTCGCTGGAATTGTGCCATTTTATAGATTTCTACCCCTGGGTGAATCTAGGATTCAAGAAGTCTTTTATCTCTTATTCACATCGCACAGTATTCTCTCACATTTATTCTCAAATTGGTTTTCTATGTCAGTAAACAAAACATGAAGACGACAATTTGAGGGACAGTTTAAAAAGACAAGCAACATTCCCTTTTTAGTTTCTGGAGGTATTTTGTGCTGAAGTCACAGGCTTTCATTATTCAAGACAAATTAAGATTTATGAAATTGCATTCCATCTATATGTATGGGCACAGTGTTGGCAACTGTGGATTTATGAAATAAAAGATGAAGATACATTTTCCTTTGGCTGTTAGAAAGGCTGTTCAAATGGTAATATGCTAGAATTATCATTTAAAAAGATCTCTTATTTTCCTGTAAAATTACAGCAGCCACTTTTAAAATAAAATTTTCTATCTCTCAGAGAAAAATGATCCATCATTATGGTTATTGAGAAATTTTCTACCTAAACTAATGAAGGTAACCCTTCTTTTATGTTATAAAACAATGGACTGATTTTTAAACATCTATCCACAAGTGTTTTTTACATTTAGGTATATTACATGGATTCCTAATTTAAAAAATTATAAAGATTATTTCTCTTGAAAACATTAAGCAGACAAAGAGTGTAATAGGATTGCTAAAGTTTGATTTTGACTTTAGTAGTTGGTTTGAAAATTAAATCTCAGCACTGAGTAACTTTTTGTTTTTAATTAGTTTCTTTTTCAGCTTTAGACTTATACCACATGATCAAATGGTCTCGCTTTATGCAAAAATATGAAATTATTTTTTACATGTAACAGGGTAACTGTAGAACTTTGTCCACAACTTCATTTTCAAGATTTTTCTAAGCTAGTATGTGATTAAATAACTAATAACTAATAACATCAATAACTGTCCTGTTTCCCACATAAAGTCTCATTCCTCTCCTCTTATTTAGAAGCCTGCCTTTTACTAAAGATGACATTAGGACAATATTATAGTTTTTGAAACAGTCAGAAAATATGTGTCTGAAATTTGAATTATTCATGGTTTAAGATCTTTCAGTCGTTGTAATCTTTTTGTATTCTTAATGATAGATATAATTACTTGACCTTTCCATTACCTTAGATTTCATCTGGGCTCTTTTGTCTATCATTGCTCTTCCTTGAATCTAAAACTTGACATTCACTCCCTCACGGCTAGATGTTGAAATAGATCTCCCTGCCTCTAGATTCTTCCTGCCTAGCATACCCATTGCATTGGCATTAGAGTTTTCTTTCTAATGTAGCATTTAGCAGCATGGGCTTTGGAATTAGTCAGCCATAGGTGTCAGCTCACTGCAACCTTGCTTTCCAGGTTCAAGCGGTTCTCCAGCCTCAGCCTCACAAGTAGCTGAGAATACAAGAACATACTACCACTCCCGGCTAATTTTGTATTTTTAGTAGAGATGGCGTTTCACCATGTTGGCCAGGCTGGTCTCGAACTCCTGACCTCAGGTGATCTGCCCACCTCGGCCTCCCAAAGTGCTGGGATTACAGGTGTGAAACAACGTGCCTGGCCTAAAATTTTAAATGATAGTTTTTTTTACTAGTCCATAGCACTCTTTTTGGTCCTAGTGATAGATTTGTATTTTATTTTAAGGAAAATGGAGTCTTTGTAGACTTTGAAAAGGTCATATGTTCCTTTGTAGGTTTCAAAAAGGCATCACAGCTTAGTTAAAAACGTTAATGCTGGACTTGCAAACTGATAGGCAAAAAAGACCTGGATGTTTTCTTCCTTTATACCTTATAGGTGTGAGTCCAGCTCTACCTTGTTCTAGCTGTGAGCCTAAAATACCTTGCATAACTCCTCTGGGTCTCTGTTTCCAGTTTGGGGAAATTGGGCTAATAATGATACATAATTCAGAGGACTAAAAGGAACAGCCCAGATCATGTGGGCTTTTTATCATACGTAGCGCCTGATATGCTTCGGATATTTGTCCTCACCTAAATCTCATGTTGAATTGTAATCCCCAGTGCTGGAGGTGTGGCCTGGTGGGAAGTGTCTGGATCCTGGGGGCTTATCCCTCATGGCAGCTTGGTGCTGTCTTAGTGACAGTGAGTTAGTTCTCATGAGATCTGGTGGTTTAAAAGTGTGCGGTAGCTGCCCCTCCACTCTCTCTCTTGCTTTCACTGTGTGATGTACAAACTCTCATTTCATCGTTTGCCATGAGTAAAAGCTTCCTGAAGTCTCACCAGAAGCCATGTTTCCTGTACAGCCTACAGAACCATGAGCCGATTAAACCTCTTTTCTCTATAAATTATCCAGTCTCAGGCCTTTCTTTATAGTAAAATAAGAATGGCCTAATACAGTGTCTGTCATTAGTATTTGCCTAGTACATGCTCAAAACTAGAAGTGGTATTATATTCCCATTTTGGCAGAACTCTTTCTGCCAGGAGATGATGGATTTCTTGAGAAGAGGGAGGATATTTTTGTTTTGGTTTTGTTATTTTTAGCCTTACTGTATAGGATGGAGCTGATACAGAATAAAATCTCCATATGTGATTTTACTTCAATGACAAGTAATTCAACTGAATAATTAGGTCCACTTTGCCATTCTGTATGTCTGTACTTAATTCTACTGATGAAACTGCCCTTGCAAAAATCATGACAGTAAGAGAAATCTGACATGGCTGGCTCCATCTTGTTTCTACCTCGCAGGCTGACTGTCTTTGCTCATTCCTGGCATGAGCCAAGCTAACTTAGGGACATATTTAGTTTATAGTTTAAATGTGAACAGCCCTTCCCCCAAACTAAACCACTCTTTTAAAACTAATGAAAGGCCACTAGGTTAGGAGGTGGAGAGGGACCTGAATTCTGCTAAGATACAAGCTTAGTTAAATGATTACCAGCCATTATTTTGGAGGTCATAAGATTTCTAACTTCCTCAGGTTCTGTGTAATTCACCTAAGACTGGTCTTTTGAAATGCCTTCAGGCTTTTGTATTTCTGACAACTGGATGGTCCGCCAGGGTCCGTCCTTGCCTCAACCAGTCCTGAGGCCCCCACCCAGAAGCAGACTCAGCCAGGAGTACCATTTTTCACACCCCTATGATTCCATCCCCACCCAATCAGCAGCGCCCATACCCTAGGCCTCTACCCATCAAGCTATGTTAGAAGAATACCTAACCTCTAAGCCTTCTGCAAGATTGATTTTAGTAATAACTCTGTCTCCCACGTACAGTGGCCAGCCTCATGTTAATTAAGCTTTCACTTTAACTGCAATGCCATAGTCTCAGAGGACTGACTTTGTCTACGCAGTGGTCAGGAAGAACCCATGAGGTGGTTACACTGATACTGCATCCTCACGGCATTTATTACTGCCTCCTCTTGGGGTTCTCTCTATCTGGTGACCCCAGTTCTGGTCATATCCTTGTCTCTGAGATCAATCCTATGACTCCTATGGGAGAGTCAATGATGCCCTCTAAATCCTTTCAATATATCCTAACATTCAATCACCATACATCCGCCACTTAAGTGGAACTGAATGTGTTGCTGAATTTGACCCAATTCTCACTTGTCTGTTTGTTTGTTTGTTTAACCACTTGTAGCTTATAAATTTGAGTCCTACATCAACCATGGGCTTTGCCACTCTTCTTCTCTTCTGTAGAATTTACTTTAGCATTCTAATTAATGCCTAGAAATAGAAAGGATTTTTTAATGCAATATATGCATCACTCCAAAAAAAAAAAAAAAAAAAAAAAAAGGCTGCTCTTCTCGTAAACCCAAATGATATGAAATTCACTCTCTCCTAAGACATCCCTTTCCTTGTTACTTCTTAGAAAGTTTTCCTTTGCTAAGCTGATTTCTACCTCCAAGAAACTTTCTTCCTGTCCTTCCAATTCTGTTATTTAAGTCCAATAAAGGTAAGCCTAGTTCACTTCCAATATTCAAAGACAGCTCTTGCTTACTATCTGAGGCTGTCTCATTGAAAAAGCAATTGCTTCTTTCACCTATGCTTTATGGACCTTAATCTTGTATTTTCTAAATGATAATCATTAGACAGATTTAATTTTTCTGTGTCCTTCAAAATGACCCACATCCAGACCCAACAGTAGTGTGGCCTGTCCGATATGGAAAAGTTTTGCTAAATATTCTCTGGGTACCAAACTTCCAGATCAATTTTAGACTGATTTAGTAATCCATTAGTATTGATTTTTGCTGAAATTACCATTAACTGGAAACTTAACACTTTTTATTATTTGCTTCTGATACTCATTCACCTCTCTCTTACCTTGAAACTACCAGATTGTTTTAGCAGACATATGTTTTGCCCTATTAAATTTTATTGCTAATTTCTGACTCACTCTTTTAGCACACTGCCAAAATATTTTTGGATCTTGATTTTATCAGCATCTGAAATACAGTCATTTTCCTCCTTAGGCTCCCAACCACTTACCATCCACCTCTGGAATTACTTGTCCTTCCAGCTAACTGGTAGCCAAGTTTGTTAATATTTATAGCATTTCTAAAATGACAACACCACTTCTGAAACATCTCTCACTTTCAACATACAGTATACTCTGTGAATTCCAAATTTCAAGATATTAAGGAGAATGTCTAATTTATAAACATATATGCATATAATCTTACATCTGAATGCTTTTTTACCATGTTTACACCATAATTTCTTTCATGTACATTAAAAATACTTGTACAAGTACAAATTTGTTTATTACTTTTGCCCACAAATATGTCAGAAAGAAGATACATATTTTATAAGAATACACTAATTGTCACCTTTTTCTTTCTAAAATTAAGTTTTAAGTATTTAAATATAAAAATTTATTATTTAAATTATTGACTAATTTCATTTTTATCAACACTATATTCTCCATAACTCATAAGAGCTTGAATTTCAATTACTAACAAATTTCTGAGATAATGTGTTTTAAAATCTTTCGAGGTGGTGGTGTTTAAATCCAAACAGCAGAGAGAAAAAAGCATAAGAAGAAATTCTCTGTTGCCTTTGCATTTGTCTTGGCTTGTTTCAGAATAAATTTACTTTAGACTCTATCTCCTCCCTCCACTTTCTCTACAACCTGTTGTGTCTTCTTTACCTCCCTCAGATAACTTGAGCTAATCAATAACAAAGGTCTCCTGCACAAAGCCAATGGCCTCCTAACCAATGTCCTTTAAGATTCTACTGCCTCAACACAGGAAATTAAAAAGAATTTTATAAGTTAAAATCTTATTTTCATGCCTCTGCTCTATTAGTCTTAGAGAATAATTACAACAAATTTCTAATTACTGAGCTCTCAAGTTAAAAGTTTTTGTGATTTGACACCCCCACTCCAAGACAAGTCCTCCCCCATGTCATTTCATAGAACTACTCACAGTTCAACTTGGTAGGCTTTTTTTTATACCCACTAAATCCTTTGATCCCAGTTTGATGGGAAATGCTGTTGCTTTTTCCATTCATGTCCCTTTCTTATTTTCCTATTGGGCATAGAATTGTCACTATTTCAAACTAATAGGCGTAATTATTTTGGAGAACTTTCACATTTACAGAAAAATTGAGCAGGAAGTACAGAGATTTTCCATATATTCTTTCCTAACCCTCTGCCCTAGAGTTTCCCTTACCTTTAAACATCTTGCATTCCTGTAGTACATTGTTTACAATTGAGGAACCAATATAGATACATTATTAAATAAAGTCCTTAGTCTTTATTAGGTTTCACTCCTTGTGTTGTAGTTCTATGGATTTTTACAAATGGATAATATCATCTGTGTTATCTGTTCCCTGTTATAGTATATTACAAAATAGTTAGTTTCAGTGCCCCCAAAATCATGTTGTACACCTATCCGTCAAAACCCTGGCAACCATTGATCTTTTTACTGTCACTATAACTTTATAGTTTTCAGAATGTCATATAGTTGAAATTATATAGTATGTGGTCTTTTATGATTGGCTTCTTTCTCTGAGTAGGTTTCCTTCTTGTCTTTTCATGGTTTTACAGCTCATTTCTTTTTAGTGCTGAATGATATTCTCTTCTCTGAATGTACTACAGTTTATTCATTCACCTACTGAAAGACAGTTTGGTTGCTTCCAAATTTTGGCAAGTAGACTGCTGTGAGCATTCATATGCAGGATTCTGTGAGGGCATACGTCTCAACTCTTTTGGCAAATATCTAGAATTGCAATTGCTAGATTGTATTGATAAGACTAGGTTAAACTTTGTAATACACTGCCAAAATTTTTCCCAAATTGGCTATTTTTTATTTCCACCAACAATGAATGAAAATTCCTGTTTCTCTACATCCTCACCAGCATTTGGTATTGTCAAGTTGTGGGTTTTAGCCATTATAATAGATGTGTCGTGGTATTTTGCTGTCACTTCAATTTGCAATTCTCTAATGATACATGAGGTTAGCATGATTTCATATGTCTATTTTGTCATTCTTAGATCATCCTTGGTGAGGTATCAGTTCAGATAGTTTGCTTCTTTGAATTGCTTTTTTCTAATTGTTATTACAAATACCTTTTTTTACCTTTATTTTTTATTTTATTTATTTATTTTTATTATTATTTTCTTTTTGAGATGAGGCCTCACTATGTTGTGAAGACTGGTCTCAAACTCTTGACCTCAAGTGATACTCCTCCCTTGGCCTCCCAAAGTCCTGGGATTTCACACTTGACCCACTGCACCTCAAACATCATTTATAAAATAAAAATTTAAGGCAATATCCTCTTAAAACATTGCTTATTCCCATCAGTCTTAGTACTCTATCACTCCTTGCATGGCTCTTTAAATTCTATACATAATTCTATGAAAACGCTTGTAATAACTGATCAAAATGAGCTGCTTACACATTTTCTCCTCTTATAGATGATTGTAAAGGCTTTCAAAACAGAAGCGTATCAGGATCCCCAGCCATGTGTGTTTCCAGGCACAGAAGAAGCGTTCAGTAAATGATTTTGAATGGATGAATTCAGCCAACACAGTCTCTATGGCCAGTTGTCTAAGTCATTGTCTAAAGCATATGGTAAAATTTCTTATTTCAAAAACATAACAATAACAATTGAAGGCTTTTCAGAAAGAATAAAACACTTGAAGGAGGTAACTAATCTATTGAACTTTTTTTAAAAATATTTTATTCTTTGTTCCTACTTTGTCCTCTGGTTTCTCAACACTTAAAATGCCAGAGTTAGCTAGCTACATAATTCTTGCAAAATCCATTCCCTTTAACGTGAACTCTTTACCAACAAACAAAGGAAGGTCTAAGCACTTATTGATCATTTCCACCTAGTCAGTAATCAGTTCTAATGGGGAGACAGAGACAGTGGTGCAATAATTTTCACTTCTTAAATGGACCCAAATTCATTGAACATCTTAAAGAAAAAATTATCATCATTTGTTTAAATTTTGTTTGTTTGAGACAGTGGCATGGTTTGGCTGTGTCCCCACTGAAATCTCAACTTGAATTGTATCTCCCAGAATTCCCACCTGTTGTGGGAGGAACCCAGAGTCAGGTAATTGAATCATGGGGGCCAGTCTTCCCAGTGCTAGGCTCATTATAGTGAATAACTCTCATAAGATCTGATGGATGTATCAGCGGCGTCCATTTTTCCTTCTTCCTCATTTTTCTCTTGCAACCGCCATGTAAGAAGTGCCTTTAGCTTCACACCATGATTCTGAGGCCTCCCCAGCCATGTGGAACTGTCCGTTCAATTAAGCCCCTTTTTGTTCCCAGTTTTGGGTGTGTCTTTATCAGCAGCATGAAAAGGAACTAACACTGTAAATTTGTACCCATAGAATGGGGCATTGCTGAAAAGATACCTGAAAATGTGGAAGTAACTTTGGACCTGGGTAACAGGCAGAGGTTGGAATAGTTTGGAGAGCTCAGAAGAAGAAAGGAAATGTGGGAAAGTTTGGAACCTCCTAGAGACTTGTTGAATGGCTTTGACAAAAAAGGCTAATAGTGATATGAACAATAAGGTCCAGGCTGAGGGGGTCTCAAATGGAGACGAGGAATTTGTTGGGAACTAGAGCAAAGGTGAGTCTTGTTATGTCTTAGCAAAGAGACTAGGGGCATTTTGCCCCTGCCTTGGAGATTTGTGAAACTTTGAACTTGGGTGAGATGATTTAGGGTATCTGGCAGAAGAAATTTCTAAGCAGCAAAACATTCAAAAGGTGACTTGGGTGCTGTTAAAAGCGTTCTGTTTCAACAGGGAAACAGAGCATAAAAGTTCAGAAAATGTGTAGTTTGACGATGCAGTAGAAAAGAAAAACCTATTTTTTGAGGAGATATTTAAGCCAGCTGCAGAAATTTGCATAAGTAGCAAGAAGTCTAATGTTAATCCTCAAGACCATGGGGAAAATGTCTCCAGGCCATGTCAGAGACCTTCACGGCAGTCCCTCCCATCACAGGCCTGGAGACCTAAGAGGAAAAAGCAGTTCTGTGGACTGGGCCCAGGGTCCCCATACTGGGTGCAGCCTAGGGACTTGGTGTCCTGTGTCCTACGCGCTCCAGCCATGCCTAAAAAGGGCCAACATAGAGCTCAGGCCATGGCTTCAGAGGGTGCAAGCCGCACACCTTGGCAGTCTTCAAGTGGTGTTGAGCTTGCAGTGCACAGAAGTCAAAAATTCAGGTTTGGGAACCTCTGCCTTGATATCAGAATATGTATGGAAACACCTCAATGTCCAGGGTAAGTTTACTACAGGAGCAGGGTCCTCATGGAGAACCTCTGCTAGGACAGTGCAGAAGGGAAATGTGGCATTGGAGTCCCCATACAGAGTCCCTACTGGGGCACTGCCTAGTGGAGCTGTGAGAAGAGGGCCACTGTTCTCCAGACCCCAGAATGGTAGATCCACTGACAACTTGCACTGTGAACCTGGAAAAGTCACAGACACTCAACGCCAGCCCATGAAAGCAGCAAGGAGGGAGGCAAAACCACAGAGGTGGGGCTGTCCAAGATCCTGGGAACCCACCTCTTGCATCAGCCTGACCTGGATGTGAGACCTGGAGTCAAAGGAAATCATTTTGGAGCTTTAAAATTTGACTGCCTCGCTGGATTTCGGACTTGCATGGGATCTGTAACCCCTTTGTTTTGGCCAAGTTCTCCGATTTGGAATGGATGTATTTGCCAAATATCTGCACCCCCATTGTATTTAGGAATGTATCTACCTGCACCTCCATTGTATATACTTTTGATTTTACAGGCTCATAGGGGAAAGGGACTTGCCTTGTCTCAGATGAGACTTTGGACTATGGACTTTTGGTTTAATGCTGAAATGAGTTAAGACTTTGTGAGACTGCTGGGAAGGAGTGATTGGTTTTGAAATGGGAAGACATGATATTTGGAGGGGTCAGGGGCGGAATGATATGGGTTGGCTGTATCCTCAGCAAAATCTCAACTTGAATTTTATCTCCCAGAATTCCCACATGTGAGGGAGACCCAGTGGGAGGTAACTGAATCATGGGAGCCGGTCTTTCCCTTTGCTATTATCATAATAGTGAATAAGTCTTACAAGATGTGATGGGTTTATCAGGGGTTTCCATTTTGGCTTCTTCCTCATTTTTCTCTTGATTCTGAGGCCTCCCCAGCCATGTGGAACTGTAAGTCCAATTAAACCTCTTTTTGTTCCCAGTTTCGGGTGTGTCTTTATCAGCAGCATGAAAACAAACTAATACTGGTAGAGTCTTCCTCTGTCACCCAGGCTGGAACGCAGTGGCATGATCACAGCTCACTGCAACCTAAACCTCCTAGGCTCGAGTGATTCTCCCATCTCACCCTTTCAAGCAGCTGGGACAACAGGTGCTTACCACCACACCTAGCTAATTTTTACATTTTTTGTAGAGACAGTCTCTTTTCATGTTGCCAAGGCTGGTCTCAAACTCTTGGGCTCAAATAATCAAGTGTGTGCGTGTGTGTGTCTGTGTCTGTGTGTGTGTATGTGTGCATTTATAATTTGAGAGGATAGGAAGGTGAAGATAAATTTAGCAATATCTGGTACAATTGAGAAGGTATATACTTTTATCTGACCTAGAATTCATACCTAGGTATTCACTTTTTGAAAACGGTCACACACTTGAAAGCAACCACTTATGAGATATCATTTTTAATTACAAAATACAGGGAATAACCTAAATGATCATCAATATAGTCATACAGTGGAATGCTATACAACAGATAACATAAATAATAAGGACAACACAAGTTATCATGAACAGGGCTCAAAATCAATGTTAGGCAAGTTGCAGAATGTGCAAAATGGTAGAATTTATATAAATTAAAAATTAATATATTTAGTCTTTATACAAACACATAAAGCATATGTTAAAAGTAGACCAGCAATAGAGGATTCTGGGAAGATGGTAAGGCAGAAAGCCCCAGAAATCTGTCACCCCACCTATATAGCAATTGAACTGGCAGAATCAGTCAAATGTAACTATTTTGGAACTTGAATATATTGAAGGATCCCAACTTTCAGGGTAAGGCTTGAATGATAAATTACGGTTAATTTTGGTCAATTCTAGCCTCTGGGGAAAGGTAGATTTTCTTAAAGAAAAAAAAAACAGGGTATGGTTTGTGGAAAAGGTTGCTGACAAAGCAACACATAGGGCTCATTATAACAGAGACAAGGATTAGACCATGTGATATCAAAGCTCATAATATTTAAAATTACCCTGTGCAGCTCCAGGCATTGTCATGGAAGGTAAAGGTTATTTCCCTTTTAGCTACCTAAAACCACAATGTGGGAATATTCAGATCCTTAGCAGACCATATATGTCCAAGCACTGATTCCAAATTCCTCTAGTCTTCCAAATACTGTCCTTTCTCCCTAGGGCATATTGCCCGTTCTTTTCAGCCAAGCCATCCTTCAGCATTCTGGGCCGCATGAGTGCAGCTCAAATGTAATGCCAAACAAATCAACAGAATAGCTGTCAGGCCTTCACTGGAAACAATATTAGCCTTGTCTGTTCATACTGAGAGCAGAATGGAAGTGACACAAATAAAATGTAATGGGATAAAATATATTGCTCAATGTACAGTAACAAGGAACTATTGGTTGACATTTTTTTTCTGTCTCCTCAGTACAATTCAATATAGTTTCTCCATGATTTCTACACAGTGTTAGTTAATAGAGTGCCTGTATCAGTGTCAAACACATAATTGGAGGACAATAAATGTACTTTTAATGAACTTATACATGAATTAAATCAGATTCAATGAATTGGCTATAGAATTTGTACTAAGATTCTATGCAGAATCTCAAAGTTGGGGAAAAAAAATCTTTGCATAAAAGCCATTGGAAGGCCAGGCACAGTAATCATGCCTGTAATCTTAGCACATTGAGAGGCTGAGGCAGGAGGATTGCTTGAGCCCAGGAGTTCGAGGCTACAATGAGCCATGATGGTGCCATTGCACTCCAGCCTGGGTGACAGAGGGAGATCCTGTCTCATAAAATACATCTATAAAAGTAAAAGCCATCTGGTGCACCTGTTTACCCTAATAATGAATTCTTTCCACTAGGTTCCTCACGTGTATTTATTTTGATGCAAGTCTAATAGAAAATGTGTTACCACATGAATCACTTAATTCCAATGACATACCATCGCAAATGTCTGAAAGTTTCTTATACTAAAGTGTAATGATGGTTGTTGCACTGAGTCCATCAGAGATGGATTGTGGGAATTAGATAAATATGAAGACAATCACATAAGCCAACACTATTGCATTGGGATCTATGGCAAGAGGATTAATAACATGTTAAGTGTATTAACAATACATTTTAAAATAACAGAATATCATGCCTTTACATTTACAATTTTATTTTGCTCAATATAGCTCCCTTCTGTCTCAATAAATTGTGTTCTCTAAGTTTAAAAAGCAGATAAAAGTCAGAGGAATTGATAGGCATTTTTGGATGTCCAATATTTCCATGGTACTACTTTGCATTTCATGCACAAAACCTCTTTTCGTCTTTGCAATAAAGTAGGTACTGCCATTAATTCCACTCTCAGAGTAAACAGGTGTAGGAAATTTAAGGAACACATCCAAGGTCACACAGCAAGTACATTGTGGAGCTGGCACTTGAACTTGTGTCTATCTGGCTACAAAGTCCATTCTTTATTCCTGAGTTCACCACCTTCCAGCTAGGTTTATCATTTATTTCCTAAACTGCTCAGGAAAGTAAAAATCCAGATATATTCTTGGCAAAGAATTGACTTGCTAAAACACACATGCCATTGGTTCTTCTCTAACATTTAACATTTGTGATACTGTTTGCCGAACACAGAGAAATGCTAAGACTCGAGACCAAATGTTTACTGAGCAGATTATTCTTGATGGCCTTCTGCTTGAAAGTTTAAAATTAAAAATAGAACACTACTCACTATTTGTCCCCTGCCAAACTGTGTGGGAGCAGTAACACAGATTGCAGGGCAAGGCTTCGGAAGCTCGAAGCTCAGCAATACATCTTCCTTTGCCCCCAGTGTTAATATCCTCTCTCCTTTTCTTTCAGGACAGAAAATAGTAACTAATAGCTTTAATAGCTGCCGCTTCCATCACTTTAACTGCGAATAAGCTCAGATTTTCTTTCACCCTTCAGAATCTACAGACCACGGATGGCCACCTACGGCTCTGTGGAGTCCTGGAACTGTTGCTTTGAGGGAATTACCGCCGTGCTTCCCAAAATACGTCTCACCACAAAAATGATAAATGTTGGTACAGGAGCAAAGATGGGATCTTAGGAGACTGTAAATATGTTCCTCAGTTCTCTGTGTATACCTTGGGTTTCTCACCCTGAGGGAATGTGGTTGCAACTGTATTACGTGGAAAGAGTAAGCAAGAATGTTCTTTTTCCTTTGTCGGAAGTCGTGGAGCAAGGAAATTTTGCCTGGGGAGGAGATGGAATGAAATGAATTATGTTCTTTTCTCTTAATCTGTTTAGGTAAGCAGCGATATTTATATTGGTGATGGAGGGCATTGCTGTTGATTCTGCAGTCGAATATGTTGATGTGCTAGGTAAATAGGAGGGGAACTCTGAAACAAACTCTGTGATTACAGAAGACAGAGCTGAGTTTTATTTCTACCACTGCCACTTGCTAGTTGAGTGATCCAAGCCCTGTATTATAAGCTTTTTGAAACTTCATTTTCCTAGTTGTATATTAGATGGTATTAGCCTACCTAGGAGAGATGCCATAAGAATAGGGTTGCCAGATTTAGCAAAAATGCTTGGTACTTACTTAAATTAGAATTTTAGATGAACAAGATTTTTTCAATAGAAGTATTTACCAAATATTACATGGGGCATACTTATGTACTATATACTCTATATAATATATACTTATACACTGTATACTCTATATAGTATATACTTATACTATATACTCTATATATATGGTTTCTTTTTTATCTGAAATTCAGATTAAACTTGGTGTCTTGTATTTTATCTGCCAGTCTACTAGAGAAGTTAATAAAGCATCTACTAGCACAATACTTGGCACAGATTTGATGCTCACCAGAATTTATTTTTTCTTTCCAATTTCTACATTTTTGTTTCATGTTCCAAACAAGGGCTCATTTTTTTAACTGTCAAAATGAGTCAAAATTGAATTGTGTTTCCCTGAAGCCACAAAATAGTAAGATATCAAATGTTCTCTTTGATGAGGGCACTAGCTAAGGAATTTCTGCTCCCTGCCATTAAAGATTCTAGGGAAGCTCAGGGTACCAAAGTTGAGTCTCTTTCATTATCTGACTTCGGAAGTAAATTAATTTGTCAACTAGTAAATACAAATAAGTATTGCTTGAGTTTATGTGGCATCATTTTTGGTGGAGGCACAGATATTTAATTTCACGATATTGCATTTGACTATGCAGCAAAAAAGAAATAGCAAAGGTAACTCTTATTTCATACCTAGAGAAATTGAGGAACTGATTGATTTAGCAAATCATTTACTAACAAAGACCCAGTCAATCAGAAGGCAAAAACACAATAAAATCAAAAGTAAATTCCCTGAATTACAATCAAATTTTATTTTTCTATTAGACTTCATAAGATGACGAGAAGAGGAAATAAGACGGGGTATGTGGAAGTATTTAGAAATCTTCAGATAAAAGGGCAGCACAATAAAACATTGTTTTTATGTAGAAACTAAATATATTTGTCACAATTAAGTCTCTTTTCTGTCACTGCAATATTAAAATAAAGAGTAAGTGAGCTGTAGTTAAACAGCATTTAAATTAGATTAACGTCCACAAAGGTTGGTAGTATGAAAAGTAACTCTAACTTCATTTTACAGTTGGATTAAATCCAGCCTTCTATCAATGTGTTATTAAATTCAATTAAAAAACATTCCCTCTGCTGCTAAAAATAACCACTTTTTCTTAAAAGGATAATTATTGGAAAATTATACGGTTATTTTTAATATTTACCTATTAAGTTTAGTAAATACTACAATAGGCGCACAATTGATTTATCTGCTACCCACAGGCAAATGAATATTAAACTTTTTTTACTGGCCTGATATTGTAGAAAAGAACATTTACAATCTTTACCAGTCCTTAGATAATCAGAATACCTATGCTCTGCATTTGATATGGAGCTTGAAACTTGTCCCCATTTATATTTAATCTCACTTCTTTTCATTTTTCAAGTTCAAAATAAAGACCACTTTATAGCTGTAGGAACTATTTTGCAATATACTAAAAATAAATAAATATATAAGATGAGCAATGTGCAAAATATAAACTCAGTTGGCTTAGAAGTAGTCTCTACTTATGTTCAAGAAAAGGTGAATATATCTAAACATATAAAAATATTTGGAGGAAATCGATTTTATGTTGGAGTTGGCATCATTAACTGAGATTAAAATACTGGTCATGCTTTTGGGCCAGATATCTGCAATTATGCTTCCTAGCATTTTTGGAATTCTCCTTCATGCAGATCTTTAAAGAAGTAGAATATTTAATGCTGTTCTATTAATGCCAAATAATTGTTTTCAGATTTGCTGTTTTTTCAACCTAAATATTTCACCTTTTTGTTTTTCTGAAGGCCGTGTGAGGTCCACAGGAGGAAGTCTATAGCTTTCATCTTGATTTATAGAGATGATGATAAAAGTTTAGTCTCACAGCTTGTACCCCACTCATCGGGTAGAATGCAGCCTACAGCATATGTTCAAAGACAGGTTATCCATAGCTGAATATAGTTTGATTTTGGTAAACATAGCCTACAGTAGGAACATATTGAATTTTGGTTCAATTGCACAGGAAAGAAAAGTAAGAATATTCCAATATGCAATATATTTTCCAATTAGTTTTATGCCTCAGATCTTTGTCTCATTTTGTTTTTCCCCCTCAATCCTTAGGAAGTTTAACTCACAGTATACAATGGTCAATATACATGATAAACCTATTGATGAAATATTTAGCCTAAATGTAAGTGTTATGACATTAATTCATTCAGAAAATAATTTTCTTGAATGTTTTATACATGGTAAACACTGTGATAGGGAAGAGGTCTACACCACCTCAATTCTTATCAGGTTTATAATCTATTGTGAAAAATAGATACATATGCAAATTACAAATAATGAAGCATGTTATAGTGAAAAAGTGCAGGATGTTATGAAATAATATGACAGAATATTAGTAAAGACTTTTCTGGGAAGGTATATTTATGCAGAATGAAGAATCAGCCAGACAAAGAGTGGAAGAAAGAATGCTCTTGTCAGAAGACTGAAAACTTGAATGTGCTTGGCAAAGGGGCACGGTACCAATCAAAGAGGAAGTCAGATCTTGCTGAACCTTTGGAAAGTCTATAGCAGGGAAATGACAAATTGATTTACATTTTCTCTTTGTTGTGGATAGAGAATGCACCAAAGTTGGAAAGCAAAGAAGAAAGAGAATCAATACAGAAGCTCATTGGAATTGTGTGGTGGTGATGGAGGTGGAGAGAAATGTACTGTTTGGTACATACCTGCAGTCATTATTCCCAATGGCTAAGAGAAAACAAAACAAAACAAAAATCCTAGGCATAAAATTAACTGGAAAATATATTGCATACTGGATTATTTTCACTTACAAAAACATCTTTCCAGTAACCCCAGAGAAGCCTAAAACACACACTGACAAGAAAAACATTAAAGAAACCCTCTGCAATAAATGATAGTAATTAAAAGATACAATTAATGTTATATCCTCTGCAAAAGTATCATCTCATACAGGCAGAGTAAGCTCTCCTTTCTTCTTAACACACACTTCCAAGGCCCACTGTGTTCCAACAGTGTAGAGAAACGGTGTGCTCTCTTGTTGGCCATCCTTACAAGGGTTTCTCATTCATGCTTGACCTTCTCTTGCCTTGCTACTCAGCTCCTTTACAGTGTTTTTCACACAGCAGAAGTTCAACATGTGTGTAAACAGGTGAAATAAATGATTGACGGTTTCTACGTCAAATCAATGCAGGAAAAGCAAGCCCCAAAATTGGTATTAGGCTGTGAGGGTTCTTGGCTTTGCCCAGGAAAGAATTCGTGGGTGAGTTGGTGGTGATAGACAGCAACTTTTATTGAACCCAAGCTGCTCCTTGTGGAGCAGGGCTAATTCCTAGGCTGTGCTCCCAGAGTGAGCCTTTGTGGCTACTGGCTATGTGTATTTATACCCACTTTTAATTGCATGCAAATTAAGGGTAAGGTTATTCAGAAATCTCTGAAAAAGGGGCAATAACTTTCAGGTGGCTGTTGCCATGGAATGGGGCAGTAACTTTCGGGTCATTCCCGTGGCATTTGTAAACCATCAGGGCGCTGGTGGGAGTGTCTCATGCTGATGAGCAATGAGGGAAACTACAGGTTGCTTTCATTGCCATCTGTTGGTTCTGACCAGTTTCTTCACTTTATCCTGTCTGAACTGGGAAATGAGCCCTGTAGGTCTCCTACCTCAAAAGAACTGGAATGAACGTGGTTTAACATAGTTGTTAACCAAACAGTCACACTAGGACATGCAAAATAGGAACTCACCCATCTCTGAATTCACCTGGGAACCTGACAGAAGATATCAATGAGATGCTGGTAATGTTCAAAATGGAGCATCATTGTTTAAAAAATCAGTAAAGTGTTTGTTTATAACTTTAAAGGTAAAACAAAGAACATGATGGGAAAGCTATACAGTTATCTTTGATATTCTGTAGAAATAAAATATTTTAATCCTTAGCAATCAGTAGAATGTTCTTTGTCATTGATTTGGAGTGATATGCCTTGGGATTTCTATCCACTCTGCTAGGTTATAAAAATGATTAAGATATCAAAAATATTCAGGATATAAAGAAATCATAGTAGTGAACTTCAGATGAAAGTTTGTCACTGCAACTTATTCATAAGGAAGCAAGCTCTATGGTCTCTCATTCTGCAACACATTTCTTAGATCCATGGTAAAAGTGGTTTAAGAGGAATTCCATTACCAGAGAACTAAAGCGTGATTTTAAGTTCTCTAGTTACACCTCTCATTTTAACTATCATCTCTAAAAATATTGTTTGAAGCATGTAAGCCTTGTTATTTAATTTTGTTCTTTGACTTTACAGAATAAACACAAAGTTGAATGACAGTGAGAAGTGGGTCCCTTCTTATCACACATAAAATAGTTTTCTGTTATAAGCATTTTTAACTTTTACCCTCTTTTCATTATACTATCAAGTAAAATAAAGATCACTGTGGGTATTTATGTAATTTCACAAGCACTTATTTTCAAACAAAAATGGAAATATTAATGAATATAAGCTGAATTGGCTGATGTGCAAATATCCACAATTCCCTTAGGAATGGTTATTTAGTGGTGTCAATGAAAAAGATCAGGCAGTTTGGAATAACAAGTTAGTTTGAAAATTGAGATTATTTGAGCTTTGCAGGGTTTAGCACAATTGTTGGAATACCCTTTTATTCTCTGATTGAGCCATCAAGTCTCATCACTTTAGAGCACCATTGATTATCCAATTAAACCCTTTGGTTTTAAAAATGGCACTGGCAGTGTGATATCTCTGTTGAAGTAAGTGATTTAAAATACACACAAACACATACACATGCACACACATTTTTTCACAGTATATATACACCGACACCAAGACAAATTCCCTTTGTAGATCACCTTGCATTGGTTATCTCTACCCTTGGAAAGACACAGAATGGGCAAGCAAGGTCAACTGGATGTCATACATCAATGTTTTGAAAAATATCAGGGAAACATTATGTTGTGATAAGAACTAATAATCTCCTGGAGGAATACAAGGGTGACATGCAATGTGTAACAATAACATTTACATCAGAGCATTAGTGGGGTCAGGGGGGAAGGAGTCAAAACTATAGACATGGATGCTAGTTATGAATGTCCTTGTCACTAATAAAAAGTTTTAGGGATGCACTGGCCATCACAAAAGGCGCATTTGACCCAAAGAAGACAGAGTGTGTTGGTGTTTGTTCAGTACTATCCTCCATTTCTAACCAACCATTCACAGAGCTGTAATGTAACTTTCCACCAGCTGCTAAACCAAGCCCCAAAATACTGTAATTGGGTTTTCTCTTTCTCCTAATCTCTAATCCTAATCTTTCTCCTAATCCAAGGGAAGATGTTTAGATGCTAGTGATAGGAAAGAATTTAGGAAACTTTATTTATCAACTAGAGACTACATAGCTGAAAAGTAACTCTGTCATTGCCCAGATAAACTTCCCCCAAAACCTCCATAAATTAGGACTAGAGATACATTTATGATTCCTAACAATTGCATATGGACACTCATGAGAAAAAAGCTAAGCATTAAAATCTATTTCTACCGTCTATTTTGCTGAAGTCTTCGCCATCAGTTCTGGCCCAGTCCTTACACAAATGAAAGTAAGAAGCTCTGACAGTGGTTCTTACTGTGCTAGCTCCTGGGATGCAAAAGAAAGTAATTCAAATGTGGCTCCTTTTCCCAAAGGTCTTAAGGTTTCTTTCCTTCAACCATAATTGAAAAAGATGGTCCTTTTACATTTATTTCCACTATTTGCCACTTTTTTTATATTTGGTGTAACAGTTATTTTCTTATTTTTCCTAATTCTGAACAAAATTATTATCCTTAGAATTTTTCTCTGCCTGGTTCCTTTATCAACATTACTGATATAAATTAAGATTCACTCTCAAAAGAAAATGCCAGTATCAGGTGGTCAACAACCAGAGGGAGTAGAACTCGTGTAGAATCAACGGTATCGGGCTACCCAAGCAGGTGTTCAATAGTGCACCCACGTGCAGAGAGAGAATTAAGAAAAGAAAAAAAAAAGTGTGAAGGATCTGTTGAAACACATTTGTAAGCAACGTGCAGTAACTTCAAGTGGCTGAAAAATCACAGTAGTTTAATAGACCTGCTGGGCATATCTAAGGAGAGGAGTGAGTTTTTTCTTTGAACAAAGTAGTTGCCTATACCTAAAGCTCTGTGGGGTTTCGGGACTGGGACTAAGAATCAAAATAACCATTTAGATCGTGCTCAGGATGAAAAAAAAATGAAGCTGTGTTTTATTGTTACTTTAGGCCACAAGTAATAATCAACAGCAGGAATAACAGCAACAGTAAGAAGAGAAAACATTGTGATTGGTCACCTTTTTAGGAAAAACATCTTACTGTGAATTGATAAAATGCATTTATCTATGTATACATTGCATTTACACAAAACACTTCTGTTAAGAAGAACTGAATTCATAGTGGCTTATGCTAAAGGGAGAATGAATTGTCTCATGTAGTTGGAAGATTTCAGGTATAGCTGATTCCAGGCACTTAATCAATTGCCGTCAGAACTCATACTCTTTTTCACTCTCTTCCATGGGGACTTCATCCACAGACAGACTTTCCATTCATACCAGAAGAAGCTACAAGCAGTTGACGATGTCAAACCTGTCTTCTTAGTAAGCCCCAAAGAGAACATCTTTCCCCGATTATTTTAACCAAAAGTGTAGCAACTGAGTTTCAATACTGCGGACGATTCCCCAAGTCACCTAGTTTGTAAATACAGAGCTAGAATTTGAACTGAGGCTCATTTGATTCTAAAGGATTTTTTAACATCTATACTCCAGCGAAACTAAGTAAAACAATGTTTAGCTACAGAATTTGTATCAAAGTAGTTCTATGGTGTTTTCAAAACTGTTGTTAGATGGAAGTCTTTATACTAAAGTGCATAACATTTTGGTAAATTCATCCTGCTTTAGAAAACATTATAGATGAGGCAGGACAATTAGTCTATATTCTAAGATAAAAAAGACTACTCATTGGCAGTTAATAATATCTTTATGCTTGTACAAATAGACATATTGGTTCAAAGATGTAGACAAAATAAGTATTTTTAAAATAGACTTCACATTTAAGAGAAATGGAATCATATTTTGCCTCAAAATGCCTTAAATTGAGTGGCTGGATTTGAATGCTGAAATGCTGAACTTCCTGGGAAATGCCAGAAATAAAATTGTTTAGAATGTGACTGTTTCTGCCTTATATTGCATAATATTCAATCCCTTCTACCCTCCCCATCTTCTTGGTGGCTAATGTGAAGGAATATTTGACATGTGAAAAATAACCTTTTTTTTTTCCTCTCCCTGATGGTTTTACCATATGGCTTTAGCATTTGGTTCCATCCTTTTCACCCTCCTACTATTTATTTATTTTAATCACTACTCGTGATTAGTATAAAGAAGGGCTCTGAGAATCTATTCCTGGCTGTATTCTCACTCACAGTTTGGCCCCAGATCATTCAATTTCCTTTAGACACAGAGTCTGCCATCTCTAAATGAGCATAATGTTACTCACCAGTTGAATGAAATTCTTAAAAAATGATAGTTCCTTATGTTTTAAGAGAGTTTCTATTATCTGTGAATTTTTTTTCTCCCTCCGTTCCAAAACCATCTGTGCCTTCTCATTTATGACCAAGACTTTTTTGAGTTTCAAATTTGCTTAGAGCTGACAAAACACAACATCTGGATTTCAATTCAAGGAGGAAGGCTCATTTGAAAGCTTTTTAATGCCCCTGGACCACAATGAGATCAAATCGAAGAACATTTTTTATGAGTTGAGTGCAAATGAATTAGAAACATGTGGATTAAATTTCTCTTAAACCTCAAAGGGAATTTAAATATTAAGGAAAAGTGCTTTGCAAACTGCTTCTTGGCTTCTGCCAAAGTCAGAACACTTAAAAAAAAAAAAAAAAAAAAAAAAGAGTTGGTGAAATCTACTGAATCCAAAATGTACTCAGCATTTTTTTCTTCAGTATAAAGAACATTTTGATCTTTGAATAAAAGGAAGTAGAACCAAAGATTTGCAAGTTTCATATTCAATACTACTTAGTTTCAAACTAAAATATGTACATTCCTAAATTTCATACAGCCTTTCCTTTTCATTATTGTAGTCTCTGTTTTGTTTAAGAAAAGCTCAGAATACAAAAGCATTATATAATTGCATTGATATGACACAATCTCTCAGCCATTCACATATTTTGTTTTGGAGAGGGGAGGAATGGATTAGTAAATATTTGTTTCAAATTTGTGGTATATAAATATTTTTGTTTCAATTCAATTCTATTTTGTTGCATTTCAAAAGCTCCTCGGATTAATGGAAAATAACTCCCCCCTCCACCTTGGATACATATTAGTCATTTAAACACTCACTTCATAGCCATTATTGTCAAGACAACATATGTTGTTTTTGCCATTTTGACATAGCCATTATTGTCAAAACAACACCCAACAACATTGGGTGTGGGTGTGTACAGGTATGTAAAAACAGTGTTACTGTTTCAGCTCACTGCATGGACCTTGAATCCTTTCTATACATGGATGAAGTAATTTTTTTCAATTATTTGCAGGGGAAACTCTGCCATGACCATGTACCTCAGTAGAGTCCCCACAGACAACAGCCCTGAAGAGGGAAGGCTGAGGGGAGCAATCATCAGTGTAGGAGCTGCCATATTTTCCCAATTTCCTGAGTTGCGGCTCAGAATGATCCTTTGCTGGTAGCCACAAATTCTGGCAGTGACGAGGAGTAATGCTCCCTCTCTGTCCTGTCCTCCGAAAGCCTTGATCTACTCTTATCCTGAGGGCAACCAATGTCATGACATGTCTGCAGCCTTCCTTATGACTACTGCTAATAACAGATTCCCGCCTGGAGACAGCACCATGAGTACAATTTTAAATAGTCTCTTCTAGCACAAAACGATTTTGTAAAGCAGACTCTGTAGTTGAGGCAAATATTCACAAATGTGCCAGTGATAGCTCCAGAAGTCACTTGACAACATTAAGATAAAACATTATTACTGACAACTTGCTCTTTTTTTCCTCTACTACATCTTACATTTTAATGGGAAACCTTCAAAGGAATCCCAGTACTACCACTCTCTTTACCAAGGCATATGGTTGTTAATGCAAGTGAGAAAAGAAGTCTCACAGACACACTTGTTCTCTGAGAGACCAATGAGAGCTACCATTTAGGAATGCAAAAGAATGAGCCAAAATAAACACTCCCAGGTTTTTTAAAAAGTGAGATAGTTTTAAAAAATAAAGATGTATTTTGTGAATAGTAAAGCTGGAATTGAATATGCTGCAGTAAAAGATACAAACAGGTTTGCCCGCCCCCTGCTTTACCTGAAGGAAATCTTTAAAGAAGGTAAAATCTGCAGATTTACAACTTCCTACGTATCCATAGTAGAAAATACTGAGAAAAAAAAAATGCTTAGGAAAAAATGCACCATCCAAATAATAACCTTAACAAGGAGAACCCCTCTACTTCAGTGAAGGCTTGGGAATAAGCATGGAGCAACAGAAGAGGTGAGTTTAGAAATAAAGGTTTCATAAAAAGCAGAGAAGTGTAAGTGCATCACTCCAGTGGATTTTAGTAAAATTCATCACACATTTGCTGGGAACGTGTGCTGGACAAAGGAACAATTCAAAGCTTACAAAACATTCCTGATCAATGGCAATGCAGTCACTGATTTAACAGTTTCCTCAAGACACCTGGGATGATTCATTTCCTCTTTAATGCTGCCCAGGATATTCATTAAAGGAAATGTTAGGTGTCTTTATTTATATTTTATAAAACTTCTGTGAAGCTCAAATCTTCACAATATGTGCTTAGTTACAGTTAATAAGAATAATGCGTTACACCCAATCTAGATGTCAGATTCTAGTGGTATCTAACTTCTAACTCCACTCTTAGACTATATTGTCCCTTGTGATAAAATACAGCAAGAAAATTCTATGTCTTTCATGCCAAGACATCTGAAGGGTGGTTCTCAATGAAAGTTCATGTGCAAGAGTGAACTTTGATGATTTACTTAAGTCTTCCATCTTTTCATGATAATCTATGACATTTTTCATATGTATACATATTAGCATTGGCAACTTTTGTCTGCAAATGAGTACTAACCAATGACAAAATGAATACATAATAAACGAATATCAATGGGAAAAATGGAAAAATCCTAAAAATAATCTATTTATCATTTCTGAGCATTATGGATATTTAACAATGTGATTTTCCAATTAAAGGCATCACTTGTTCAAATTATAGAATAAAATATGTTATTATTGCAAGACTGAAATCAAAGAAAAAATTTATTTGATTTATTTCAAAACCTATATAAAGATAAGGTGCTTATTTACTCATTCTTTCACTGAGCAACCGTTTGATGACCACATGAGTTGGATGAACACAGTGCAGAAAGACACAATCTAAACTGACAAAATAATAGGAGAGGCAATACTCAACTTTTATTAGCCATTAATTATGACAGCTACTAGCTAAACACTTTATATGTTACCTTATTGAATTATCAGAATAACACTATAAATTAGGTGCTATTATTGCCCTAATGTACAGCCGTGTAAGCTAGGGCACATAAGAGGTTAAACAGCTTACCCAAGTTCATACAAGTAGGAATAACAAGTGATGGGATTGGAATCAACACTACATCCAGAACTCAGTCTCTTCATCACTATGCCTTAGCGCCTTCATCACAGAGATCTAAAACATGCTGCTCCTTCTTAATAAATTGAGCTAAGCCACAGAAAATAGATATGGCCAAATATCTTAGTGCAGCTGCCTCCACTTTGCAGCTAGAGCATCTCTTTCAGGCACCTAATTTAAAATGTGTAATTTCTTGTGCAATGTGTCGTGTTGGTAGCATGGGCTATGCATAGTTATACGAGGGGTCTTGGCAGGACAAGACTGTGCAGATTCTCTGGGACTCACACATAATTCCAGTGATGGATGGCTCAAGCTGCTTTTCAGCACATCCTGTGCTCTCCTTCTCCAGATTTGCCCATAATCAATTTACCAGCTGTGGCAATTATTTCACATACTTTTTTTAAATATGCAAAAGAATTGTATTCTTTTTGTCATACTCCTGTCATCTGGATTTGCTGAAATAAAAAGGCGGGAGGGAGTCTCTAATATGATGGCTGCTCTAGTTTGAGAACTCAAAGGTAATTACATACTAATAATTGGACTTAGTTTCCATTTTACTATTTTAAAAAGAAAAGTTGTTTTGGGTGGAGGAAGCAAGGCTTGGATAAGCAAAATTATAAGCAAGATCTGTCAGCAAGAGTGACATTTACTTTCTGGGATTTTTTTGGTTTAACTCATTTTAACTCAACCTGCACAGAAGGAGTCATGGTGAAACAGAGAGAGAGAGTGAAAGACACACAGAGAGAGAGAGATACAGAGAGAGAGAGAGACAGAGACAGAGAGAGGCAGATATAGAAACAAAAACAGAGACAGACGCAGAAAAAGGAACTACTTTTCAAAATTTATTTTAGCTCCAAAGAGCCACCAGATAGACGATTGAAGGCTCCATGACATATGCATTCAGCAAATGCCTACTGCTCCTTTCAGTCAGCTATCATCTTTTCCATGAAGACCTCCTGGACAACTCCTACCCATCCAGTAGTAATGATTATTCCATCATATTCATTTCCTGTATAACATTCATACTAATCTGTCATGCTTGTTAGCTGTCTTTCACACCACACTGTGAGCTTCTTGGAGGCAGTAGATGTGCCCTATTACCTTTACATTCTTTGTTTCATCTCAAGAACCTGGGAAGTTCTTACAGCTCAGAAATAAATGGATGTTTAAATAAAGGATAGAAGTCAGCATTCTCTGAATTCAGTTCTAATAAACATCAAAAAACGTTTTCTATAAGACATTCTTGAGATGTTACATTTGTGATGTGTTAGAGGTTCAAAAGAAGAGCAGAAGTAGGAATAATTAAAGTCAAATAATATAAGTAGCTAATATTTGTTGACCCTAATCTACCTGCCAGATATTCTGCAAAGTGCTTTGCAAGGTCTATCTCTATTTATCTTTCCAACAACCTCACATGATGATAATTTTTGTTATATATATCTTACAGACCAAGAAACAAAGATGCCCTGAGTTTCAGTGACTTGCCTGAGAAATGCCATTCAGCTCAGAAGTTGTCAGAATGAATGGGTAGCACAGCAGTCCTATTTAGAAGCCCAGGCTCTCAACCATTATATATACTCCTTTTCTAGAAAATAGTGGCCCTTTTGGCACCTAAATCCAGCAGAGTATATTAAAATGAAATCAAGGAAAGGTTCACTAAACAAGAACTTATACTATACTGAAGGTACGGAAAAAGGAAACTGTGATGGGACAAACACAAGCCAGTTAAGTGTACAACTCATCAGTGTATCTCTCCATTGGCTGCTGAAAACATTCATTGTGCACCTATGTACCAAGGTTCGTATTAGCTCCAACACAAAGCCAAATGAGACATAATACACGCCCTGGAGCATATCACAGTTTAACAGATCTTTATTCCAGAACTGTACTGTCTGATATGGTAGCCAATAGCTACAGATGGCTATTTAATTTAAATCATCATTAACGTTACATACATTTAAAAATTTAGTTCTTCTGTCTTTCTTATCATATTTCAAATGCTTGGTAGCCATATGTAGCTAGTGGTTACCATATTGGCAGAGCACATATAGAATGTTTTATTCATTAAAGATAGTTCTGTTGGGCAGTATTTCTCTAAAGAACTACATTTAAGAGCAAGGACCTTAAATTAGAAAGGCAGAAGTTCAAGCTGTATCTATACTTCTTTGAGCAAGATACTTAACCTCTTGTACCTCAGTTGCTATTTTGTTCATCTCCAAAATAAATATAATTATAATACTTACCTTCCAGGGCCATTGCAAGGATTATTTTAGCAAGCTTGCATAAACACTTTGACCACTTGTTTAGTCTGCAGGTACACAACAATTATTGGGTTTTAAAATTATTAAAGTGTCACTGGTATTATCACTAACAATAAGTTATCTATGCGTTATTTACATGCTTTGGTCATCATGTAAATTCTAAAAGACCAGGGTCCCCTTTCCAATTTAAATATGAGAACACTTAAATATCTGAGAAACTACCCACATAAATCAGATTCGCATGTGTGGGATGATGAAAGCACAAATTCATGCCAGACCCTTGTGCTCCTACCACGTACATGGCTACTCTGGGCACAGATTCCTTGTCCAGAAATTTCTCTGCTATATAAGGAAAGGGAAACATATATAATATATAACAGTAAGATTTCTTTAAAAACCACTAGGAATAGATAGTATTTTAGTTATTTATAAAAAATGAGAGTTTCTTCTATTTGACTTGCTGGTAACAGTAGTCATTTAAAGAGTTAGGATTTTACTACTCATATTTTTCAACTGTGTTTGCCACTTAGTGGGCTGGTTTCCTCTAGCACATGAATTTGAGGTTACTCTTAGATACTGGGATAGATCTTCCTCAAAGGCAGGCACTGGAAGGAGATAGTATAGTCTACCAGAGGGTCTTTCATAGAACGTTGGAGAAGCAGACAACTTGGGTGAATGACAGAGGCTCCATGAATCCACTCTTCATTGATCTCAGAACAATTCACCAAGTAAGGCGTTGGGCATCTTGAACCATCCCATAGATTGAGTACCTGAAATTTACCTACGGATGTAAATTTGTAAGCATGGCTTAACTAAAATATTGCACTTGAAAGTACATTGCTATAAAAAATACATATATTATTCATTAGAATGATAATTTTGTTTGACTCATAGCAAATCAGTTAGATGTTGCTTTAATGCTGATGCTCAACCTTCTACCATGTGTAATAAATGAATATAGTGATCAATTACTGTGTGCCTCTTCTATTTCTGGCATTTTAGACTCATATTTATATGAGCAAATATAGAAACAAAATAAAGCAAAACAAAAGCAATGACATGATAGATACTTTTGATTCTATTACTTGCTAGCTATATTCACATGAGCACATTATTCAATCTTGCTCAATATTCTTATTGGGATAATTCCACCTATTTCTATTTTTTGAGTAAGGATTAAACTTGATGTTGTATATGAAGCACTTAATACATTATTGCACATCCTTTGCCACTCAACAGTTAGAAACTAAAATTAGGAAGAATAGTATTATAATATGTGATTCTCACAAAAAAATTAGAAGGTCATTATTATTATCTCTTATAATAAACCAGTAGCTTAAAGTTCACCAAAGCATGTTCAAGCTCAAAAATATCAAAAGGATATCTAGTAGAACCAACCGTTTATACCCAGATCTTCCAGATGTCTTCTGCTCCCTTTATTAAATATTATGAGGCAATATTAAAGTCATTTTAATGTAATGCTGAACAAATTATACATAAATTCTACACATCTTCAGAAAAAAAAGAAAGGTATATGGGAAAAAATACGCTATGTACCTATGACCCCAAGTGTCATTTCTAGTCTGGATTTCTACCTAAATTCCAGACTTGTATCCAAATATTTCCATGACTCTTGGGCTTGTCAAATAATCTCCAAATTAATATGTCTAAAACTGAACTCCTGATTTCATCATCTTCCAATTGCCTCCATCTGTTCTTGCATTATTTTTGTTCTATCTCTCTACCTGGAAATTCCAACTTACCAGTTGCTCAGGCCAGAACCTTGGAGTTATCCTTGACTTCTCTCTTTCTCTTACATCCAATATCCAATTACTCTGGAAATTTCACCAATACTGTCATTAAAAATATCTTGAAGCCAACCACTCTTCACTTCCTAATTTATCTCCCTACTTCTCCATTTTTCTTTTAATTTGTGCTCAGCACAGAAACCAGAATAATCCCCCTATCTCTTTGAGACAAAAGAAAAAAAAGGCCACAGTGCATAGAAAAATCTACATGGTCCTACGTGATTTGAGCTCTCTGCCCTCATTAATTCTCTGGCCTCAAATCATAGGACTGATCTCTTGCTCACTCCACTCTAACTACATTGGTATTCTCCTGTTCTATCAACCATCCAAGCACATTTCTATATCAGAGCTGATGTTTTGGTTTTCTTCTGCCTTGAATATCCTCTCTTCAGTTATCCAGTAAGATCAAAGTCCCAATTTCTCCAAGTCTTTATTTATATTTTCTTACTGAGTCTTTCCCTTGTGATTTTATTTAAAATTGATATCCCCTATACTTCTTCTTTCTCTTTTTCTTTCCTATTTTTCTCCATAGTAAATATATCACCCTCTGAGATATAGGTTAGAATAGGATAGGGTAGAATAGGACATGCCATGATATTCATTCTTTAGCTCTCTTTGCTAAATTTCAACCTGTAAGAAACTTGTTACCAGTTTTGTTAATTGCTTTGTCCCTAGTATCAAGACTAGTGACTGTAACATTATGCAAGTTTAGTATTTGTTGAATAAATGAGTGAATATACAAGTGAAAAATGTGCTAAAATGGTAGAATGCTATTTCCTTCTTTCTATTTTTCTCCTCTTTTATGTGAGCAATAATTGTTTATACTTTAACTGCCATGTTTTCTTTCATGATAGATTGTATTTTTGAGTTTCTATCAGCATGCTTGTAATATTTCATTTCTTTCCATTTCCTTGTTTTGATTTTAAAAGATCTGCTTTTGGCAAGCATTGGAAGAATCTAAAAATGTCCATTGTTTGAAAACAGACCTTTAATGATAAATGTGGTAATAGTTAATGGCTTACTAGTAGTCACGGTAGCAGCAGCAGAGCAATCATTCATTGAGGGTCTTTTATGAGTTATGGACCAGAGCTGATCCTTTATTTATGTTGATTTATTTGACCATCAGAAAAAAATTATGAATATTCATAATTAACAGAGATGGAAGCTGATTCAGAGATATTAGATAATTTTCTCAAGGCCACAGATCTAGTCGTTGAAGGGTTGAAATGTTACTGCAAATGAGTTCTTACCTATATAATTCATAGCATCTTTATTTTAAAACATTAATGTACAACATATTGAAAATGATTTTTTGTTCAATACATACTTCTTAACAAAATTGTCCATCATATGGATTGAGCATAATCAGAAAGAGTACAGTTTTTTATTTATTTACTACAGCAAAGTTTTTAAAATACTTCATAGCTCTCAAGTAAACTCTGCTTCTTTGAGCTAACAGTACTTTAATCTTTGTCCGCATGTATTTTTTTTTTTCTGCTTCTAAAGGTCTTGTAAGATAAGCAAGTGACTCTTTACACAACCTGACTTTCTTTTGGAAGAATGGTCTTGCTGCCTTGAAAAGAAGTCATAATCACTCCATTACCTTTTCTTAGATATGTTTGTTGGATTCCTTGGAGAGGCTTTGAAATCAGGACACCTCGTGTAAGTGCAGTGTGTTTACCAAAAAATATTCTTTGTTGGGGGAAGCTGAGGACTTTTTTTATTTACTTATGGACACAGCATGGTTTATAACCTCCCAGAGTGAGGATACAAAAAGGGAAAATGGCAAAAACAAAATCAAAACCAGCTAGTTGGTAAAATAACTTATGTTTGTACAAAAGGAGATGGAGAAACTTTGAGAAAGGAAACTTCTGAAAAATTGATCAAGGCCGGGCGTGGTGGCTTATGCCTGTAATCCCAGCACTTTGGGAGGCCGAGGTGGGTGGACTACCTGAGGTCAGGAGCTCAAGACCAACCGGGTCAACATGGTGAAACCCCATCTCTACTGAAAATACAAAATTTAGCCAGGTGTGGTGGCAGGCACCTGTAATCCCAGGTACTTGAGAGGCTGAGGCAAGAGCCTCTCGGGAGGCGGAGGTTACAGTAAGCTGAGATGGCGCCATTGCGGTCCAGCCTGGGTAACAAGAGAGAAACTCTGTCTCAAGAAAAAAAAAAATTGATCAAAATGGCTCAGAGGAAATGATATTTATTGAGCACTTATTGTGCACTAAACCATGTATAGAGTACCTATGTGAGATTTTACCATGTGTCTTTTCAACAAGTACTGATGAAGTGGTTATACTTATTTTTTTAGATGGAGGCATTGAGATTTAGAGAGTTTTAATAACTTATTCAAAATCCACTCCCTAAAAGTCTCTTCTATTTGAAAACTATGAGCCTCCAGAGTCTAGTACAGGGGAAAAATGTCAGGAGACTGCTAACGTTAAGGACCCTGTTCTGTTTACTGGAATATAGTTAACTGTTTCCCTTTTATCAATATTCAACGTATTTTTCTTTACCTTTATATTTCCTCTTCCCACATTAGTTTTAGGACTCCAGAGAAATGAAAAGTAATCCTAGTGAAATGCTCCTCTTGATGGCCAAATACTCATTATTCAGTTAATAGTAATAAACATTCTGAGAAACCTCAGGCTATCATGAGTATCCTGTCAAAGTTCTCTAAAATGTAAGCTAAAGCAAAGATGGAGTTATAGGTGCCAGATTTATCATTTCACTAGAAACAACCATAACAAACAGACAAAATACATGAAATAACACTGTTATGATCTTGCACATTTGACTGTACAAGACAGTGGTGCCTGAGAGAGTTAAACCCAGCAATTGCCCCCAGGTCATAGTCTGGTGAGTTTTTCTACACTACAGTGCTGGGAGGGAGAACCCAGTCAGAGCATAGCCTCTCCTGCAGTTGAGGGGATGAGGCTAGGGGTCTGTAAAGTGTGGCATAAGATCTAAAATTCAGATCCAATATTATATGCTGCCTTTATATCATGTGAATCCAAGAGGGACTTGAATAGCCTAACCAAAAGGTTTTCTCCTAATTCTGCTCCCATTAATAAGCTCCCCTAGCCAGTGAGCCCTGTTAACAAAGGAACCAGGCCGGGCGCGGTGGCTCAAGCCTGTAATCCCAGCACTTTGGGAGGCCGAGACGGGCGGATCACAAGGTCAGAAGATCGAGACCATCCTGGCTAAACCGGTGAAACCCCGTCTCTACTAAAAAAAAAAAAAAAAATACAAAAAACTAGCCGGGTGAGGTGGCGGGCGCCTGTAGTCCCAGCTACTCGAGAGGCTGAGGCAGGAGAATAGCGTGAACCCGGGAGGCGGAGCTTGCAGTGAGCTGAGATCCGGCCACTGCACTCCAGCCTGGGCGACAGAGCGAGACTCCGTCTCAAACAAACAAACAAACAAACAAACAAACAAACAAAAAAAACAAAGGAACCAAAAACAGTTGCTGCTTAGTCTGAATAGCAGGGTTCAGTTCCCTGATGGGCCATGGAATTATTCCAACAAGCCAATCATATTCTTCCACGGGAACCAGGAGTCACCACGCCTTCTTAGTGATACAAACCCTGCCTCCCACAGCCTAAAGTTGTTCACTCTATTTCCAAGTGAAACTCCCATGTGGCCCTGTGTTGCATGTGATATCCTCCTCCTCAGGCTGAATGTACATGTGGCTAACAAACTGTTATCATCTCATCTGTCCAGTGTTCAATTACATGTGTTTGGCTAGCATCATAACTGCTGCGTAGAAATTTTTCCCTCACCAGTGAGGTAAATAGGAGGTATTTAAAACAGGGAGAAGAAGATGGGAAGAGTTTGCAGGTCAACGTACTCTAGGGAAGTGTTCTGTAGAAAGTTCTAGAGATCAGTAGAGCATTCTCTCAAATCTTCATTTTTTTCTCATTACTGACAAACACATTTGAGAGAAACTACTTGAGGGAAGGGAAAGAACCATGCAACCAGAAATAAAAACCTCACCTTTCACAGGATATCAGATACAGAATTCAGAAAACTAATGCCTCAGTAGGCAAAATTAGATGTAGTCCACTCTAATGTTATGTAACATACCTTAATAACAGTTGTAAAAGGATCTATATCTTTCCAAGTGGCTTATCTCTATTTCAAAAGAAAGCTCAAGAATATTTATTGAAATATGATCATATCCAGTGCCAAAATGTTAAAATTCACAACGTATGGCGTATCATCAAAAATTGCAAGGCAAGCAAAGAAAAGGAAAATAAAATCCGTAAGGAGGAGAAAAACAATAGAGACAGATTGAAATAACAGAACACTAGACGAGGACATACTACTGTTATTATTACATTTCTCTATGTTCAAGGGGAAGTATTAAACATGTTAATTAGAAACATGGATGACACAAAAACTTCCAAATTGAACTTCTAGATTTGAAAGCTAGAATGTCTGAGATGACGTCTGAGATTTGGATTGACAGCAGAGGAGATGCAGCAGAAGAAAAAAACTGGTGAATCTGAAGACATGGCAATGAAATCTATCCAAAGTGAAACCCAGAGAGCAGAACCACTGGGAAAGATAAACGAACAGATCATTAATAGACTGTATACCAACTTCAAGTGGACCAATAGATGTATTATGGGAGTTTCTGAAGGAAAAGAACCAGGCATATGAAGCAGCAGAAAAATATATTTGAGGAAGTAATGGCTGAAATGTTTCCCAGTGTGATGAAATTTTAACCTCACAGATTCAAGAAACTCAACAAAGCCCAAGCATAGGAAATATGAAGAAAACAATGCCAAAGCACATCATAAACAAACTACGTAAAACCAGTAATTAAGGGAATGTTTAAAAAACAACTGAAGAACATGACATTTTCAACAAATAAATAAAGATAAGATTGACAAATTTCTCATCAAAAACAATGTATGTCACAAGATAGTGGAGCAACAAGTTTAGTAAAAAATAAAAAGATAAATAAAATAATAAATAAATAAATAAATAAAATTATACTGAGTGCTGTGGCTCATGGCTATAATCCCAGCACTTTGGGAGGCTGAGGTGGGAGAGTCATTTGAGGTCAGGAGTTCAAGACTAGCCAGGTCAACATGGTAAAACCATGTCTCTACTAAAAATACAAAAATTAGCCAGGTGTGGTGGCAGGTGCCTGTAATCCCAGCTACTCGGGAGGCTGAGGCAGAATCTCTTGAACCCTGGAGGAGGAGATTGCAGTGAGCCAAGATGGTGCCATTGCACTGCAGCCTGGGTGACAAGAGCGAGATTCCTTCTCAAAAACAAAAGAAAAACACACAAAATAAAACAAACAAACAAAAAAACCTGTTAACCGATAATTCAGTACATGGTAAAGTGAGTTTTCAAAAATGAAGAAAGAAATAAAGACTTTCTTAGGAATATGAAGCTGCAATAATTCACCAGCAGACTTGTACTACAAAAATGTTAGAAAAAAGTTCTTCGGGCAGAAAAAATAATACTTAATGAAAATGTAGATCTACACAAAGCAACTTGGGGTCAGAAATTATAAATATGTGAATAATTATAAAGTACTTTTTTTAAAAATTTCTTTAAGAGTTAATTGTGTAAAATAAGAAGCAATTACAATGTATTTCGAGGTTTACAATATACTTAGAGGTTAAATGTATGACACACTATTACAAAGGCCAGTAGAGGGGCAATGAAATTATAACATAGTAAGGATTGATGCTGTGCATGACATCGTGTAATTGTAGTTAAGTTATAAGTTAGAGATAGACAATAAAAGATGATGAAGATTTTTCAAAAGGACACAGAAATAAATTGATATGACTCCCACTCTGGGATATCCTGAATATCAAAATAATAAAGATTATATTATATAACAATCCATTGAATAAATGAGGAATTCATGAGTCTATTCTGATACAATAAATGGTAACAAAATAAATAATTATGGCAGAAAATAAAGTTCTTTACAGTTTCCCTTAATTTCATACTTTCCTAATGTATAAGTTAGCCTTTTCCATCAAACCATACACATGAATGGAGTTCTGTAGACCCACCCTAAAATCTACTTACTGTTATAATTTTTTCTGATAACATAAAAGGCTCATTAAACTGTACAGATAGCATACTTGATTAAGGAATGAAACAAAACTTTATTATCAATATTTAAAATTTTTCTTGTTGATTCTATTACTTTAGAAACACAATTTAATTTTTAAATTAGTTATACATGTGTCATTTAAATCTTTTTGGAATCTTTATGAAAAGTCTGTTTTCATAATATGCCTAGTCTAGTTTCAAGATCCAAGAAAAAAAGAACTATGACTTCAATAAACACACAACAGTATTGACTCTCTGAACTTTTAAAATGCAGCTATGTGTTCAACGTTGAAACTGAAGCTGATCTATTCTGGTTTTTGAATTCAGAAACAACTGCTTCTTTGTGAAATCACCTGATGTGCACTATCTCTTTCTCATAATTGCCAAAGATCATATTTATTGCTTCTTATCAAGAATGAAATCAAATTAACTGCTCCTTTCTTATGACTAGCTACAGAAATTAGATAGAAAAGCCTTTTTAGTCTCTCCTTTTCTAAAGGAGATAGTGTTATCTAATATCACATATATTGCAAAAATGGCTTTTCCAGTAACATATATGAAACAAATTGGATGATAGAGCCTTATCATATAGAGACATGTAATAAGCTTCAGATTTGCATATCTTGGGATAAAGAAAAAAGCTAACTCAGGTAGTAAATGACAGTAGGAGAATTCTATATCCTTCCCTCCTTCTACCCCTTTTGTTGAGTGTCAATTATGTGCCAGTTTCTCTTCTAGGTTCAAAATACAAACTCTGTACATCCAAGCCTCCTATGTTAGCCGTCATTGTCCCACTTAAAAAAAAAAAAAAGTCTGATATCATTTTATCCCTTGAACTAAATAGAGACTTCTTTTCAAATTAAATATATAAAAATCACTAGAAATATACTCTAGATATCAAGATTAACATTTAATAAATAATAGTATTATAAAAATAATTCAAAGTGATTTTGGTAGCAGTTTTAATAAATACAGATTTTGGGCTTTATTTAAGGATGACTATTAGATATACCTTTGAAAGTTATCTTCAGGTAATAAGAAAACTGATTAAGAGCCTTAGGATTTGTAGCAACTGGTATTTCTTTATAAAAATAAATTAACTGTGCCTTTTTCTTTCTAGATATATTTTAAGGTAGAATTGCAAAGGATAAAGACATATTTTCTGAACCAAGAAGCTGGTTATTTTAAGGAGCTTAAAATTTATTACATGTGACTTCCACAAAAACAAACAAACAAAAAAACCCAAAAGACCTCTGCAAGCATATGATACATAAAGGAAGAAAACAATTTGTAATTTATTTGTTTTGTTTTGACTATAATTCATTTACCAGTACCTCCCATACATGCACATATCTACACTCTCAGTGTGTTTAAAGTATTTTTTTTTTAACTTTCATATTAGGTCCAAAGTACATGTGCAGATTTGTTATATAAATAAATTGCATGTCATGGAGATTCAGTGTACAGATTATTTCATCACCCAGGTCATGAGCATAGTACCTGATAGATAGTTGTTCATTTAAAAAACAGTTTGAATAAGACAGTTAACTTAGTTACAATAGTTAATACAATTCCAGAATGAAATTATTGAACTTTCCCAGATGAAGACATCATTATCCTTCTGAAAAAAATCTCATTTTGCTCCTAAAGGTATAATCCTCTAAGCCAAAAGATGACTTATTGAGCTATTCTGTAGCAAATATGTTAACAAAATTTTGATTTGTATTAAACATAGCCAAAAAACAGCTAATCTAAAAGGCTCATGTTGGTGTCAAGAATGATTTTGAAAATGATTAAAGTTAAAAACAAGTCAGCAAACAAGCAAAAATAAAAAAAGATTTAAACGTCAAAATCCGTAGAAAAAAATGCTGATATTTTACAAAGATGATAAATCAAAATTTTAAAATGTTTTTGCTCCTTACTTACCAATGCATGAAATTATTCAAGTTGTATTATACTTGCTCCTTGGGTCTAGCAAAACATTTATTTATCTATTTATTTATTTATTTATTAAATAGTTACATACATTTCTAAATGCCTGGCCCTTTTGAAACCCAAAGCAGTAAGAAGGTCATTACAATTATGACACATATGCATAAACTTCAACATATGCAGAGAGTGAATCCTCACTCTAACCTTTTCAGTGAGCAAATAAAGAAGTGGAGAAGGAAGGAAACAGATGGGTCCAGGATGGTCAGAGCAACACAGAAGGAAAAAGTACTCTAAACACAGATGTTTATAAAGGGTAATAGTTACCTTAGAAACTTGAGTCTGCTTTCAATATTGAGGTTGGGATCCTTTAGATCAACTATTTATAGATGCAATTATCAAACTAGCATCCCATGGAAATGTCAGTTTATGAGGAACAAATAATTTCGTCTAAGTTTGTATTTATACGTATATATTTAGCCAGAAGTAGGAGGCTACGCAGGACATCTAAATGTGGGTAGTTCTTAGTTAAAGAAAAAAGTTCTCAGGAATGGCACTGAACCTATTTAATACATGAGATGATGAGCACTTACTTGGCCACTTGGTGATTTTCAGGTAAATCACTTTGATCTCATTGATGTTAATAACTCAATTTCTGCCCAGACCTATTATATTTACTCTACCCCCAAAACACCCTTTATCACAGGTTTTTGTTGGCGTCATTTGGGCCTCAATTCACATATTTTCCCTCACCCTGCCCAGAGACCCTAGCATCACCCCACTCCCAGTACTTTCCAGAATGACATTGTTTCATGTATTCAATAGTACTCATCACTATGTAAAAGTACCTCCAAAACACGACTCTTTCTATTCTGCTTAACTGACGTGCCCTCACATATAATGTAAGTTCTTGAAAGCAGAGGATTTGACTACTATATTGAAGAGATCCTTATTGGTGACAAATAAAATGTGTATTCAGAATTTAGGACAGGTTTTCTTACAAAGCAGTCTATTTCAAATGTAACTGAAAACATTTGTTGAGATTAAATGTGTTCACATGCTTAATGGGATCCATGAGTATTTTACTACATTTGAACTGAACTGTGAATATAAATAAGAGACTATGGGGTGTGCAGCAAGTTCAAATATGTTTACCTAGTTCTATCTCAATAAGAAAATGAGAAGAACCAGTAGCCAATATAGTTGAAAATGTAGTGCTCAGATCCTGAATTAATAAATTGTCTCTATTCTGGTCTGGTCTTTCTTTTCAGTGTGACCCAAAGTATTGGGCTTCTTTGTTGTGACCTATGATTGTTTTACTTTAAGACTTCGAAGCTCTTTGCAGTATTACTTGATCTTACAAACTATCAAAATACTCTGTTAAAGAAAAAATTACTCATTGATATTTATTAAAGCACAGTAAGGAGGACTGTACGTAGGACCATCACAGTAGGTATAGGAATCATTGCAATGGAGTCTTGCAGTGAGCATTAGAGATTGGGCTCAACTCTGAATACAGCACAGACAAGTGAGAATTTATAGCAAAGGAGCAGGTTGGGGTCGTTGCGTGGAAAAGGAAAGATGAGAGGTAAACAGGATCCTGGCTAAAACCTAACAGGATTTTTTATGAAGACAGGCTAATGTGATCAGACATCACTGGAAGGATGGCAGAGGATGAAGAACCTGATCAGCTATCGAAGATGACCAGTAGTCAAAGACGGGGGACTCTAGCAAAACTGAATTAGCAGGGTTCTTTTGATAAAACTGAATTTTACAAGAAAGTGCACAGATGTGCCTAGAAGAAGGTCCAGGAGGTGACAAAAGTTTGGCCAAGCAAAAATTCTTTGTCAATCCTTTAAGTTTCAAATGTTAATCAATTGATAGTTACCCATGTTTGTTTTACGAATATTCTTTGCCACTCACTCCTATAGACTCTTCCATTGTAATCTAGTAATTTTTAAAATCCTGCCTGTACATTCGAGGAAGCTGGGGAGCTTTTAAAAATAATTTTGCCTGAGCCACATCTCAAACATTAAATCAGGATCTATGAGGGTGGGGTTTCACTGTGTCTTTTTAAAAGCTTCCTGGCCAATAATAATGTGCAGCCAAGGCTTAGAGCCACTATTTCACCAGAACACCATACTCTGTACTACCTTTCTCTCTCTCTGTTATGCTACAATGATCATAATATTTATACCCTACTCCTTTGGTGCCTATTGCCATACCCTAGGTAAATTGTGAACTAACAAAGAGCACCCCACTGCAAAGGAACATAGATATGGTTATACACCCATGTATGCATGTACGCATGTATGTATGTGTGTGTGTACCATTACCTTTGTCAAGGTGATTTATTTCCTAACAACTTACCAAGACATCCATATATAATACTGTATGTTGGACAAGAGCTACCCCATCTTCTTTCAAGTGAGACATGGAAGAAAAAAAAAAAAAAGGCTCTTCCAAAAATATTCCCAGGAAACTTTCTGTAGATAAATTCCTGAGGGAGGCACAAATGGAGGTATTTCATCGTAACTGAAGAGAACTCTGCCTAACATTCACCTTGAATCTTTTACCACAATCAGGTTTTCTATATCTCAATAGAATTTTTATGATAGGAATATTTCTTGTTATAATTTCCTGTTACTTTTAGGATATGGATAGATGAAGTACCTTTAAATGTATTAATATTATGGCCAGTTTAAAAATATATATTCAAGCTGTACTTGAAAATGTGCTAATTGCAAAAAAAACAAAAACAACTTAAAATAAATTTTAAATGACACTAACAAAAAGCTATTATAATAATAGAGGTCACTTAACCACCCACCAGTCCTAATGCCCTTCCCTGGGTAGGTCAGAGCGTGTTCTTCAAAAAATGTCTTTGTGCATTTACAAATACATAATTGTTGTGAATATTGTTCCTTTTTTAGAGAGAGAGGGTCTGGCTCTGTTGCCCAAGCTGGACTGCAGTGGTGCCACCATAGCTCACTGTAACCTTAAACTCCTGGGCTCAAGCAATCCTCCTGTCTCAGCCACGAGAGCACCTAGGACTACAGACATACCCCCGTGCCTAGCTAATTGTTTTTTGTTTTTGTTTTTGTTTTTTAAATGGAGTCTCGCTATGTTGCCCAGACTGATCTTGAACTCCTGGCCTCAAACTTCCTTCCCCAAGCGTTAGGATTACAAGTGTGAGCCACATTCCCAACCTGAATGGTTTTTATCCTTTATTACTATTAGTTTATGTGTCAACTTGACTCAGCTGCTGTGCCCAGATAATGTGGTCAAAAATTGTTCTGAATGTTTCTGTGAAGACGTTTTTAGTGAGATTCTTTTTTTATTATTATTTTATTTTTGAGACAGTCTTGCTCTGTCACCCAGGTTGGAGTGCAGTAGTGCAATCTCAGCCCACTGCAACCTCTGCTTCCTGGGATCAAGCGATTCTCATGACAGCCTCCCCAGTAGGTGGGACTACAGTTGCCCACCACGACGCCCGGCTAATTTTTGTATTTGTAGTAGAGGCAGGGTTTCACCATGTTGGCCAGGCTAGTCTCAAACTCCAGGCCTCAAATGACCCTCCCGCCTTCACCTCCCAAAGTACTGGGAATATAGGTGTGAGCCACTGTGCCCAGCCTAAATATTTTGAACATAGTTTTTGTTTTGTTTTGTTTTTAACTCTTTCCCCATTTGCTACATATGATTTCTATCACTCAGCGCCCTAATATTGAGAGGCTCTCTACCTCCGGGCTCTTACAGGGCTCACTGCTGGAACATAATTTAAACATGCCAAAAGTCCACAAGAAAAGCATAACTTGAGAGGGGACATTAAAGAAAAACAGTAAAATGTATCATCATTTTGCTTCTTTAGATGATGGCTGAATGTTTATAATAAAACATGGATTGTTATGTGATCGGAGGAGTGTGTCAAATGAAAGAAAATGGAAAAATAGCTTCCACAAAATTTCTTTGGAGCTAGGATTAAAGCTGCACATTGATAGTCTTATTTTGTTGATTTACCAAGATTGCCTGAACAAGATCACACCTTGCCTTCTTTATATCCCTCTGGAGGGAAACAGTAAAGACCAGAGCTATTAGTGGGAGCAGGAGGGGAGCAAGAAGTGATATTCCTTATGGCAGTAACACAAATAAGTGGCATTTTCTCAGTGTGTGGTCCATGAAACGCCTATATATAAATGACAGTTGATGCCTGTTCGAAGCGAGTATTTCTGGGCTCTAATCCAGGAACATTGAATCAGAATATCTGGGGGTGAGCCTAGAAATTTTAAAAGAAAACTTTAAAAATCTTTATTTTGAAAGAAAACTTTTAAATCTTTATTTTGAAAGAAAACTTTTAAGATATTTTAAAAGTGCATGAGATGATGCTAAAGCATAAGAAAGTTGAAAACAGTTAAGGCACGGCTTTTATTCCTTTTATTTTATTAGTACCCCCTCACCACCCTGGGCTCATCCACACTGGATTGGCTCTTTATAAGGCATCTTGGTCAACTGGAACTGAGGCACCTGAAGAAACCAACACAAAGCAAAAGAAGTGAGATCTCTGTAACTTGTTCATTCTATAGGCGCTAGTAAGCAACAACCAATCAAATGAATATCTACTAAGGACACGGTTCAGGGGAGGCCACTCTGGAAACTCAATGAAGTGTGGAATTTCTGACCTTAAGGAGTTTCCAATCTGATAGGAGACAAAAGCTACAGAGAAAAAGTTATTTGAGGGAAAAAAATCATCTCTCTAATTATTTGGGTAATGATCTTGACATTTACTTAAACTTTGGCTATAGAGACAGAAATTATGAATTAAGTCTTCTAAACGCTAGTCTAAGATCTTCCCTTAGGTACCACAAATGCATGATCGTAATGTAGTCTAATTTTGTAGTCTGTAGTCTAAAATTTTCTATGGATCTGCTATACATATAAACAGACTATATTCTGGACTTTCAAGCTATGTCCAGTTTCAGATATCCTGTATTATTTTCTTGAGCTATTGAAAGATTTCAGAAATTCTATGACTCTGAAGCCTTTTGCTGCTTTTGTATTTAGAAGTATTACAAAATATATGTTATTTTTTATTCCTTCCTTCTTCCCTTCCTTCCTTCATTCTTAGACATAAATTGAGTGGAATCTCTGTGCTGGGGTACTAAAGATGGTTAAAACGTGGCCCCTGTTCTCATGAGCTACAGCCTAAGAAATAAGACAGATAGAGAAATGAATTGTGTGCCCTAAATTGGGGTTTGGAAAATATATATACATATGATCTGTATATAAAATATATATTGTCCCTATTGCTTGGCAGATAATGATGTCTTTAGGATGCATAAAGTAGATAAAATGTCTACACAAAGTAGTTATATATAAGTTTAGGAGAGAGGGAACGTGCATTTAAAACCAGCCCAGATATGGGTAGGCAATAGATAAGGCAGGGAACCTTATTTTAGCAATGGAGAAGCAAAGGACTTGTAATGATCTGCTCAGCGAAAGCAATGTGCTCCTTAAATAGTCACTATCTGACATGCTTTTTCCATTTGATAACTACATTAACTGTGACACAATAGGATTCAGAGCAGGAATGAGGGAAGGAAAGAAGAGGCGCTCTCAATACAGAATGGAAACAAGGGTAAAGTGTGAGATTGCCTTGCCCCACCAAGGAGACCTGTCACTTGGAAGGAAAGCAGCCATCAAAGCATTTTCAGCATAGAATCCTGGGATGCCTTCATTTGTCACCATTCTAGTAACTGTGGCAGGAGTCTCAGATGCTAATTGCCACCATGGGTTCCTAAATGTACACACTACACACTATGACATAATCCTAGGGGAAGACAGTGAGATTGGGGAAGACAGGTCTCTTCAGTGCTGCTGTGAGAGATAGATAAGCAAACCAAAAGGGAACCTGACAACTTTCCCTTTAATTGTTTTAAACTAGGAATTCCTCCAACTTCCAAACTGTTTTCTAATTAAGTTCGATATGAATGATAGCCCATATTGTAGATGGTTGAAAGGTGAGTTTTCTCAAATAATAACGAAACATCTAGTTTTGTGGAGGAGTAATTCATGCTATTCAGATGACATCTTGCAACATTTTGTGGGGTGGTGGTGACTATTTTAGGTTTTAATATAAATGTAAATCCCCCTTTAAAAAGGCATTCCAAACACTAAGGCTCATCTTCAATGTAATTTATATATATATATATATTTTTTAGTCAGAGTCTAGCTGCGTCACCCATACTGGAGTACAATGGCACAATCTCTGCTCACCACAAGCTCCGCCTCCCAGGTTCAAGTGATTCTGCTGCCTCAGCCTCCCGAGTAGCTGGGATTACAAGTGCTCACCACCACGCCCAGCTAATTTTTGTATTTTTAGTAGAGACAGGGTTTCCCTGTGTTAGCCAGGCTAATCTCGAACTCCTGACCTCGTGATCCTCCCGCCTGAGCCTCCTAAAGTGCTGGGATTACAAGTGTAAGCCACCACGCCAATGAGACTTATTGTTATCAGTTTTAAAAACTGATGTGTGTTCTTCAGAAAATAATTGGAATATAGAAAATAGAGTATCCATAACATCGGTTATCATCGTTGATAAAAATTAAGATTTTTGGTATACTTATTTCATGCTTTAATCTGTATGTAATTTAGTCATGTTTCAATCTGTATGTAATTCTGAGCTCATGCTAGATATACAAGTACAGCGGACCCTTGGACAACAGAGGTGTGAACTGCGTGGGTCCACTTATAGCAGTATTTTTTTCAATAAGTTACACCAAGTGTGCCTGTCTCTCCTGCCTCCCGTTCCACTTCCTCCACCTCTTCCCCCTCTGACACACCTGAGATAGCAAGACCAACTCCTCCTCTTTCTCCTCTTCAGCCTGAAGATGAGGAGGATGAAAACCTTTATTGTGATCCACTTCCACTCAGTGAATAGTAAACACGTTTTCTCTTTCTTACAGTTTTCTTAACATTTTCTTTTCTCTAGCTTACTTTATTGTACAAATACAATATATAATACACATAACATATGACATGTGTTAATCGACTATTTGTAAGGCTTGCAGTCAGCATTAGACTATTAGTAGTTAAGTTGTGGGGGAATCAAAAGTTATATACAAATTTTTGACTGCATGGAGGGTCAGCACCCATAACACTTGTATTTTTCAAGGGTCAGCTGTATATATCTTTTCATGTGATATAAAGCAGGCATGTTCCTGTAATATTACAATAGTATGCAAAGATGAATTTAATCCTTGCATAGTATTTACTTGTATCAACATGCCACAAGTTATGTGTCTGTTCCCCTCCTTTTAATCGTAGATGCAGTTTTCAAGTGTTCAGTATTTTGAATAGAGCTATACAATATGTGTGTTAATGTGGATATTTTAACTTTTTGGGTTTAAAAAAATTTTTTTTTTTTTTTTTTTTTTTTTTGCTTTTTTTGAGACGGAGTCTCACTCTATCGCCCAGGCTGGAGTGCAGTGGCGCGATCTCAGCTCACTGCAAGCTCCGCCTCCCGGGTTTACGCCATTCTCCTGCCTCAGCCTCCTGAGTAGCTGGGACTACAGGCGGCCGCCACCACGCCTGGCTAATTTTTTTGTATTTTTTAGTAGAGACGGGGTTTCACCGTGTTAGCAAAAATTTTTTAATTTACTTTTCAAGATGTATTTCCAGAAGTAAGAGTAATAGTTAAGGATTATAAAGACATTTAAGAGTTTCAAATATTTTGTGACATTATTTTCTGATAAAGTTAACCCAATTTTTGTTTTACTGTCAGGGTAAGACTGCCCATTTTACTGTAAGCATTCTCATAATAACTGTTTTGATTTTCATATGTGCTTGGTCAGTTCTATAGAAAATATATTTCTCTATGTTAAAAAAATATGATTTTCTTAGCCGATTTTTCTAAAAAATTTGAAATGTGCTTCTTGGGGGAAAGTGAAGTAACTCAATTTAAAAATACACCTAAAAATTCCATTTTTTCCTGTTTGTAGTTAAGAAAAATATTCTATGTCTTGAAATGAATTTGAACTATGAATATAACATAAACTATTAGCAATAACCTTTTCCCAGTTAGAAAGTGAACAAATGGAATGTATGACTCTCACAAGCTCCTCTCCTCCATGTTCTTTTTCCATGAGGGGCTTTTATATTCATTTATTTTCAATCTTCTGACCTTAGTTTCCTTGATTGAAAAATAAGGTTATTGGCTACCTCTTTGCATCTTTGTGAGGATTGTAAGAGATATATGTAAATTGAATCCTATAATGACTGGCATTTGGTAGGTGCTCATCAAAATGTTTTTCTATCACATCATGTTTTTCTTAAGTACTATAAATTATGTATGGCATAATCCAGAACTTTTCAGTCTCAGAGCTGAGGCAACGAGACCTACCTGCTGCTTTAGTATTTGAGAGAAAATGACACAACCTAAGAAAGACACTCTCCATTTTCAAAGCTTAAAGGAATCAATTGATTCATTTTCCCCAACAATGTCCCTCTTTTTCTCCGAGGAGATCAATCCAGTGAGGCGCAGAAGAGAATCTCTCTTCTGATCACTGATGAAGGGATGTCTTAGCTGTGCTTTTTAAACACATGTGGCTGGCAGAGAGAATAGGGAAGGACATATTAGGATCCATAGAAAAGCAACAAAATGGAATGTTTGCGGAAAATGCAGAGGGGCCTATTAAGGGAGCCTCACAAGTCAAGCATGTGTTAGATGTCTGTGTGACTGTTCAGTTGTCAGGATTTATTTAGTTAATGACTCTTACTTGTTAAAATTTTTACTGTGGCTTCTTTTGCTTCATTTCTAAAGATTCATAATGTCTTTTTTCTTATTGGTTTTCTGTGTTTGAAGAGATGATTTCACATGAGTATTTTTTTTGTTGTTGTTATTTAATAACATTGGCTAGTTATTCAATTCATTTCCCCCCCTCCAGTTTAGCTAACTATTCTTCTTCTAGAAGATTAGCTCTGTAGTTTTTTGACTTGGTGTTCTAGACTTCCTCCTGGATAAGTTCAGCATACAGGTACTGAGGAAGTGGACTGAAAGTGGAGGGAAGGAAATGACATTTGTAGTGTTGGGGAAATATCTTAAACTTGTTCAAGTAGTTGATCATTTCTAGAAATAACTTGCCAAGAAATTTAGTTATGCTATCTTGTCAATGGCCATGATCACCTTAAAAGAGAGAAAGTACCCTCATATCCATTTTGCAGATGAGAAAACTGAGTCTTAACAAGTTTAGTGTACACAATGGATACGTTTCGAGTAAACGCTGACTTCTCTTTGAAAATAATGGCTCTGAAACAGCTTGTGTAAGTTCACATGAGTGACATAAATGGATTTAATTACAAATTTATTAATTTGATTTAAAATATATTCCATAGTTCTTGATTTTTTAATGCATCTCATTGGTACTTGTCTGATAATGACTATTACAAGTGACATAAAAATTAATAAAACTTGGTTCTTCCTCTCCATATGCTCAAAGCCTATCAGTAGAGATACATTTTGATATCATAAAAATGTCTGGGGTATAACGTAGATAGTGCTAATGGTCACAAGATAAGAATAGCAGATAATTATGGAATGGAGTGGGAGTGGTGGATTTGAAGGAACTGAAAATGCTAAATGCCAAAGGCCTATCCAAAGACCTAAATGGATAGACCTTTGACTACTCTCTAAAACAGTGGGATTGGGTAAGAATATCTGGATTGTTAATTATGAAATTAATATCTGAGAATTCACCCTATAGTCATTCTAGAAGAACGATGCTTTTAATTTGGCCTATAATACACATCACTTTATTACTTTGCTCTCCATCTATTAAGAGAGTTGGATAATGTTGATAGTGATTGTTATACAATTTATCTTGGGCTTAATATGAACAAAGTTTGCTGAGAAGTTCTGGAATGAAAACAAAAATAAATTAGGATGGTTCTTAATGTACTTGATATTTTTAATCACTTGAAAGAAACTTTAAAATAATTTGCCTATTACATTTCTTTCTATATAGAAACTACATATGAAAAAATGTTAGTTGTATAATAACTCTAAGAAGTGCAGTTTCCTGCTCTTCTACTTGTTAGGATTTCTTCTGCCCTGATTGTACTATGTTAGTATTGTTGAAAAGATAAAATTTGAGGAGTTATTCAGATCTGTGTTTAATCCGTATTTCTTATACTTCCTTGCTTTGTGTTTAAACTTTCTGAAATCATTTCTTTTTTCTCCTTTTAGTATTTATAATTTTTAACATCTTTGAGCCCATCGTTATACATTATGATAATGCAAAAGGAGCTTTCTGTATTCTCTCCTCAATGTATCAGCTGTGAACCATAAGACACACTAGTTATAGACTAAACAAAACATACATCAGCCATGATTTGTAAATAATGAAAGTCATCATCATAATTAAAGATTGACTCAGGCATGAAGACACTGAATTTAAGTTTAATGAATAAATAGGGGACTTAGCCAATATTTAACTTTAATTTTCTGTCAAGCAGACTATTGGAAGTAGCTTTTAAACTGCGGGAGAAGAGTGAAATTTGAACATCTTTATCAAAGGGACAGAAGGGTAAAACACTGGAGAAAAGACAAAAATTACATATAGGCACAGAAGGATATGTGATGAAAAAGCAGATCCCTGTAACAAAAATATTGGTAACCTGGAAATCCACTAGTGTTGTGATACGGCAAAGGTTTAAGGAGAAAGAAAATAATCACTTGGCTTTCTCTAGTCTTTTGACACATAATGCTATTTGCATTCTTTGATGGGCTGCTTTGCAAGAAAATCATGTAATTCTCAAAATACAAATGTGAGTTATCCCAGTTTTATTGTGTCATAAGGGCAAAAGAGAAAGAAGAGCCATGGTGTATATGGAGCACCAGCCTAGTCCTAGCATTTTCCATGAATGATTATTACATGAGGTAGATACAGTTGAGAGAATTAGGGCTCTGAAGTATTTATGAATTACTCAAAATGACAGAGCTCGTACATGAGGAATAGAGAATAGCACCTAGATAATCTGAGTCATAAGTCTATGATTTTCCATCACACTGCTTTGCCCCCTACCGCACAAAAAAGATCTGATTTGCCTTCAGTTCACCGTCTTCTCTACTCTATTCTAAAGGCCTAAGTTCTTACATCACAGAAATGAGGCATTTATTAAACAGCTAAGTAGAAAAACACTCTCACTCCTGTCTCTTGTCCAATTAACAAATGTATCAATCAAAACAGGGTTCTTGGAGTCTTGGAAATAAAATAACATAGAGGAGTAGGTGGGGCAGTGTCCATTCAAAGACTCTCCTGGGGAGTGACTAAAGAACAAGTTTGCCTGGCCTTAGTGTTAAATCTGCATTAAAGGGACAGAAGCACCATGTTAAAGGCACTGACTTGGCTGCACATTTGACTCAGGTAATAAACCACGTTAAGGCACATTCTGAGAAGCTGGTTTTCACCCAACTTGATTATTATGCTTTGAGGGTCAATGTGGAAAGTCACTTCTCTTGATATTAGAATCATAGGCTTTAAATTTTTCATTTTGTACATGGGTTTTGTTGAGCCCTTCTACAGAAAGCAGCACTCCTGAGAACAAACCATCTTGCCTCACAACAAATAAAAATAAAAATGGAGTTTCTGAGCCTTTAATGTGGAAGGCCTGAGGCTTAGCTATGGTGAAGGTAACATCCTTTTGCAAAACTTTGTCCATTACCCTTTCAAATGTAAAATATCTGTCAGATATCCCTCCTCTTCAGAGAGATGTTCTGATCTCACGTGTCTATGGCAGTATCATCAAAACAATGGAGCAAATATGTTATTAGCATGTTACTTAGCAGATTACATTTACATATGTTTTGTCCACTAATCTAATATTTTGTGTTTACTTAGTTTAGTTTTGATCCAGATTCTGCCTCTCCACCAAGCTCTATCTAACTGCTCTGTGAAGTTGTCTCAGAAGTGGTGGAGGGTTAATGGCGGTAGAGAAATGTTTCTTTTTAATGTCTGATCTCAAAATTAAAGCTTAATTTTCTCCTTAAAAAGAGAAATGCAGTTTGGAAGTCACTGGTTTGTTATATTGATCCACTTTAAATATCAAGGAGGTGAAAATTTATTATATTAAGTATATTTTGGTTTAAATGATTTCTAGGCACAGGACCACAATCCTTGGTTTTACGTCTTTATTTTTATTTATTTTAGAGATGGGATCTCCCTGTGTTGCCCAGGTTGGAGTGCAGTAGCTATTCACAGGTGTGATCACAGCCCAATACAGCCCCAAACTCCAAGGCTTTGGGGATTCTCTTGCCTCCACCTCTCGAGTGGCTAGGACGATACAGGTGGACACACACCACTACGCCCAGCTTCTCTCTTCTAAATAAAATGTTTATTCTAAAATACAAGGTCTTATATGGCCACTTTTAATATGCATGCAAACTTATTCGAGGGACACTTTATACAATGTCTGAACCTGTTACAGTGTATTAAAAGATACGCTTTCATAGTTATGCTTTTAATACAGAAATCTGCTTTGTATAATATTGTGACTAGTATTTCCCATTAAAGTATATTATTTTGTCTTAAAATTATTATTTTACACAAAATCGGTGTATCTCCAAGGTGCCAGTGTGTAAGAAATGGTGTTTAACACAACCCATGGATGATTTGAACAGTTTCAATTAGTGCTATTTTCTGAACAATTGTAAATGGCTGATGTTGTGGCTGCTACTAAGTGCCTAGCTGCTTCGGGAATCTGTTTAAATGTTAGTAGCTTAGTGACAAAAATTACAGTTATCTATAGTATGTAAATACAAATGCATACCCTCAGTATGACCACAATGATGCCTGGGCTTATTTTTCCGGGAATAGAAACACTGTCAGTTTTAAATTAGCTTTAATAGGAATTTATGGCTCCGTAAATAAATTGTGGTTGACAAGCAACACTTTCTGAATCAAGTATTCTAGATTAGTGTTTATAACTGGAAGCAAAATCTGTATATATTTTTGGTATACTAATTTCTCATTAGGTTACTTGTATTTTATTTAAAGAACCAGCATTATGTCAAATTGAGAAATTAGAAAAATCTATTGGGTACTACTACAGGCAAGGGTCTATACTAAGCGCTTGATGTGTTTTCAATCAAATTATTCAGTATCATTGTGAAACAGGGCCTATTACCTTTCTTTTGTATTAGAGAAAATGAAGGACAGCAAAGGTGACAGTGTTGCTGCAGGATCCATGGATGTGGTGAGCGATAGAACATTTCAGAGGTAACTATCATTAATTACTTATCTGTTGTATGCCAGGTACTTCATAAGGGGCTTGTCATTTAAATCCTTCGACCCTGCATGAAGAGATATGCTTTTCATTAAGTGGAATTTACCTCCTTTCTTTTTTATACATAGAAAATTCATCAGGTAATTTTATCATATTATTGTATAACAATATGTTGTATTATGATAATCTGGAAACATAGCAAGGGTGTGGGTGGTAAAGAAAGAACAGTTTTTACAGATATATCTTTTGAATTACTAACATGCATACTTTTTATAGCTGGTCACCTCTGCATTTGAAAACTTCTTATGCTTGGAGTAGTACATCATAAACAGACATTTTAGAAGGTCCCTCTAGGCACACAAGAGTACTTTCGGTGAATCAAGAGCAACTATTTTTGCATGTATCCTAAATTTCTCTAATTTAAGTGACAGAAAAATATTGTCAAGGCAGATGTAAAGTCAACCATGCACTGGTTGGTGATGATGGCCTCTGTCAGAAATATGTTCCTAAATCAGAGACCGAATCCATGGGAATTCATAATTTTTTTTTCTTTTTTTTTTTTTTTTGCTATATTTCAGACTTCAGGCACTCAGCAAAATAAAAAACATTCCTTGTTTATCCACATGCTGTCAATTCGGTGTCCTCCATGGGTGGCTTGGGTATGGCCCCAACCAGTGTTCCAGTCGTGGTAATCAGGTACCATGTTGTATTTGAATTATACTACCAGTTGTGAAAGGTCAGAGCTTCATCAATTTAGCAGTCAAACTTCTTTGCTCTATTTATTCAACTTGTAAAGTATGGTGAAAACTTTATATATCCCTGTTTCTTTGTGTCCTTTCCTCAATACCAACCACACCCCTTACCATCCACTCTTATACATATGGGACTATACACATAGCTTTGCAAACATTCTCTACTTTAATTAAATAAGACTTTTGGACTCAATCACAAGTGCTGTGACAGTCAGAGAATATTCTTAGTCTCTCACAAATGGAAGAAGGAGCCAAGCACTTTGGAAAGATAGAGAAGTTTGCTAGATGAATGTGTTGAACCTCAAACTAATATTTTATCAGTGTCATGGCAGGTATAATGATATGTATATTGTATAAATTGTCTTATATAATCCTCAAAAACGATTGTTGAGTCTAGTATCCATATTCTTCCTTTACAATGGAGGATACCTTTTTTCTTTTAAATAGAACATGAGTTACTTAAGAATTAATATTCCTTGGGTAAGAGGAGACCTGAACAGGAAAAAACAGGTGCTGGAGAGGATGTGGAGAAGTAGGAACACTTTTACACTGTTAGTGGGACTGTAAATTAGTTCAACCATTGTGGAAGACAGTGTGGCGATTCCTCAAGGATCTAGAACTAGAAATACCATTTGACCCAGCCATCTCATTACTGGGTATATACCCAAAGGATTATAAATCATACTGCTGTAAAGACACATGCACATGTATGTTTATTGCGGCACTATTCACAATAGCAAAGACTTGGAATCAACCCATATGTCCATCAGTGACAGATGACAGACTAGATTAAGAAAATGTGGCACATATAAACCATGGAGTACTATGCAACCATAAAAAAGGATGATTTTATGTCCTTTGTTGGGACATGGATGCAGCTGGAAACCATCATTCTCAGCAAACTATCGCAAGAACAGAAAATCAAACACTGCATGTTCTCACTCATAGATAGGAATTGAACAATGAGATCACAGGAAGGGGAACATCACACACCCGGGCCTATAGTGGGGGGTGGGGAGAGGTGGGAGGGATAGCATTAGGAGACATACCTAATGTAAATGATGAGTTAATGGGTGCAGCACACCAACATGGCACATGTATACATATGTAACAAACCTGCACGTTGTGCACATGTCCCCTAGAACATAAAGTATAATAATAATAAAAAAAGAAGAGACCTGGAATTAGAACACATTCTAGCTTATTCCAGGAGTACATCTTTCAAGTAGATGCAGTCAACTGGGAAGATGTTAGGCATTTCTTTAAAAAATAAATTAAAATAATGAAAAGACAAAGATTATCCTTTAATTCTCCAGAGCTCAAACACTCCTATTTGGAGTAGATAACAATGCATCTACAATTTTCAGATTCCAAAAGTAAAAGCTACTTTTTTCCCCATTTTTTCTTAAATTTTTTTTTTTTTTTTTTACCACATATTTTTGTAAGAGAAAAGAAACTGCTAGTTTTACAACTGCTGGCACAAGCCTCCATCATTGCCTTTGTAATCCAGTCACTCTTATACTGTATGTAATTTGGAATGTGTAGTAACCTGATGTTGTCAGCTTTATATGTAGAGAAACAACCCAAATGTTCATCAAAAGATCAATGGATAAACAAAATCTGCTTTAGTCATATAATGGTGTATTATTTAGCCATCAAAAGGAAAAGAATGAAGTACTGATATGGTTTGAAAATTTTTCTTCTTCGAAACTCATGTTGAAATTTAATCCCCAATGTGGCAGTATTAAAAGGTGGCATCTGTAAGAAGTGAGAGGTAGAGCCCACACGAATGAGTTAATTCGTTTATGGATTAATGGGTTATCAAGAGAGTGGAACTGGTAGCCTTATAAAAAGAGGAGAGATCTGAGCTAGTATGTTAGCACATTCAGGCCACTGGCCATATGGCACCTTGCACTGCTTCAGTACTTTGCATAGAGTCCACATCAGCAAGAAGGATCTCACCAGATTTGGCCCCTGGAACTTGGACTTCTCAGCCTCCATATCTGTAGGAAATAAATTCCTTTTTTCAATAAATTACCTGGTTTTAGGTATTCTGTTATAAACAACAGAAAACAAATTAAGACAAGTCCTGAAACATGCTACAATGTGGATGAACTTTGAAAACATTACACCAAGTGGAAGAAGTCATTCATAAAAGATGACATATTGTATAATTCATTGATATGAATGTACGGAATAGACAGATCTATAGAGATGGAAAGTAGATTAGTGGTTGCTTATGACATGGGTGAATGGGGAACAATGGGTGATAGCTAAAGGAAATGAGATTTCCAATGTGAAGTTAAAAGGTAGCAGAGTAGAAGTTACCAACCATCATCTGACAAGAAAAATCAACAATTAGACAGCTGTCCACAAATGAAAATATCTCTAGGAGGGTTGAAGAGTCCAATCAAGGACCTACAGTAAGAAAGGGAGCAATAAAAAAGGGAGAATGGTCAGACATAGAAAGATTGCTCAGGAAATTGGCTTAGTGGAGAGATCTGGAGATGGCTATGAACAAAGAAAAATGGTGGTGGTGATCTGTGTCAGCCATGTGGTAGGTGCCATCACAGCTCCCAGGGACCTGCTCTGTGGACAACCCTGGCAACCTTTGCTTCTGAGGACCTCAAAAGCATCCATGACATCATGATTTTCCCACAGCTTTTAAAGTGGAAGATCCCATGTGTTTGTCAGCTCCAACTCTAATGGCTTATTTCACAGAAGATACTAGTAGCATTCACCAGTGAGGTAATGGACAGCCATAGCTGCCATGGACCCCTCCAGAGAGAGCTACTGTTGCTCCCCTCCAAAGAGGTGCTGTTGTGGTATACTGGGACCAGAGCTGCCACTCGCACCACACACATGCCCTGAACCCCAGAGCAGATTTGGTTCTGAGTGTGTCTCCACTTCAGACTCCAGCTCCAAAGCTGCTTGTTTATGCCCATGCTACAGACATGGCTCTACAACTGTTCTGCATGTACCCTGTCTTAGAAACTGGAGCCACCACCACTACAGCTTAGTCAGTGCTTCTGACCCCAGAGCCACTGTCACTCCATGCACAACCATGCTCAAAGTCTCAGCTCCGTGGGTACACCACAGTACATAATACTCATGCTCCATGAAGATTAAACCCAAATAGAACTTAACTTAGACACATTATAATAACTCTATTAAGAATCGAAGACAAAAAGAGACTTTGAAAGCAGCAAGAAAAAAAATGTGTCTTATACCAGGGAATATCTGTAAGGTTTTCAGCAGATTTCTAGGCAGAATACTTACAGGTCAGGGGAGTGTGGAATGACATATTTAAATGCCAAAAGAAGAAGAAAAAGGAAAACCACCAACAAAGCAAACTCTACCTGCAAAGTTGTTCTTTTGAAATAAAAGAATGGTATTTTCCCAGACAAACAAAAGCAGGAGTTAATCACCACTAGACCTGCTTGACTAGAAATTGTAAACAGAGTTCTTCAACCTGAAATGAAAAGGTGCTAATTACTAACATGAAATCATATGAAAGCATAACATTCACTGAGAGTGACCTTTTCATGTTTCCCTTCAATTGTGTAAAAGAGAAATAAAATATTTTCTTCAGGAAAAAAAATAACAAAGGAAATAAGATTTCATTTTGCAGTGATAAAAAAAAGTTCTAAAATTGATTCTGGTGACAGTTGCTCATATCTGTGAATATGCCACAAAACACTGAATTATACACGCTAGGTGGATGAACTTATCATATGTGAATTGTACGTCCATAAAGCTGTTTTTAAAAAGACAGAGAGAGAGAGAGACATTCTTCTCTATTCTGTCTAGTGACATACATTCCACAGAGCAAGCAGGTAGGTCTAAAATAAAAATTAGGATTAAATAGGAGTTATTCAATTGTTACTAAGTTTACTTTAGGGGTCCCTGGCCTCTTCCAAACAGATATTCTGATGCCCCAAATTCCTACATACTACTTAGTAGTCTCATCAGTTTCCATGAGGAGAAATAATTGTTACATGTTGGTGCCTTCAGTCTTAGCTCACATTTAGAAAATTTTCTGTAAATACAAATATTAATAAGTCCCCATTTTAAAGTAATATTAATAATGCAAACAGAAATGATAAAGAAGAAGGTAAAATATATGAACAAATGAACAATTATCCATGTCTATTATATTTTGGAAGGATATGTGTGTCCAAAGAGGGGGCCATGGGCAAAATAATCTTGTCAGTGAAGGGTATTTGATTCTCACATTGGTATCGGACCACCTATCCTGATGGACTTGTCTGGATTCTATATATACTATGAACATTCTCTTGGTATAGAATAAAGTCAGACCTAGTCTCCCTTATGACTGTTTTGTCTCGGTCCTCATACTGGTTTTCATTCAATCTCGTAAGTGAAACTAGATTCCATCTGCCACCATTTGCACTGATTTTTAAAGAGAAAATAAAAGATCAAAAGCAAAGGACAAAGCTAAAAAATAAGAGAGGAATTCTCAAAAGACAAAGCACTCTACTGTGAACATAGCTTTTTAAAATCTTTGCTTGTTCTTCCAAATTCTCCAAAACTTTATCTCCTCCCACCTTCCAGATTCACTCTGCCCCTACTATCCTTGACACACATCAGAGGAGTCAGAGGATTATTTGAGCTCCCCCTGCAGGATAAATTGCACATCCACCCTTCAAGAGCATGTGAACCTGGTTAGACTAGAGGAAAAAAATTAAAAATCAGTTAATTGCAGGTACCACCTAATGCCTGTTATAATGCACCATGGTAGGTTTTATTATTATTTTTTTCCCTGAAAAGTCTTCCTTTGAATGCTTTTGAACCTTACCTTTCAACTTCATCTGACCAGTGGATTTTATCCTATTTCTTAGGACTTGTGATAGGGCTGACAAGTAGGTATGTGGCCCAGTAGGCACAATCTGGGTCTTTCTCTAGTATTTACATGATTGGGAAAAACTGTTTTCCATTTTTGCTGGCACTATTAAACTGGTAGGATAGAACTCTCTAGCTGATAACATCTTCTCTGGCACAGAAAGAGAGCTATTCTTGGAGAATGAACCTAGGAATAGACAAAGATCTTTGAGATGTTTGCTCTTGAGATAGAAAGATTAAGGAAAGAAGACACGAGAAGGTGACTCTACAGTTGAGACAGGTTTATTGAGAATATACCTGAGAAAGGCTTCTGGCCAGCAGGGTCAGGATCAAACTTCTCTTATAGCCTGAGGCTTTTAAAATGGGCCTGGTGAGGGAAATGTGCTCTGAGAAATGTTCCTATCGGGAAGGGGTTAAGGGAGTGCTGGCTTGTTGGGACTCCTGGGGACTGTGATAAGCTTTGTTGCAGTTAGGGTCTTTATGCTCTGTTGAAGATATAAGTGGGGCTGACATTTGTGGTTTGGTCAGGTGGCAGTGGACAGTTCTGAGAATTTGAAACTTGATACTTTAACGTGGTGGCATCTCATTAAGATGGCGGTATTCTTTTCCTACCATGTGCTTCACTTCAGCTCCTGGTGATCCCATTTCTTCAGCTTTTCCTCTGATTCTATGAAATTTCCCAGCTTCTCCCTAGATACAGTAGCCTATAAATTTTATTATGTTTTCAACTTGGTCCAGTAAGATACTAGTTACTTGCAATCATTCTTTTTGGCATTCATTCTGCTAATGCCCTGTTAATGAATACTAATACAAATTATACAATGTTATAGTAATCTTAAGAGTTTATTTCTTGTGAAATGGACCTTTCTCTAACTTGGAATGTCCATCTCTAAGTTCATTACCTTCTATTCATTCTACATGGTTACTTAGAGATTTGTAAAAGCATCATCTAGACATCTAAGGAAACCCTTTTTCCAAAGCAACATGATGGCAATGGAATTTGTTGAAGATAAGTTAAGGAAGTTTAATAACAAACAGGCCAGCAAGTAAAGCTTTTTCAATACCTATAAGGCAATACCTGCTACACTCTTCCTGGCTAGTTGCCTCCCTCATTCCTGCCATATACATTTCCATGCTTCTTTGAACCTGCCCTCAAATTCTGGAATATGCCTGTTTATCATGCATTTGTACTGGAATAAAATTTTGGTAACACTTTAACTGTTTCTTTATTTGAAACCATTGATCAGTACATGTAACAGGTAAGTAATAATGTTCCCACTGACTTATCTTACATTCCCACAATCACTTTATTTCATCCTTCTCCTGAATACTAAAATATTGCAACTTGTTCTTACAATTATGTTTAATGAAAAAAGAAAATCCACAGTTTAGATGTGTCATCTTAAAATCTGTAGGTCTCAGCTTTCTCATTGTACTGGATTAGGGAAATCATGAGACACAGTCCCTTTTCTTTTTTCTTACAAATTGTACTCTTTATTGGAAGTGATGTGTAGGTAATGTGCTTGCCTAAAAGGCAGACAATTAAAGTTGTCTGTACTCCCTCTCTTAAGGAGGCTAGGAAGAATCTGATTTATGGTGAAGTCTCTGTTTTGAGATCATTTTCTCTAGAAATCCTCAATGATGCCATAGACTAGTTAAAGCTGCAGTTTATATAGTGAAATAGCATTTTTTTTATATTCTTACTTACAGTTACCTAGTCAATATATCTCACATTAGACTGTAAGCTCTATGAGGACAGGGACCACGTATGATTGTCCATCAATGAATTCCTATAATGAAGTGTATGTATTTTATTTATTTATAAATGCATACTATTACTAAATGCTTTGATAAGGGAAAACATGGAGACCTATAAGCAGGAGAGAGAAAGCCCTTTTATTAATACAAATAAATATAAACAAATGAATATTTGCATCATTCTGCTTATATTCTGAAAATTCATGACTTTTTTCACATTTACATGACATCACATCAATTGCAAAAAGAATCTGGGTCTACAAGTAGATCATATAAAATATTAATTTTTTCTAATTAATTTTTTACAAATGTTCTGTAATGGGAGCATTAGGGAAAGAGTTGTATTTCATTTTTGCCACAAGTGTTAAAAGGAAATCTACAATGCAAATATTCTTTCAGAACTCTGAATGAAATCCTAATGTTTTCTTTGAGGGTAGGATAAGTACAAATGCAGACAGGGTATAAATACAAAGCAGAGAAAAGAATTCTTTTTGGCACTTGGTTGTAGAGGCTCAAATGCATGGACATTATGAAATGAGAAGGGTTTTAGGAGTGAATTCACAGCAGGCAGATTGCTTCTTATGTCTTTCAATTCATTCATGTGTGAAACTATCATATCATAAAATGAACCATTAGGAAGTCAAAGAATGGAGCATATGGGAAATAAATTTCTGAATCAGATAAAAAATGTGTATGTGTTTTTGCACGAGTGTATGTGCATTCATACAGTGTGTGGAATATAGAAACCTATCTGTTCTAGTTGTTATATATGACTCATATGTTTAGAACCACAGAAAGTTCTGAGGAAGTTATTTCTGCTGCTCTAGGATGACATCATTTAGAGAACCTGTTTTAGTATCACCATTGAAAAACTCATCCCTTAACCTCACATTTAGCCTGAACATTAGAATCTTATGAGTACATATTTGCCTGTGTTTGTTTTTCAAACTCTCCGGCATTTAAAAATTGTTGAAGTCAAAGCCAGCTTACAAAGACAATTTGGTGAACTGTCAATTTTGGTAAAGAAAAACAATTTAGTAATTCAGTGTCACAGTGACCAAGCAATATCCCGAGACCCTAACCTAGCACTGACCCATCTACTCACCTCATAGAGCTTTATACATTACAGCCAATTGTTTAAGACAATTATTCTAGACCCTCTAGCTTCACCCATTTCTTGGGACACAGTCTCTGTATTTCTCCATCTCTGGACTTACTTCTTGTCTTCTGTTCTTTTACAAACATTGTCTCATATCTAGCTTCCATATTTTTTCATTTTTAGCATATTTTCATTTTTATATTGCTTGAACCACAGCACCATTAATTACTAGTCTTGTGAACTCATAAATATCTCTTCAGTCTTCTAAAACTCAATTTTTCCATCTGTGAAATTGGTATTATGCAAATATCCTTTCTCCTCCAAATCCAGTATAAACACCTACAAAATCTTGGTGGTAAATGAATGGTAACTTGCCCTCCCTCTCTAAGAGCTTCATAGAGTGCTATAACAACACTATCTTCACAAAACCCTGTTTCTTCTTATCTATCACCCATGCCTACCCCCAGATTCTCCTATGTCTCATATGGGATGGGGTGGGGCTTGGGAAAGTGATAAAAAGCAAGGACAGGCCTAGGACATGGGCTCAAAATTCTCTTAACGAAAGAAATAGGCTGGACGCAATGACTCACGCCTGGAATCCTAGCACTTTCGGAGGCCGAGGCGGGTGATTGGTGCCTGAGCTCAGGAGTTTGAGACCAGCCTGGGCAATGTGGCGAAACCCCACCTCTACTAAAAATGCAAAAAATTAGCCGGGCATGGTGGCACATGCCTGTAATCTCAGCTGCTCTGGAGGCTGAGGCACCAGAGTTGCTTGAATCCGGGAGGTGGAGGTTGCAGTGAGCTGAGTTTGCATCATTGCACTCCAGCCTGAGAGACAGAATGGTACCCTGTCTCAAAAAAAAAAAAAAAAAAAAAAAAAAAAAAAAAAAAAAAGAGAGAGAAGAAGAAAGAAAAAAAAAGAAACAGTAAATAAATAACCAATGAGTGCATCCAGAGTATGTTGAAAGAAAGGAAATAATAAAGATAAAATTAAATTAAATAGAAAACAAACAATGGAGACAATCAACTAAACTAAATTGTTTTTTTTCAAAAGACTAAGAAATAGAAAAGCTTCTGCAAAAATAATTTACAAAAGACAGAAAGAGCAGAGTTTAGCATTAGGAACAAAAAGGGACCCTAAATATGGGGAGGAATTTTGTTAATCATAAGAAATTTCTAAAAACTACTTTTTGCCCAAAATTTTAAGGACATATAGTTTTTGTAGAAATATTTTATTCACTTCTATGATTACTCACTCTACAAGAAAAAGAAGGTCTGAATATATCTGTAACTATTAAAGAAAAACAATAGATAGAAAGAAATAATTCTCATTTTAAAAACAGAAAAGGAATGTTCAACTTTAATTGTTTAATAGACCAAAAAAGCACTAGCAAAATGAACTAAAATCTTTACTACTTTATGTCATCCAGACTTCTATTATTGGCTACACCTGAAAACCCAGATATAGAAATGCAGGCATTAGTCATAGGGAATTATTTTGAGAGTTGGTTTGCATACACACAAAAAAACTGCTCAGCTTAATTCATTTACATTAACTAGTTGACACTCTCTCTTGTCATGAGAGCCAAGCTTATTCATCCAAAAACAACAAAAATCACTACTTCGTATATACCAGAATAAGTTGAGTGAATTGTTTTATCTCAACTGTCAGAAAATTAAATTGAAATAAATAAGAGAAGAGAAAGGAAAAGAATACAGTAACCTCCAAAAGAGGAGAATAAATATTAGTATAAAATAAATACACACTAACGTAAGAACACAGAGGAGGAGTGTGAGAGGCAGTAAATGGAAATGGATTTAAAAGAAATGTTTCCAGGAGTTTTGTTTGATTACCTCAAAAGGAGAGTGGGAATCTACAAGTCAGAGGAAAAAGGAGTTTTGGGGAAAGCATTTTGGACAGACAATTGGCACATCCTGAAGATAAAAGGCATAAAGAAGCATGGTGTCTGAGGAGTGAGTGAAACACACTTACCACGGATGTTGCTACAGATAGCTCCTTAATAATCATAACCCTAGCAAAGCTGAGTGAAGAGATGTAGCTGAAGAGAGACAGAGAAATTAATTCAAATGACCCCAAGTTCAGGTGAGTAAGAAAGCAAGCTGCCTCAGTCTCCTGGAGATGGGAGATGTTAATAGGGTCACACAGAATGTTAAATCTGGAAGGATTCTTAGGGATCTCATTTCCCCTGCTTCATTTTACAGAGGAGGCATCTGAGACCCACTTATGCCCAAGGTTATATGTAAAATTAGTGACAGAGCAATGGCAGGAATATTGATTTTCTTTGTAGATGCAGGGCCTTGCTCCTCTGGAGAGAAGATGACGGTGTGCTATCATCTTTGCTGAGAATCATTCTAAATATCTTCTATACTCATGTGAAGTATTATCTGTGTTCACTCTTCCGGATACAGCCGGATACCTTCACTGAAGCTGTTGATTAATTACCAAGAATCATCAAACTTGGCAGTGACATTCCCTAGGCAAAGGCTGTCTTCCTGCCTGAAATGCCAATCTGGGTGAAGGTCTGGGACACTCCATGTTTTCTGACATTTTTGGCTGCATGGCCCCTCTGCCTGGGGCTGCTTCAGTGGGAAGAGGGTTGACTTTAACAAACAAGATGCTGCTTCCCACCAGCAGGCCTGCTGCTGCTGTTGTTTCTAATCCTCTAAAGGCGGGATCCTCCATATGTTCACCTACCCCTACCCCAGCACAAAGCTGAATGAGTGAACAAGCAAGTGGGAGGGGCTGGGACCAGTGGAATTTCAAAAGAGGGCTGGCATTAAGCCTAGTCAGGCAATAAGAAAGGCAAACGCTGTATCATAAAGGAATAAATATTGTGGGCCCAAATGCTAAGAACTGAGTTTCTGGTTCTACTATGCACCAGATAACGTCAAAATAGTCCTCCACCAGGAAAAACAAAACGTCTTTGGCATCAAATCTGAATATAATTTTATGATTTTCAAACTCATGCAGTTTAAAATGAATAATAACATTACTATGCCATTATGACAAGTGTAAAATAACATGCATTTAAGCCTTGTATTTATGATCATATTATACTTTGCCCCCTAATAATGTTGCACAATTTGGAAATATGTATGCCATATCTTTAAAATATTTACATCCTTTTTTATAGAATTATAAAATAACATTATGGATATGGACACATAAGAACAAAAAGAGAACAAAGATCTGTGTGTAATGTAAGTCATGAAAACCTGTTCCTCCTATCTCCTGCTGCAGATATGAAGACACTGCTGCTACACTTCTGGATTTTCCACAGTTTGCATCAAGCTAAGCTTCGGCGTCGGTGGGGGGTGGTTCTCCAAGCCAATCACGGAGCAGGATGGGGCTACTTGGGGGTTATCTAGTGAGATGAAGAGCTCCTTCAATAAATGGTCTTAGCTTGAGGACTCCCCAGTGATCTGGCTGAAACTTTCTTGGAACTGTGCTTCAGTCTGAGTCTTCCTAACATCATTACACCACTACCTTCTGTCTCTCCTTCAGTGGAAGCCAGACCTGCATTTTATTCCAAAGAGTCTCCCCACCTTTCCTTTCCCCAGTGTCTCTTTCTTGTGTGTCTAATTCTGTCTTGTCTGCTTTTTGGAAACTCAAACACTTAAGACTATTTATCCCATTAGTCATTACAAAAAATGCAAGTAACCTAAACTTGCAATTGTGTAATGAGATTTTTAATGATTATTATAGTAAAACCAACAGATATCACATTTTTAAGATGTAAAAATCATATTTTGGGCTTAAATGTCAAAATATATTTAAAAGAGCTACATCTTTGTTAAGATGATAACCTTATTTAATTAAAGTAAAAATCGAACAATGGGTAAAGATGGTAAAATTTTACAATACATAGAACTAGAAATGACAGGCAAGCCTGACTCTTTCTTCCACAATCCTTTCAATAAAAAGTTTTTGCTACTAAAACTAGTTTAGTTCCTATATTAAAGGGTTACTTTTACCTTGTATTCCTCCTTGCAACTTACGGACTGATGCTTACTTTCTTTCTTAACCTCTAAACTCCATAAGAGGAACTCTATAGGATGTCTTCAGGTTAAGTCTAAGAAATTATCGTGAAGTAGAAGGTCCCTTCTACTTTCCCCAGATCTTCACATTATGCCCCTGATTTCTTGTGAGGCAGATATGGACAACTTTAACTTAAAAGTGAGGAGAAAAAAAAAAAAAGTTTAGAGATGGAAGTAAATTGAACAAATGAAGAAACTAAATACTTGGAATATAAATAATGAAGTTATCCTATCTATTTAACATTATGTTTTTATTGAAAGCCATTTGATAGCTATCAGCCTAGATACTCGATTGTATGAATTGCTTAAGCATGTATTCATTTATTGCATTTATGTGTCAGTTATCAGCCTATTCAGCCTATGTATTGAGTGAAGAGAGGCAAACGACAGCTGTTTGCAGGCTTAAAAGTATTCCAATGTGCCGAGCGTGGTGGCTCACGCCTGTAATCCCAGGACTTTGGGAGGCTGAGGCGGGCGGATCACGAGGTGAGGAGATCGAGACCATCCTGGCTAACACGGTGAAACCCTGTCTCTACTAAAAAAATACAAAAACATTAACCCGGCGTGGTGGCGGGCACCTGTAGTCCGAGCTACTCGGGAAGCTGAGGCAGGAGAATGGCGTAAACCCGGGAGGCGGAGCTTGCAGTGAGCCGTGATCGCGCCACTGCGCTCCAGCCTGGGTGACAGAGCGAGACTGCGTCTCAAAAAAAAAAAAAAAAAAAAAAAAAAAAAAAAAAAAAAATTGGTATTCCAATGTATATAGCAGAGTAAAGAGGTAACTACAAAAGTGTAGTAAACTATCAGTGTTACTATGCGAGAAATAGGTTTTAGGAGCACTCAAAAACTATCTCACTCAACACACTTGCAGCCATCTTATGTGGTCAAAACTGTAAAGGATAAATTAAATTATTGCTAATCTTTATTTTTGAAACAATACCTAGCATTGTGTAACACACACTCCAGGGGCTTAATAAAAGTCACTTTTATTTCTGTTCCCACATTCTAGCATATGGCTCTACCTACGTATCATTGACTATGGGAATAATTTTTTAACATTCTCCACATTTCCATATTTTCATTGAGCGCTTTTTTCCCAAATTAGTTTACTAAAAATATCCACTGCAGAAGGTTTCCACCTGGCCTTATCTTCTAGAATTTGTCCAATTTGGGGGTCTAGGCATTGAGGATAGGAAACACTGGGAATCAATTCCTTCCTTATAGTCACACCACTCACTGGCTTTTCAGCTTTTCATTGATTCACCATTGTCTTCATTATGAACTTCAGACATCTTAGCATGGAGTACAAGATACTCACTGATGTGGCTTCTTCCAGTTTCTCCTTTCAGGTACCCCATTATGTCTCCACTCTATTAACGTCCATAAGTTTCAGATAAACTCAATTCATTGTGATACCAACCGCTAATGCTCTACTCTTTTCTGTCTCTTCTCCTGCTCCTCACAGCGAGGTTTTAAAATATGCTATCCTTCCCTGGGGGTACCTTTACACCTCCTCTCATAAGTTCAGCGTAGGTATTTTCACTGGTTCTCCAAAAGTCAGCTTAAGTTCTCCTTCTGCAACAAGTACTCCTTCACCCTTCTCATGCCCGATGTCTCTAAGGTGAACGTCCTATTAGAACGCTCTGCACGCCTCTATCTTCTCACTTACTATAGAATGTTAATATTAGTTTCAATCTCCTTCATAAGTCTGGGAGCCACATGAGTGCAGGTGCCTTTTCATTTGTTATTATACTTTAAGCACATGAGTAGAGATACATAAACATGTCTTGGATAAATGTTGAATTAAATGAGTGTCTCCACAAATCCAATATAAAAGCGATTGATCATAGTAGAGAACCAGTAGTAAATTATCTATTACTTGTGTATATAATTTGTTTAACAAAGACATTTCCTTCCTTAGAGCTTTTAGTGCTCATTAAAAAATTAAAATATTTGAATGACTACTCCTGTTAATAATGTCTATGTCAGAATTTTTATTGCAAAAGTGCTAAAAATAAAAATTCAAAAATTCTAGCAGTATTTTTCCAAAGTGAGTTGTATAAAACACCTGTTTATTGTTTATTTGTTCCAAAATAATTGAAGAGATATATACATCCAACTATTATATAACATTTTAGGTACTCTGTGTGTGTGTGTGTGTCTTTGTGTGTGTGCATATTATATTCCTAAAAAGTTGAGGAAATGTGATTAATATCTTTGAATAGATTTTATTTTGTCAAAGATTGTTGGAAGTCCCAAAATAATGTGCATTGTGAATTACTAAAATGGGTAATTTTTTTTTTTTTTTTTGAGCCTGAGTCTCACTCTATCACCTAGACTGGAGTACAGTGGTGTGATCTTGGCTCATTGCAATCTCCGTCTCCCCAGCTCAAGCAATCCTCCCGTCTAAGCCTCCCAAGTAGCTGGAACTGCAGGCACACACCACCACTCCCTATTAATATTTTTATATTATTTTGTAGTGACAGGGTTTCGCCACGTTGCCCAGGTTAGTCTTGAATTCCTAGGTTCAAGCAATCTGCTCACCTTGGCCTTCCAAAGTAGATGCCTGGGATTACAGGCATGAGCCACCATGTCCAGCTAAAAATGAGATTTAATATACATTGATGATGGGTCATTTTTTCTTAGAACATTCAGCCAATAATATAATTAAAAATGTATTAATTTAATGTGTGTCAAGGCATTTTCAGAATTAGTATTCCATGGGAAACACTTCAGAAAATGTTTAAGGTAACATTTCATAAATGCCAACATTGTTTTCAAGCCTAACTAATGTGTTATACTTATGGTAATAAAATTTACTTTGCCATGTACAGATATGAATGTATACATCAACTTAATAGACACATCCTTATTCTCATTACATTTATCCCCTGCCTTAGGATCCAGCAAACATCCTTACACCTAATAAGAGTTAAGTAAATACTTTTCTGGGTTTACCCAAATCTAATTACTAATTATGACTAATTTGTTGTAAAATCAGAATTAAAAAAAAAAATACTAAAATAATCCAGGATACACAACATTCTTAAGAAATATACTATTGTTCCCCTCTGTTCATGCAGTTTCTTTTTTTTTTTTTTTTTAGAATAACAAAAAATATTTTACTAAAACATAAGATTTACAGAAGTTTCCAGACAAGCCACACAAAATGGTCACAAGCTTTTTTTGAAGGAGGGAATCTACACTTGACAGCAATGTTATTAGTGAGGGCTGTGATGTTTGTTTAATGTTCCCATTTTAGTTCAAACAATCAAGCTTGTCCATCTACAGCGTCTAAATAAAGTTAGACTTGGCTAGAGAGCACATTCTAGAGACCTGGTTAGCTGCTTTTAACCAATGCAATTAGATCACCAAAAAAGGGGGAAAGGAGCCCATAAAATTAAAATAAAACTACCTCCCCCTTCAAAAAAATAAAATAAAATAAAGAAAAACACCCACACCCCTGCAGCTAACCTGACAACTACCTTCATTCACAGTGCTTTATACTTAAACCAGGATGGGGGAAATGAATAAAAGCAGGGAGGAGCCACTGCTTTTAAACGTTTCATAGCAATCCAGATCATTCTTCTAGCCTCTGCTCATGCTTTATGACAGTGAATCAGGACAAGACATAGATTTGCTATTGTGCATTTAATCACCAAAGGACTGAAGATGTCTGGGCTTTTTTATTCTGTAATGTTTCTAAGACTGTGTCCACTAAATGCAAACAAAAAGGAGGAAGTCTTGGCAGAACAGGAGAAGTGATGCACACTTGATGATCGGATCAATTTAAATATTATTCATGGCATATAGCCTAGTCCATGCTCTAGCTGTTTCTATGGCTTGGGCTTCGTTGGTCTTCCACTGCTCCACTACATCATTTGCTAATGGATCATCTGGATTGGGAGCACTTAACAAGGCCTGGATCCATAGCAGAACTGTGCGGATCTGCAGTGCTGGGGACCACTTATCTTTCAAAATATCTAAACATATTCTTCCCAACTTGTCTACATTAGGATGATAAATTTTGATCATGAAACGTACTTTAGGGGCTGCCATTGGGTATTCTTCAGGAAGGAATAGTTCAAGTTTAAAAATCCCTCCCTTAAAGGGGGAATCTTGAGGGCCAGCAATGACCACATGAAAATAACGGGCGTTGCTCTCATCTGGTTCTGCTTTGATGCCAGGAACTGGTTCTGTCAGCAAACACTGGGTTTCTTTCATGATTCTGCGGGGCAGCCCGGCCATCTTGTCAGAACCCGAGTTCGGCCTCTGTTCACGTAGTTTCTAATAGAACTGATGTAGTTTCTCATATACCTGAATTTAAAGTGTCTGGTGTTTCTCATACACAAGTAAGGTGGAAGACTGCCAAGTCAAGGCGAGCTGAGATTCTTCTCCTGGCATTACAGATACTGCACAGTAATCTCACAAAAGTTATGTGATTTAAATAAATACATCAGAAACTACTCACGGTAATAAGTCATAAAACATTTGTCTCACAAATTAGAATTGTGAATGGTAATCCGTGAAAACCAAGAACGTGCTCAGTTCTATTAACCAAATCACCATTCTGAAAATGCTGATTGCATATTGGCTCTTAATGCATATTCATTCTGACTTCTTTTCTGCATGTATCTATCATTCGTATTATTTATATAACTGAAGTTTGACACACTCTAATAAGCACAAATTAACATTGACCTTTTTACTCAGATCTCTGAAACTTTAACCCATTTAAACTTTTAATACCTAAAAATAAATTTAACAAAATCAAACATGCTCTTATTAAAATGATTTAATTATTTCAGTGATACGGTATTTATTTGGCCCAGTAACCATTAAGAGATAATAGATATTTCTTTTGCTAATATAGCATGAATATAATGAATGAATGACATTTAGAGAGTAATTAACATCATTGCCACAGTTAATGTCTTTCTCCATATCATGAGGATAATGTCTCTTGATCTGCCCTCATGATGTGTGACATTCTTATTTTATAACAGATGTATCACTGCTTTTCAACAGTTTTCCATTATCTCACTTTTACAGTTCAAATCATTCATATCACAAATGCAGAGGTATGAGACAGGGTTGTAGAAATGCCTATTCGTGGTAGTCTACCATGAAGGTCATAACTCAATTTCATTATATTTTTGTTTAAGAACTAGGCATGCTTTTTATGTCCATGAATCAAATTAATTTATACACCATGCTTGGTATTTATTTTAAAACAAATAATATCACCATTAAAAAAAAAACTAGTCACTTTCTAATTTCCTATCTAATTTCACATGTTGCTATCTTGTTCCTTTTGAATAATTTACAAGAATTCCATTATCCTCTAATAACAGAACCTGTAATTTTCCATGTTTGATAAAATCATTTGATATTAACTATTTTGGGCCAAAGGTCTTTTAATTGCCTTCTGTCCTTTAAATAATTTATTTTAATTGAATTTTTGTGATAGCTGAAAGAGAAACTGCACATTGCATTGTACCCTCCTATAATCCATAAACAGTTTGGGCAAAGGTCTACTCATAGAAGCTCTACTTCAATTGCTAGATTTTTTTCTATATTACATATATGATGGGGGTGTATTTCTTCATTCATTTATTTTATTTATTAAAAAATTATTTGTGACTACTAAAATGAAATTGGTGTTAGTTGCTTGGTACACTGTAATGAACAAAGTAAATTAGCTCCTTACTCTCATGGGGCTTATATTTGGAAAACATAATTAAAACTTGCAATATATTCTCTGAAAAATAAAATAGAGACACCAACAGAAAACAAGAGGAGTCTGTTTAAAATTAAAGTGGTTGGGTACAACCTGTCCAAGATGATAACATGCAAGAGAGAACAGCTCATGAAAGCGCCTGGAGGTAAAAAGAGTGTGATTATCTTCATAGTGTGTGAAGATGACAAGCGTGGTGAAGGAGCCCAGTGTGTTCTGAGCCAGTCAGGGAAGAAGACGGTGGCAGGAAATTAAGTCAAAGAATGAACAGGGGCCAGAACTGAAAGAGTCTCGTAGGTGTCTGTCACCGTTTGTTCAGATAAAACTTAAAAGAATTTCCTTAGGAGCTTAAGTTTTCCCTCTTTATGTTCTTCTCGTTGCTAATTAAGGAAATATTACTCTTGGAGCAAGTGTTGTCTGAATGTATTGCGCCGGGCAGTCCACCAATGTGAATGCTGTGATTTGGTGGTTAGCATGTTACCTTGCAATGTGGTGATAATCTACAGTGACATTTGAAGATCTGGCCTTTGTTTTAACCCAGGCTATGTCAGGTTGTGGCATCAATAGTGCTGTTGACACTTAAAAAGCAAAGTGTTTTCATAACATGTGCTTGGAAACAAAGTGCTTGTTAGTATAATGTTGGCATTTAAGAGTTCTATACTTTGGTGTCTACATATGCATGTGTATATACATACATAAAATTATTATATAGGAAATAGGCAAGTCAACATAAAGCAGTTTATATGAGGATAAATTAAGATTATTTCTGTGATCATATCTATCCCAGTCCTAAACTTACATGAGCTATTCAATAAAATATTAGTTTATTTCCCTCATCTTTTATGTGCTATGCACTGGAATGGGCACTTTATTTTATCTTACATAAGACAGTAAACGTTTTTGTTTCCCCTTTATCTACAAAACAATGAATTTTATTAAATTATTATGAAGCCTCTTGAGTAGCATCATTTTATAAATAGTAGATTTCTACAACAGCCTTGTAAAACAGCCAATTTTCCCCTCATACAATCTCTTGACTATCTTCTAAGGCAATAGTTCTCAACCTTGACTGCTCATGAAAATCTTCGAGAGAGCTCCTAAAAATCCCTATAAGCAGGCTTCTCCTGAGATCAAATCATAGTCTTAGGGGCAGGGACCATGACATGTTTGTTTTAAAAGTTTCCTAGGTTATTTAAATGGGAAGTCAAGGTTGAGAGCACTGCCCTGGGTACCATATACAGTGAGGCCAAGATTATCTTACAAAAATGCATGCATTCACCTTTCAAAAAATGTATTGTCCTTTAAAATCCTACTCTGCTTTCAAATCAGAAAAGAATTGTCAGCTCTGTTATGAATTCTTTCTGTTTGAAATAGCCTTTTTTCTTTAATGAGTAGCCATTGTGTATATTTCTATAATAGCACTTATAGTGTCCTATAAAAAAGAAACTGAAATGTTGGACTTTTTTTTAGAAGGTAAGTTCCTAGAAGGCCAGGATAGTTTCTAAAGCCTTTATACCAGTCAGAACAGTGACTTTTCATACAATGTAATTTTATAATTATAATTTAATAATGTTTCTTTAATAATGTTAATAAATAGAGGAAGACATCAAAGTCTACCTCTATTTATATACATATCTTTATTTCTATATGTATATTAATAATGCTACCTATCTATAGATATATAGATCAACATATATCCTTATAGATATATAAAGATATAATATAGGTATATATATAAAATCAGTCCAACAAATGCATGATTTTATATTATCTTGGAATTTTACATTGATTTTAATACAAAAACATGTTAAATAACTTCATAATATTTTCTTAAAATAGTAGTGATAGAACTTTGTCTTTTAAATGTAATTGATGCTCAATGATATTTGATGATACTTTTTTTCATGGCATCAGTATATCTTTTAAAATATTTCTTTGAATATCTGACTCTGGAAATTATAACATACTCATTGTTTGTCAATAATTATCAGAGAAGGGGAAAGGGACAGTGACTTAACTATATAGATTTATTTTTTAAAGGACCGATGGAAGAATGAGATAGCTTTTGAAAACAAAGCAATGTGATTGAATTGGGAAACATGGATCCTAGTTTGAAATCTGACGTACATTTACTGGTTGTTTTCTCTTTCTGCATCTCAATTTCCTCCTCTGTGTTTGTACTTTTTATAAGACATAACGGAAGCAAACAACCTTCTCTATCACTTCCATGAATGAGAAAAAAAGAAAAAGTTTACTAACTTTTGATTCTATGTAACTATGTAATTCAAGTCAATGACGAAACCTCCCCTCCCTAGATGTTTTATCCTTGATGATTCAGGAAAGAGACTGAGAAGTTCTTGCATGTCAATGATAACTTTGCCTTTAAATTTTTATCAGGTAGGAAAGACTCAAAAAGGGTAAAAGGGAAGTGCCGATTAAAAAAAAAAAAAAATGCCCTACACACCACTGCACTCAACCTAGGCAACAGAGTAAGACCCTGTTACAAAAGAAATGTAAACAAATTAAAATAAAAAAGAATAGCTTCAAAAAATTGCATCTACCATGTCACAAGTGTGAAAACATCTATATTCTGGAGATATAAACATTGCTAAGATTAAAAAGAGAAGAAATAGAGAAGAAAACATGAACCTATATTTGTAGATCTCAGTGATGACTTTTTTAGTTAATATTTTGAAATTTCACTAGGGAAACTGAAGAAATAAATATTTAATATTATTTAATTTTAATTAGTTTATTCATTTTTATTTTTTTTTTCAACTTTTATTTTAGGTTCAGGTGGTACATGTGAAAGTTTATTACACGGGCAAACTGCATGTTGCTAAGGTTTGGTGTATGTTTGAATGATCCATCCAGGTAGCGAACACATTACCCAAAAAGTAGTTTTTCAACCCTTGCTCTCCAACCCTCCTCCCCTACAGTAGTCCGCAGTGCCCAGTGTCTATTGTTTCCATCTTTATCTCCATGCATACTCCAGGTTCAGCTCCCAGTTGTGAGAATAAGGGAGAATATACAGCAATTGGTTTTCTGTTTTTGTTTCTGTTAACTCAGGAAATGACCTCCAGCTGCATCCATGTTGCTGCAAAGGACATGAATTTGTCCTTTTTAATGTACGACATTTTCTTTATCCTGTCTGCTGTTGATGGGCATCTAGAATGATTCCACGTTTTTGCTGTCACAAAGAGTATTCTGATGAATATACGAGTGCATGTGTCTTTTTGATAGAATGATTTATTTTCCTTTGGAGATATACCCAGTAGTGGGATTGCAGGATTAAACAGCAGTTCTGTTTTAAGTTCTATGAGAAATCTCCAAACTGCTTTCCACAGTGGCTGAACTAATTTATACTCTCCCCAATAATGCGGAAGCATTCCCTTTTCTCCAAAATCTCACCAACATCTGTTATTTTTTGTCTTTTTAAAATAATAGGCATTCTGACAGGCACGAGATGGTATCTCAAAAACACTCCTGAAAGAAATCATTAATAATACAAACAAATGAAAAAACATCCAATGCTCATGGAACAGAAGAATCAATATTGTTAAAATGGCCATACTGCCCAAAGCAGTGTATAGATTCAACACTACTTCTATCGAATTACAACATCATTTTTCACAGAATTAGAACAAAAAAAAAAACAGTTTTTTAAGAAAAGATATGTGTAATTTCTCCTTACTGTGTCTGTTTATTTACAAGTACTAAATCTGAACACCAGTAAAATAGGAAGTAGTAATATATATACACATCTGAGGGTTAAGCCCATGGCCAGCTATGCTGCTTCTATGAGAACCCTCAGCTGAGGGAATCAGCTCAAACCATCCAAGTAATTGCTGTTCGGTTCTTTCAAGTGGGGGTTCTACAGCATTAAAGGACAGCTCACTGTGGGCTTTGCCTTAAAAAATATTTTTCTCTCTCTGAATATTTCTTTTTTAACTAATCTAAAATTCATGTGGAACCAAAAAAAAAAAAAAAAAAAAAAAAAGCGACTGATTTGCCAAAGCAATTCTAAACAAAAGAACAAAGCCGGAGATATCACATTATCCTACTTCAAACTATACTACAAGGCTAAAGTAACCGAAACAGTATGGTGTTGGTACAAAAGTGGAGACACAGACCAAAGGAATAGGATGAAGAACCCAGGAATAAAGCCACCTACTGACAACTATCTGATCTTAAAGTTAACAGTAACAAGCAAAGGAGAAAGGACTCCCTTCCTTCCCCTTATTCCCTTATGCCCTATGCAATAAATGGTGCTGGGATAACTAGCTAGCCATGTGCAGAAGAATTAAAATGGACCTCTACTTTTAACCATATACAAAAATCAACTGAAGATGAATTAAAGATTTAAGTCTATGACGTAATACTATAAAAATTCTAGAGGAAAACCTAGGAAATACTATTCTGGACATTGGCCTTAGCAAATAATTTATGACTGAGTCCCCAAAAGCAATTGCAATAAAAACAAAAATTGACAAGAGGTACCTAATTAAACTAAAGAGCTTCTACACAGCAAAAGTAACTATCTAAAGAGTAAACAGACACCCTACAGAATGGTAGAAAATATGTGCAAACTATGCATTTGACAAAAATCTAATATCCAGAATCTGTAAGGGACTTAATTTAACAAGGAAAAAACAAATAACTCCATTAAAATATTGGCAAAGGACATGAACAGACACTTCTCAAAAGAAGACGTACAAGTGACCAACAAATGCAAGAAAAAATGTTAGGCATTGCAATCATTAGAGAAATGCAAATTAATTAACTTTAATTTTCATAGTGACATGTGGCTAGTGCTGCCACATCAAAGAGTGCAGGTTTTGACTCTATCCCGAATGTCAGCTCCTTTGAAGACAGAGAGGTCACCATGTAGACAACATTCTTTTTATGGTTGGGCACCTGTAGAGATCCTTTTGGTTTTGAAGGCCCAAATGTACCTTCTTGTACTTTCTTCAAATTAGTTTTAGGTTAATCCTCTGAAACCACATGGAGAAAGTCAAATCCTTTGGCGTCACAGCCATCTAAATAAGTTTCTCAATCTAATATTTTATTCTCCAGTCCAAGGAGTCTCCTTTTCATCAAGCATTTCTCTAGTTTTATGCTAGACTCTAATCTAGTAGTCTTATGGACTGCATTGTGTCTGCCTTCCCAAATGCATATGTTGATACCTGAATCCTCAATGTGACTGTATTTGGAGAGATGGTCTTGAAAGAGGTAATCAAGGTTAAATGAGTTTATAAATGTGGGGCCATAATCCAACAGGACTGGCATCCTTAAAGAGGAAGAGACACCAGACATCACATGAACAGATTATGTGAGGACACAGTGAGAAGGCAGTCATCTGCCAGCCAAGGAGAGAGGCTTCAGAAGAAGCCAAATCTGCTGACTCCTTCATCTTGGACATCCAGCCTTCAGAACTGTGAGGAATAAATTTATGTTACTTAAGCCATCAAGTATGTTTTTTGTTTTTTGCGTTTTTTTTTCTTATGGCAGCCAGGCATAGTACCACAAATAGACTCTTGCTTTTTGGAAAGAATCTAAATGGAAACCCAGGTACTCCATTTGCTTATAATATGTCCTTGGAAAATTTAACTCCACTTTTTTCTTCTATAAAATACATTTAGTAAAAATATATTGAATACCTCGTGTTTTATCTATAAGGAGTAATACATATAAGTTGCAGGTAAACAATATGTAGCAGGTAGTGAAACTTTACTTCCCTACCACTTACAATAGCTTCTAGTTTGCTCTCGTTAACTTATATCCCTCTCAAAGTTTGATACACAGATCTAGAGGGTGTTTTCCATGTATACTTTTATATGAATTTGACCATAGGCACAAATGATCATTTTATAAATAGCTAATCTGATACACTGATATTATTTTAGGAAAAGTATCTAACTGTTCTTTCCCTTCAGTGAAAGGGAGAAAGGGCATTGTTTTGGTAACAAGTTTGATGTTTCTAAACTTTCACTGCGAAGAGGCATTGCAGGATTTATTAAGTCATCTTGTCTCCAGGTTCCTGAGATACTTGCTGTTCCTGACTGCAATAATTTGTTATCTACAGGACTCCCACTCTCACTGTGGGGGAAAAGAACAGTTTTGTATCAATACACCACAGACAGCTTATTCACTTGCCCCCCAGAAATTGTTCATTACTTTTAAGAGGAAAGAATGGCTGAAAAATGTGCAGTTTCCTCAGATGGTCATTTGGAAACTACAAACTGCTCCACCTGGACGTCAAACTACACATCAAAAAGAAAACGGTGGAATTCTTTTGAAGTGAAGGACAAGCCCATATTTGGAGCCACATTTGTGACTGTACTGCTGTTTAAATGTGTTAAAGGGCATATACAGATGTACTTAATACAATTTTAGAGAATTCAGGCAAACTGAATGGCAATGAACCATTTTAAAGTATTTTTTAAATACTTACTGATAAACAATAATAAAATTGAACTTGATCTTCATCATAAATAATTTATAAGTTATATATTCAATTCGTAAGTCAGTTTATCATCCTGGAAGCTTGCCTTATTTTGAACTTAATTTAATTTTCATAAAGTATAAATGACTGATGACATCAGTGACCTGCAAGTATTTTAATACAAAGTAATTGTTTTACAAGACACTTTCTCTCGTTGAGCATGCATGTGGTAAAACATTGCCTACCAAATAATATTTATATATACTAATAATTTATTAATTTTTCATGTTTTCTTTAAAGGCATATATAATACCAATTTTAGCTTTTTGTTCATAAGAAAAATCAGACTAACCACATTTAGCTAGTACATTTATTTTTCATCTTTTATTTATTCAACAATACATATGAGCCCAATGTAATGAGGATACAACAGTGAAGTGGGCAAACATGAAAATTCTTCCCATGAATTAAACAGTCTACTGAAAAGATAAAAAGAATTGGTAGGTAGTAACAACAATAACAACAGCAAAATCAAGGTATGTCTGAGAAACTGTCACAGCCAAGAAGAACCTAAAGAAGGAATGATGATTAGATGTAATAGATCTTAAATGGCACCTGGGACAGAAAAAGGGCATCAGGCTAAAACTAAGGGAACCTGAATTAAGTATGAATGCTCGTTGTGACAAGTCTATCTAACTAATGTAAGATTGTAATAGGGGAGACTGGGTGTGAGACAACTCTGTATTATGTTCAAAACTCTTCTGAAGATCTGAAAGTGTTCTGAGATAAAAAGATTATTTGTAAAATGTAGTTAGAAGGATTAGTGACAGAGCAATATGGCACCAATAGCATTGGTCTTAATATTTTCAAATCTCCTAATACAGAAAGCAACTCGGAGAACTAGCCCCCACACACCCCCCAAAAAATAAAAATAAATAAATAAAAGCCAACATCTTAAAACAACTAAAACAAAAATAATAAAAACTAGGGGAGAAAGTATTCTTGCAAAGGATAGATAAAAACAGGTGAGGCCAACCACCAAGAGTCACAAGAGGTATGTGGGTTAAGACTGCCATGCGGGAGCAAGCTGAGGTATGACAAAGGAAACTTCTGATCATCCTAAAAGCTGTGGAATAGAAAAATGGTTAACAAGCACTCATTATCTAAAGAAGGGCTCCCTACTGACAGTGGCGGCCACAACTGGGTTTCTGAGTACTACAGTAAATTTTGAGAGTGGGCTTCAGATGTTCCAGTACATGGGTAAGTTCAAAGGGCTCTAGGGCTCCCTTTTATGTTGTTACATAAGGTATAAGGATCGTGTGGGAAGGTCTGATTGCCTGGAATGGCTTGAATTCTCAGGGATATACAGAAAAACCAGCAAAAATCAGAGGCTTGTAATGAGGAGAAACTACTGGAAATAGAACAAAGGTATGGACTTCAGGGGAAAAGGAGAAAGATGATTCAAATAAAAGGGGAGGTGAGGACCAGAAGAAACAGGTAACAAAATGTGCTAGATGGAAAGGCATTCTTTTTTAATTCTTTTGTGTATTCAAGTATGGGGATCTCTATAACCTTAAGACTAATAAGCCTATTCTGTCACACTCTTACCATCCTAGGAAGGAGCCACCTCCCAAGAAGTAAACCTATGTGACTTTTAACAGCTTTATTTAGGTATAATTTGTCTGCAACACACTGCAGATGTATGTATATGTATGTGGTTATATACATATGTATATATAAAACCATCACCACAGATAAGATAATGAATGTATCCAATAACATCCTAACTCTCCATGCCCATTTATAATCCCTCCTTGCCATGTATTCTCCCTGGTACCCAAGCATTGACTGATCTACATCTGTCACTATGTTATTTACTATTTCCTGGAATTACATATGTAAATGAAATAACATACAATGTACTCCTTGTCTTGTTCTTTCTCACCACTATGATTCCAAGATGCCTACAATAGTTTGTACATTTTCATTGTTATTGATGAATATTTAAGTTCTTTCTAAGTTTTGAATCTTGCAAATAAAGCTGCTATGAGCATTTATGTGCAAATATCTTTATGGATTTATGGATTTATGCTTTTATATCTCTTTGTTAAGTATCTAGAAGGGCAAACTGCTCCCCAAAGAGGTCTATGGTTTATTATTTCCACCAGGAGTATCTGAGAGTTCTGATTCTTCTAAATCCTCAGCAACTCTCGGAATGTTCATAAATTTTAATTTTAGCCAATTTAGACGTATGTTGTACTATCTCTTTCAAGTTGAAATTTACATGTTCCTAAAGATTTGGTGGTGCTGAGTTTCTTTCCACATGCTTATTTGCCATTTGTATATCTTCTTCGATAAGGGGGATGTTTACATTTTTGCACATTTTTTAATTGGGTTGCTTGTTTGTTGAGTTTTGAGTCTTTTATGTATTCTGGACCCAATCCCTTTATGGTATTGGCAATTATTTTTTCTTAATTTTGTGCTTTACCTGCTTAGTTTCATAACAGGATCTTTCAAAAAGCAGACATTTTCAAGTCCAATTTATCATTTTGTTTCTTTTATGAATTGTGCTTTTGTGTCATAACTTTAAATGGCTTTGCCTAACTAGAAATCATGAAGATTTATTCTATGTTTTTCTATAGAAATTTTTATAGTTACAGGCTTTATATTTAAGTCCATGATTGATTTTTGAGTTAATTTTTTCTACAATACAATAAAAGGAAGTTCTTTTTATTTTTTATTTTTGGCATATATTTATATACACATATATGGGCACACACATATATATATATATATCAAGCAATTCACCTGCCTATATATATATATAAATCTCCCAAGTGTTTTTGCACCATTTGTTGAAAGGACATTTTTCTCCACTAACTTATTTTTGTAGCTTTGTTGAAGATTATGCCACTAAATATATCTGGTCTGTATCTCAGCCTTAGTATGTACCATTGATCTATCTATTGACACCAATATTACATTTTTCTTAATTATTGTAACTTTGTAACGTGTCTTGAACTGAGACAGTGTAAGCCTCACTAATTGGTTGTTCTTATTCAATTTTGTCTTCAGTAATCTAGGTTCTTTGCAATTCTATATGGAGTTTTGGTCCAGCTTGTCATATTCTAAAACCAAATCATGTTCTGTTGGCATTTTGATTGAGATTGTGTTGAATCTATAATTAATTTAGGGAGAACTGATAAATTATCAGTTTGAGTCTTCTGATCCAGGAAAATGAAAATACTTCTCCATTAATGTATTTGTTATTTCTCTCAAAAATATTGTGTAAGTTTCAGTGTACTGGAATCACATATAGTTTGTCAGATTTATCCCTGAATATGTATTTAATATATCTGACATAAGGATAATTTTTTATTTTCAATTTCTGATATTTCTATATCAGTATCTGGAAATATAATTGGATTTTGTTTATTTGCGTTATATACTACAATGTTGCTAAATTCACTTGTTACTCCTAACACTTTTTTTGTAGAGTCCTTATGATTTTCTTACAATGTAAATTATGTTGACTACAAATAAAGTTCTGTTTTTTACTTTCAAGTATGACAACTTTGATTTCCTTTTCACATCTATTACACTGACTAGAGAATCTGAGTATGATGTTGAATTCAAGCAATGAGAGTGTTTAATATTGCTTTGGAACAAAGCATTCAATTTTCACTATTAAAGTATGTTACTGGCAGATATGTTTGAGGATGTGCTTTATCTGGTTGAGAAGATTCCTTATTATTTCTAGTTTATTTAGATGTTTTGTCAGGAATTGATATAAGATTTTGTCAAATGTATTTTCTGCATCAATTGAGATGATACAAATTCCCATTTTATCTCCTTTGTTGGCTTATTGGGCTTATTAGCTATATCTCCTTTTGGTTTTATTTTAGAGTTTGATTTAGGCATGTTTATATTTAGTGTTTGGTATACATATATGTGTGTGTGCATATATATAACACATGTATATACACACATAAATACATAAGTTATCAGAGTCTATCTTTTATTAAAAGTATATCACTTCATATATAGTATAAGGACCTTAAAGGAGTGTATCCATTTATTCCTTTCTCCAAGTTTTGTACTATGGTACATGTTAGGTCAGCATATATTATAAACATCTAAAGATATTTATTAATTTTGCTTTAAAGACCCAATTATCTCTTTCAGAGATTTAAATAAGAAACTGCCTTAGCATTTACCCATGCGGTAATCATTTCCAATGTTCTCTTATTTGTGTATATTCAGATTTCCATGTATTTTGTCCTTCTACTTAAATTTCTTCTTGCACTGCAAAACTACTGGTGATAATTATTTTAATCTTTAAAGGTCTACACTGTTTTACTTTATCTTTATTTTTGAAAATATTGTCGCTAGTCATAGAATTTTAGGTGGTTGTTGTGTGTGTGTGTTCTCCTCTTTCTGCACATTGCTCCTTTAAAAAAATTTTTTTTTTTTTTTTTTTTTTTTAGGCAGAATCTCACTCTGTTGCCCAGGCTGGAGTGCACTGGTATGATGTGAGTTCATTGCAATCTCCACCTTCCAGGATCAGGTGATTCTCCCACCTCAGCCTTCTGAGTAGCTGGGACCACAGACATGCACCATCAACCCCAGCTAATTTCTGTATCTTTTGTAGAGATTGGTTTTCACTATGTGTCCCAGGTTGGTTTCCAACTCTTGGGCTCAAGCAATTCACCTGCCTTGACCTCCCAAAGTGTTGGGATTACAGGCCGCCATGCCCAGCCTATTCTGTTATTCTTATCTTTGTTCTTCTCTGTGTATTATATCTTTTCCTCTCTGGTTATTTTAAGGTTTTCTTTTTACACTGGTTTTAAGCAACGTGTTTGCCATTTGTGTTGGTGTGGCATTCTTCATGTTTCATTGTTCATTAAGCTTCCTTAATCTGTGGCTTTATGGTTTATATAAACTGCAAAAATTGTTCTCCAATTATTTCTGCAGTATTATTTATGTTCTTCTTCCCTTTGCTTTCGGAATTCTAATTGCACATATAGAAACCACTTGAGGTTGTTCTATGGTTCACTGATGCTCTGTTCTTTTTTTGTGATTATTATTCTGTTCTTGGTCCTTTTAAATCATTTCCATTGCTACGTCTTCAATTTACTAATCTCATAAAAGACAGGCATTGGGGTTTTTGCTCAGAGTTCTCTAATAACATCATACAAGCTTTTTGAGTGTTTGTTTTCTTCAGAGAAGCTTTTGGAGACCTTTGTGGGCATGCTGGGAAAGGTGGTAAAAGGACACTCTATTAGTTTCCTAGAGCTCCTGTTAAAAAGGTCCACAGAGAGGAGGTTCCAAGATGGACAAACAGGAACAGCTCCAGTCTGCAGCTCCCAGTGTGAGCGACACAGAAGACAGGTGATTTCTGCATTTCCAACTGAGGTACTGGGTTCATCTCACTGGGGCTTGTCGGACAGTGGGTGCAGCCCATGGACCAGGGTGGAGCATTGCCTCACCTGGGAAGCACAAGGGGTCAAGGAATTCCCTTTCCTAGCCAAGGGAAACCCTGACAGACAGTACCTGGAAAATCAGGTCACTCCCACCCTAATACTGTGCTTTTCTAACAGCCTTAGTAAATGGCACACCAGGAGATTATATCCTGTGCCTGTCTCAGAGGGTCCCACGTCCATGGAGCCTTGCTCACTGCTAGCACAGCAGTCTGAGACCGAACTGCAAAGCGGCAGCGAGGATGGGGGAGGGGAGTCAGCCATTGCTGAGGCTTGAGTAGGTAAACAAAACAGCCAGGAAGCTCGAACTGGGTGGAGCACACCACAATTCAAGGAGGCCTACCTGCCTCCATAGACTCCACCTCTGGGGGCAGGGCATAGCTGAACAAAAGGCAGCAGAAACTTCTACAGACTTAAATATCCCTGTTTGATAGCTTTGAAGAGAGTACTGGTTCTCCCAGCATGGAGTTTGAGATCTGAGAAAGGACAGACTGCCTCCTCAAGTGGGTCCCTGACCCCCGAGTAGCCTAACTGGGAGACACCTCCCCGTAGGGGCCAACTGACACCTCATACAGCCGGGTGCCCCTCTGAGATGAAGCTTCCAGAGGAAGGATCAGACAACAACATTTGCCGCTCTGCAATATTTGCTGTTCTGCAGCCTCTGCTGGTGATACCCAGGCAAATAGGGTCTGGAGTGGACTTCCAGCAAACTCCAACAGACCTGAAGCTGAGGGTCCTGACTTTTAGAAGGAAAACTAACAAACAGAAAGGACTTCCACACCAAAACCCCATCTGTACATCACCATCATCAAAGACCAAAGGTAGATAAAACCACAATGATGGTGAGAAACCACAGCACAAAAGCTGAAAATTCTAAAAATCAGAGTGCCTCTTCTCCTCCAAAGGAACTCAACTCCTCACCAGCAGCGGAACAAAGCTGGACAGAGAATGACTTTACTGAGTTGAGAGAAGGAGGCTTCAGATGATCGGTAATAACAAACTTCTCCAAGCTAAAGAAGGATGTTCAAACCCATCGCAAAGAAGCTAAAAACCTTGAAAAAAGATCGGACAAATGGCTAACTAGAATAAACAGTGTAGAGAAGACTTTAAATTACCTGATGGAGCTGAAAAATATGGCACAGGAACTACGTGACACATACACAAGCTTCAGTAGCTGATTCGATCAAGTGGAAGAAAGGGTATCAGTGATTTAAGATCAAATGAATGAAATGAAGTGAGAAAGGAAGTTTAGAGAAAAAAGAGTAAAAAGAAACAAACAAAGCCTCCAAGAAATATGGGACTATGTGAAAAGACCAAATCTACATCTGACTGGTGTACCTGAAAGTGACACAGAGAATGGAACCAAGTTGGAAAACACTCTTCAGGATATTATCCAGGAGAACTTCCCCAACCTAGTGAGGCAGGCCAACATTCAAATTCAGGAAATACAGAGAACATCACAAAGATACTCCTTAAGAAGAGCAACCCCAAGACACATAATTGTCAGATTCACCAAAGTTGAAATGAAGGAGAAAATGTTAGGGGTAGACAGAGAGAAAGGTCAGGTTACCCACAAAGGGAAGCCCATCAGAATAACAGCAGATCTTTCAGCAGAAACTCTACAAGCCAGAAGAGAGTGGGGCCAATATTCAACATTCTTAAAGAAAGGAATTTTCAACCCAGAATTTCATATGCAGCCAAACTAAGTTTCATAAGTGAAGGAGAAATAAAATCCTTTACAGACAGACAAATGCTGAGAGATTTTGTCACCACCAGGCCTGCCTTACAGGAGCTCCTGAAGGAAGCACTAAAAATGGAAAGGAACAACCAGTACCTGCCACTGCAAAAACATGCCAAACTGTAAAGAACATCAAAGCTAGGAGGAAACTGCATCAACTAATGAGCAAAATAGCCAGCTAACATCTTAATGACAGGATCAAATTCACACATAACAATATTAACCTTAAATGTAAATAGGCTAAATGCTCCAATTAAAAGACACAGACTGGTAAATTGGATAAAGAGTCAAGAACCATCAGTGTGCTGTATTCAGGAGACCCATCTCACATGCAGAGACATACTTAGGCTCAAAATAAAGGGATGGAGGAAGATCTACCTAACAAATGGAAAACAGAAAAAAGCAGGGGTTGCAATCCTAGTCTCTGATAAAGCAGACTTTAAACCAACAAAGATCAAAAGAGACAAAGAAGACCATTACATAATGGTAAAGGGATCAATTCAACAAGAAGAGCGAACTGTCCTAAATATACATGCAACCAATACACGAGCACCCAGATTTGTAAAGCAAATCCTTAGAGACCTACAAAGAGACTTAGACTCCCGCATAATAATAACGGGAGACTTTAACTCCCCACTGTCAACATTAGACAGATCAATGAGACAGAAAGTTAACAAGGATACCCAGGAATTGAACTCAGCTCTGCACCAAGTGGACTTAATAGACATCTACAGAACTCTCCACCCCAAATCAACAGAATGTACATTCATCTCAGCACCACATCACACTTATTCCAAAATTGACCACATAGTTGGAAGTAAAGCACTCCTCAGCAAATGTAAAAGAACAGAAATTATAACAAACTGCCTCCCACCACAATGCAATCAAACAAGAACTCAGGATTAAGAAACTCACTCAAAACCACTCAACTACATGGAAACTAAACAGCCTGCTCCTGAATGACTACTGGGTACACAACGAAATGAAGGCAGAAATAAAGATGTTCTTTGAAAGCAATCAGAACAAAGACACAACACACCAGAACCTCTGGGACACATTTAAAGCAGTGTGTAGAGGGAAATTTATAGCACTAAATGCCCACAAGAGAAAGCAGAAAAAATCTAAAATTGACACCCTAACATCACAATTGAAAGAACTAGAGAAGCAAAAGCAAACACATTCAAAAGCCAGCAGAAGGCAAGAAATAACTAAGATCAGAGCAGAGTTGAAGGAGACAGAAACACAAAAAACCCTTAAAAAAATCAATGCATCCAGGAGTTGGTGTTTTTGAAAAGATCAACAAAATTGATAGACTGCTAGCAAGACTAATAAAGAAGAAAAGAGAGAAGAATCAAATAGATGCAATAAAAAATGATAAAGGGGATATCACTACAAATCCCTCAGAAATACAAACTACCATCAGAGAATACTGTAAACACTTCCACTCAAATAAACGAAAATCTAAAAGAAATTGATAAATTCCTGGACAGATATACCCTCCCAAGACTAAACAAGGAAGAAGTTGAATCCCTGAATAGACCAATAACAGGCTCTGAAATTGAGGTTATAATTAATAGCCTACCAATCAAAAAAAGCCCAGGAACAGATGGATTCACAGTCAAATTCTACCAGAGGTACAGAGAGGAGCTAGTACCATTCCTTATGAAACTATTCCAATCAAAAGAAAAAGAGGAAATCCTCACTAATTCATTTTATGAGGCCAGTGTCATCCTGATACCAAAGCCTGGCACAGACACAACAAAAAAAAGGGAATTTTAGACCAATATCCCTGATGAACATCAATGTAAAAATCCTCCATAAAATACTGGCAAACCGAATCCAGCAGCACATCAAAACACTTATCCACCACGTTCAAGTGGGCTTCATCCCTGTGATGCAAGGCTGGTTCAAAATATGCAAATCAATAGAAATAATCCATCATGTAAACAGAATCAAAGACAAAAACCACATGATTATCTAAATAGATGCAGAAAAGGCCTTTGACAAAATTCAGCAGCACGTCATGCTAAAAACTCTCAATAAACTAGGCATTTATGGGATGTATCTCAAAATAATAAGAGCTATTTATGACAAACCCTCAGCCAATATCATACTGAATGGGCAAAAACTGGAAGTAATCCCTTTGAAAACCGGCACAAGACAGGGATGCCCTTTCTCACCATACCTATTCAACATAGTGCTGGAAGATCTGACCAGGGCAATCAGGCAAGAGAAACAAATAAAGGGTATTCAATTAGGAAAAGAGGAAATCAAATTGTCCCCATTTGCAGATGACATGTTTGTATATTTAGAAAACCCCATCATCTCAGCCCAAAATCTCCTTAAACTGATAAACAACTTCAGCAAAGTTTCAAGATACAAAACAATATGCAAAAATCACAAGCATTCCTATACACCAATAACAGACAAAGCAGAGAGCCAAATCATGAGTGAACTCCCATTCACAATTGCTTCAAAGAGAATAAAATACCTAGGAATCCAACTTACAAGGGATGTGAAGGACCTCTTCAAGGAGAACTACAAACCACTGCTCAGTGACATAAAGGAGGACACAAACAAATGGAAAACATTCCATGCTCATGGATAGGAAGAATCAATATTGTGAAAATGACCATACCGCCCAAGGTAATTTTTAGATTTAATGCCATCCCCATCAAGCTCCCAATGACTTTCTTCACAGAATTGGAAAAAACTATTTTAAAGTTCATATGGAACCAAAAAAGAGCTCACATTGCCAAGACAATCCTAAGTCAAAAGAACAAAGCAGGGGCATCACGCTACCTGACTTCAAACTATACTACAATGCTGCAGTAACCAAAACAGCATGGTACTGGTACCAAAACAGAGATATAGACCAATGGAAGAGAACAGTTCCCTCAGAAATAACACTACATATCTACAACCATCTGACCTTTGACAAACCTGACAAAAACAAGAAATGAGGAAAGGATTCCATATTTAATAAATGGTGCTGGGAAAACTGGCTAGCCAAATATAGAGAGCTGAAACTGGATCTTTTCCATACACTTTATACAAAAATTAATTCAAGATAGATTAAAGACTTAAATGTTAAACCTAAACCATAAAAACTCTAGAAGAAAACCTAGGCAATACCATTCAGGACATAGGCATGGGCAAGAACTTCATGACTAAAACACCAAAAGCAATGGCAGCAAAAGCCAAAATTGACAAATGGGATCTAGTTAAACTAAATATCTTCTGCACAGCAAAAGAAACTACTATCAGAGTGAACAGGCAACCTACAGAATGGGAGAAAATTTTTACAATCCACTCATCTGACAAAGGGCTAATATCCAGAATCTACAAAGAACTTAAACAAATTTACAAGAAAAAAATTAAACAACCCCATCAAAAGTGAGCAAAGGATATGAACAGACATTTATCAAAAGAAGACATTTATGTAGCCAACAGACACATGAAAAAATGCTCATCATCATTGGCCATCAGAGAAATGCAAATCAACACCACAATGAGATACCATCTCACACCAGTTAGAATGGCAATCATTAAAAAGTCAGGAAACAACAGGTGCTGGAGAGGATGTGGAGAAATAGGAACACTTTTACACTGTTGGTGGGACTGTAAACTAGTTCAACCATTGTGGAAAACAGTGTGGCAATTCCTCAAGGATCTAGAACTAGAAATACCATTTGACCCAGTCATCCCATTACTGAGCATATACCATAAGCATTATAAATCATGCTGCTATAAAGACACATGCACTTATATGATTATTGTGGCACTATTCACAATAGCAAAGACTTGGAACCAACCCAAATGTCCATCAATGATAGACTGGAATAAGAAAATGTGGCACATATACACCATGGAATACTATGCAGCCGTGAAAAAGGATGAGTTCATGTCCTTTGTAGGGACATGGATGCAGCTGGAAACCATCATTCTCAGCAAACCATCCCAAGGACAGAAAACCAAACACCACATGTTCCACTCATAGGTGAGAACTGAACAATGAGATCTCTTGGATTACAGAGTGGGGAACATCACACACAGGGACCTGGCCTATTGTGGAGTGGGGGGACTGGGGAGGGATAGCATTAGGAGATATACCTAATGTAAATGATGAGTTAATGGGTGCAGCACACCAACATGGCACATGTATACATGTGTAACAAACCTGTACATTGTTCACATGTACCCTAGAACTTAAAGTATAATAATAAATAAATAAATAAAATAAAATAAGTAATATGAGACAAATAAATAAATAAAATAAAATTCAATTATTTTATTTGAAATTTTAAAAAAAGGTCCACAAATTGAGTGACTTAAATGACAATAAAAATTATTGTTTCGCAATTCTAGAGACTAGAAGTCTAAAATCAAGGTATTGGCAGGCTTATTTTTTTTCCCCAGGGCTCAGGACTCTGTCCTTTTGTTTTGTCTCATGAGACAGAGTCTCATTCTGTCACCCAGACTGGAGTGAAGTGGCGTGATCTCGGCTCACAGCAACCTCTGCCTCCTGGGTTCAAGAGATTCTCATGCCTCAGCCTCCCAAGTAGCTGGGATTACAGGCAAGTGCCACCACACTGACTAATTTTTGTATTTTGTAGTAGAGATGGGGTTTCATCATCTTGGCCAGGTTGGCCTCAAACTCCTAATTTCAGGTGATCCACCTCCCTTGGCCTCCCAAAGTGCTGGGATTACAGGCATGAGCCACCGCGCCCAGCATCAAGACTCTGTTCTGTTGCTCTCTCCTAACTTCTGGTGATGGCCAGCAATCCTTGGCATTTCTTGAATTATAAATGCATCACTCTAATGCACTCTAATCTCTGCCTCCATCTTCACATGGTGTTCTTCCCATATCTCTGTGTCTTCACACATTTTTTTAAGGGCAGCACACGTATTGGAACAGGGGCCTACCCTACTGCTGCATGACCTCAACTAAACACATCTGCCTCACTTTATTTACAAATATGACCACATTCTGAGCCAGCAGGAATTTGGTTTCAACATATCTCTTTTAGGAGAAACAATTCAGTCCCTAACAGATGCACTCGTATCTTAATGTAAGAAGTATTCCCCCAAAGGCTCACAGGGTCAAACTGGAGGACAATGCCTTAAAAGGTGATTAATCTTTACAAATTGCAGGGTGAAAATAAATAAGTCCTTGGCCTCAAGAAAAGGTTATTTTTGAACAGCAGTTCTTTAATGCAGCACTTATATTTTATTAATAATTAATAAATGATTAATGCAGATTGCTTTCTTCCAAATAAATTATCAGAATGTGTTGTAACAGATGTGAATAAATCATGGGCTCTAGCTCATGAGTTGTCTGCATAAATGTCAAGAGTATAATATATTATATTTAAATATTAGTTATGTGTCTGAAATATGAGCTAGGACTCAACTGTAATATATTAACCACTATTTCTATCAATGAGTTATTAATTATTGAAACTCAACGTATTCTGAAATAACTTTCTGGATGTTTTATTGTTGAAAGCATATATTGACGCTGATTTAATTTCTCTTTTCCTTTTAGGGGTATATAATTAGATTGGAAAAACATCATCTATGACAATTACAGGTAGTCCAAAACATCAGCAATACAGTAAAAAAGTTATACTACAGTGTTCCTCCCTATTAAGAAACGGAATTGTTTATTCAAAGAATTTTAAGTTATTCTTTTCACAAAAATAACATTTACATGAGAATAAACTAGCAGAATCATCATCATCTAATCATCATCACCATCATCACTGAAACCATGTACTGAGTGCTGACTTTGTGTTTGGCATTGAGAATAATGCTCTAAAAAATTATTCCAACCTCAAAATAATCTTAAGACTTAACTATTATTTTACTTACGCATGAGAGAACTGAGTTTTGAAGATGTTAGAAAAATTCCAGTACACAGTTAACAGGTAAGAGCTAGTATTCAAATTCAAAAAGTCTAACTCTAGAGACAGTGCTACTAATTTTTTATATCCCAAGAGGATCTGGGCTTCAGGACAAGGAAACTTGGAAAGGTTATGCTGTTTGAACATGATCATTCATTGAAACACTTGGGATTTGATGTCCCTCACTTATAATTTGGAAGTATTAAAGATAATAACTAATGTGTATAGTGCATTCAATAATCCACTTCTTTTTTTTTTCTTTTTTTTTTTATTATACTTTAAGTTCTAGGGTACATGTGCACAACGTGCGGGTTTGTTACATATGTATAAATGTGCCATGTTGGTGTGCTGCACCCATTAACTCATCATTTACATTAGGTATATCTCCTAATGCTATCCCTTTCCCCTCCCCCCTTCCCCCTCCCCACAATAGGCCCTGGTGTGTGATGTTCCCCTTTCTGTGTCCAAGTGATCTCACTGTTCAATTCCCACCTATGAGTGAGAACATGCAGTGTTTGGTTTTCTGTTCTGGCAATAGTTTGCTGAGAATGGTGGTTTCCAGCTGCATCCATGTCCCTGCAAAGGACACGAACTCATCCTTTTTTGTGTCTGCATAGTATTCCATGGTGTATATGTGCCACATTTTCTTAATCCAATCTGTCACTGATGGACTTTTGGGTTGATTCCAAGTCTTTGCTATTGTGAATAGTGCTGCAATGAACATACGTGTGCATGTGCCTTTATAGCAGGATTTACAATCCTTTGGGTATATGCCCAGTAATGCGATGGCTGGGTCAAATGGTATTTCTAGTTCTAGATCCTTGAGGAATCGCCACACTGTTTTCCACAATGTTGAACTAGTTTACAGTCCCACCAACAGTGTAAAAGTGTTCCTATTTCTCCACATCCTCTCCAGCACCTGTTGTTTCCTGACTTTTTAATGATCGCCATTCTAACTGGGTATCTCATATCCAGAACTTACAAAGAACTCAAACAAATTTACAAGAAAAAAACAACCCCATCAAAAAGTGGGCAAAGGATATGAACAGACACTTCTCAAAAGAAGACATTCATACAGCCAACAGACACAAGAAAAAATACTCATCCTCACTCACCATCAGAGAAATGCAAATCAAAACCAAATAATCCACTTCTTAGTGTTTTACATATATTAGCTCATTTAATCCTCAAAACAACAGAAGGTGGTGAATTTCGCACTCCTCTTTTACAGATGACAAAACTGAGACACAGTAATAATAACTTTTCCAAAGCTATACATTAATAATTGTACAAAATATGAAACTAAATTCTGTCTACAAAACCTCTGCTCATAATAACCATATTATTCTATGTATTTGTATGGTTATGTACATATGCCTACATGTACATGTGTATTTAAATAGAAGATTCCCACTGTCTTTCAACTATGAGCATCTGTGACTCTCTGTTTTATATGTATCATTTTAGTTTTATTTCTGGGTCTTTTCTCCATTGCCCAAGAGCATTTTAAGGTGAGTTGTACTCCGAACTCCCATTAGAAGAAATACTTTTGTCAATTGGGAAGCACTAAACAAGCATTAGAAATTGTCCACTTTCCAAAATCCAAATTAACCCAATGGGGACTAAGATGTCCCAAGTACATGATGGTGAGCAAAGCAAGAATAAAATATGACTAGTCCAGGTTCTCTGTGATTGTTTCCAAAATACTCTTTCATTCTTATCTTCCGTCAGGCTCTACGTGACTGCCAGACCCCAGTTTGGTCCAAACTCCTGGATGCCAAATGCATACTTCTTCTCTTACCCTTGTGTCTTGAATGCCTTGGCCTAGAAGTACCAAATGCCAGTATTAAGATCAAAGGGAGTAAACTGGGGACCTGAAAATTTAAGAAGAATTGAGTGATGACGTAAAACACCTGTTATGTGTTGATTATCTTCGGTTGTATGTTTTGGTTTGAAATATGACATTTCAGCTGTGTATTTCAAACTGCCTGTCCTAACGTTATTTCATCATAGGTTTAAGTAACACCTATGATGTGGCTGAGAGTAGAGCTGTGCAAAAAACCCATTTCATCTTCTTCCTAAGTCTACAGCTAACCCACATTTACTGGCTACTCTGGTGATCACGTAAGTAGCTCATGTAATATTCTGCTCCTGTAGTGATTAGAACTGATGCTCACTGCAACTGGGAATGGTTCACAGAAAGCTTCATGAATACTGATGTCCTTTAGTCCTTTCCTGAGTAGGATAAAAGATAATACAATGGTCTCGTGGAAAGTGGCCAAGCCGCAAGAAACAAGGGGCCTAGATTCCTCAGTTTACCACTTGGAGTTGAGTTGCCCATTGATCTTTATTCCAGGTGAGCAAAAATAGACTTCTCTTATGTTTGAACAGATGTATCCTTCTGAGGCATTTGTTACTGTAGCCAGTGTTATTGTAAATAATGCATAAATTAAAATAAATAAATAAGTAGTCAAAAGTTGTCATTAGTAAAACGTATACTTAGGGGAAGCAGGCATTCTCTCCACTTTCCAGATAGCTAAACTTCTGGCTGCACAATTTTTTGCTAACCTCTCCAGCTTCATCCCATTTCAATCTTTCCTCAAGCCCACTAAATTCCAAGAGAACGCTAAAAATATATGTCTAATTTTTTCATCTATATCTTCTGTTTTCTAGGCCCAAGTGTTGTTTTCTGGCATCTTTTCATGGCTATCTCCTTTTTTAGCTTTCAGATGTTATTACAAATATGGAGATTGCACTACCCAGTACTACAAGGCTATCTGGCAAAAGTTGGTGGTATGGCATTATGGTTATATGCTCCAGCTTTAGAGCTAGGTTGTCCAATCTGGAAGCCACCAGCTAAATGTGGCGTTTTCTCAGTTACAGTAACCACATTCATGTACTCATTAGTTACTTGGGTCTTGTGACTGCCAAATTGGACAGAACAGATTTAAAACATTTCCATAGTCACAGATAGTTGTACTGAACAGTGCTGCACTAAAGGTAGACTTGGAACTATAAACAATTGACTTTGACTCTTGGTACTTCTATTTCCTACAACATCTCAAATAGTTTGAAAATTAAATGAGACCTTATATGTAAAATACATAAAATAGTGCTTAGTGGACAATACTCAAAAAAGTGAATTATTATTTTTAGCTCTAAGCACATGTTGCAGGTTTCTGTAATCTTCTAACAGCTTCAGTCTTAAGCAACTTTTGCTAACCTATATTGTTTAACATGCTGTGTCCCCTATTCTCTTAATTTTATTTTGCCATAAAATAAAAATAAATTTTATTTTATTTTATCCTTCTCTTTGAATCTAATACTTGACTTAACTTCTGTACACCATTTTTACTATCATTTGAAAAAATAATTAGAACCCCCCCAACACCACCAACACCCCGGTTAAACTGTCCCAATGATTTTTTTTAAGTTAAATTGTTAATTTCCAGTTCCGAAGACAAAGATTTTTGCAGATTCTGGTTGTCTAAAGGAATTCACTCTTGAACAAGAAGAAAGGCTCTTACTTACTAGTAAATAAAATGCATACGTGAATGCTGCCTTTCCATCACGCCTAGAATTCAATGAGAAGTAAGCCATGTGGATTATCCCAGAGAGGAGTAAGAATGACAGGATTTGCCACTTCATTCAGGGTGTAAAGAGGAGAAAGAAATATTTGCTCACCATTTCAGAAGCACTCAGCCTGTTTTGTCATTTTGGACAAATATTCCAACTCTACACAAAATTCCAACAGACATAAATACAATCACGTGACACAGAATTTAATTCTGGTTATTCAGGTTGTACTAGAGAAATACTGTGAAGAACCAGCATCTTCTAGTCTACCTGGATATAGTCATGATTGTTATAGAAACAGTATGGGGCCAAACTGTCTGCCCCATATGCAAGCAGCCAAGCAATTCTTTAATTATATAACTAAAAGCCAGATTCTTTCTTACATTTTAGTGTGCTACTTGCATCTATTTTCCATTTATCCCTTAGCAATGTTGTATTGTTGACCTAAAAAAGAGAGTCTTCTTCACAACATGAATAGTACTGGACACCTTTACAAATATCACATCCCTGCCTAACTGGTCAGCCCCCTAGACACCATGCAAGCTATTACTACTAACAATAAACAAAATCTATGACAACTTCTACCATTTATTGTGTGTCCTACATGTTAAGTACATCACTTCACATTTAAAAAAGAAAAAATAATAAAAGTATCTTCAAGTTGAGGGAATAAAAGGTAATGTATTTGAAAAGAAGTAAAAGTAATACCAGAAAGGTTAAAAAAATTCACAGAAAGGTTTTGCCCCCTATAAGAATAGCAACTGATGTTTAGGTCCAACACTATCAACTCCAAGTCTGTGTTTTAGAGAAGTGGCTAAGGACAAAGATCTCCCAATCAATACAGAGGGGGAATGATCAGATGCATTAGAGAAAATCCCTTAGGATAGGGTATAGATTTTCAACCCTGAAGTGCTAAATGATTGTCTGAGTGCTCTTTAAAGACTTCGTCATTCTAAATCTTTTGGATTGGAGTCCTGGAATATATATTTTAAGTACCTAGCCAGTTAATTAGGCTATCTTTTCTTTGAGATACCATGCCTCAGAGAGAGAGGTATAGTTTCCTTCTTTTGAGCCAAATGTGCTTAATGAAAGTCAAATTCCAGATGATGAGCTGGCCTACTAAGGGCAGTCAATGTTAATTTTCTGGCCCAAAATCTTAAAAATGAAAAAGGGAGAGGAAAGCAGGGGTTTTAACTTATTAAACTGAAAGAGAGATTGGCATTAAACAAATTCATTCATTTACTCAGCAAGGGCTGATGTCAACCAGAAACTGTGCTAGATGTTTAGATTATAATAAAAATTGTGTGGAAATTACAATCTAAGAGACAACTCAAATAAGTTAATATTTACAAACTGAAGGGCAAGCTGTAATGAAAGTTATGAAAGAGGATCCTGGGATCTGAAGAATGCAAGAAGATGGCAAATGGAAATATCAAAGTATCACCTTGAATTTGTTGTAAAATCCCCCACAAGCTGTGATATGAAAGGACTAAGAGTTGATCTTCTGCTTCAGAACCAGCCATCCATGAACTCTCATGTTCTGGTGGAAAAGACTTTATGGTTGAAAGGCTCACCCCAGATGTTCAGAGGGTTTCCCATTTGGCCTAACATTCAAGGAAGCTCAAGCTGATGCTATTACTGGAGATTGAAGATTCTTTGAGTAGCACAGTGTACAGCAGGCTTTGAGGAGTGTCCAATATGATTTTGTATTTCAACCCTCTCCAATGGTTGTGCAATCTTGTTCAATTTGCTTAAATTGCTGTCATAATTTTTTCTTTGTATAATACGAAAGATAACATTTATCATCTATAGTTTTGTGATGATTAAGTACACATTGATTATTTCATTTAATCGCTATTTCAAAGTACTTTGAATAGCACTTTTAAATAAAATAGAAAATAGGGCCAAAAACAAACTCTGTGTTCTTCTCCATGTATTTTAGCCTTTTAAATTCCCTCATTTCGTCTCCCAGCTTTAAACGACAATACTATACTGGTAACTCTTTTAATCTCCAGACTAAATACTCAAGACTTATAATTTCTACCATGTCTTATTGCTCACCCTTGAATTATTAGCATGTCAGTAAATAGGATAATGTTTAGGCAAAATAAAACTGTATCAAGTCCTCTCTTTTAATGTCACACAATATATAGTCTCTCCGTAAAGCCTGTTAGTTTTGTCTTTAAAATGTACTCCAGGGTTAAGGTGAAGGCAACCAGGGTCATGTGGACCAAGCACAAAGGATGTACACACCCTATGTGAAAGAGACTCCCCCAGTGGCAGCACCACAACCACTTAGTATAAGAGTCCCAGGCTCTGCCCAAGTCAGCAGCCATATCAGAGACTCTTCCAACTCATCTATTCTCATTTATCCATTGGTTCCACCAGCCCCAACACCACTGTGCTCTTCTACTCAAAGAAGCTCAAAAAGTGGCATGAATTTGAAAACGTTGTAGAGAAGAAGAGGCATGTCAGTGAGTTGAAATTTGCAATGAAATGCTACACACCTCCTGTTTATAAGGGGATTATTCCATGTAAGCCAAGTCATGTTAAATGTAGTGTTCTCAATGATGAAGAGAGTTATCATGTCATTGCTATAGGTTGGATGTTTCTCCACTTCAAACTTCCTGTTAAAATTTGTTCCCAAATGTTGGAGGTGGTGTCTAGTGGGAGGTGTTTGAGTAATGGCAGCAAAGCCCTCAATACTGCTTGGTGCTGTCCTCCTGGTAATGAATGAATTTTATCCTGATTGTTGAAAAGAGCCTGGCACTTTCCTTCCCTGTCTCTTCTGTTTCCTATCTCACCATGTGACAGGACAGCTCTTCATCCTCCTATGCCATGGGTGGAGGCTTCCTGAGGCCTCACCAGAAGCAGATGCTGGGACCATGCTTCTGTATGAAGAACCCTAAGTCAAATAAAATTCTTTTCTTTATAAATTACCCAGCCTCAGGTATTCCTTTATAGCAACACTAAGGCACTAAGACAGTCATTAAACAACTTTCTAAGGAATTCCAAAGGAAGTTAGTGTGATCTTGGATTAAATGAGTCACAGACTGCATCTGGGAGCCATTCAGTTTTTTGTCCTTTCCTTGAGCAAAATATTTAAACAAATTTTCTCAAAGGTGTGTGTAAATGAAGCGTGTTCAGAAACCATAACAAGCCAACCAGGAGCATCTTGTTCTTCTACTTAGTCATCAAAGTTACGTTGACTTTCTGGCGTTGCCTTTTCTTCCATACAAGTATGATTCGTCTGTGCCAGTTATAGCAGCAGGAATGGACTTCCTGAAAATGAAACCAGTTGGTGAGCTGCTGAGAATGTCAGGTGCCTTTTTCGTGTGGTGCTATTGTGGTGGCAATAAACTCCGCTGGGCTGTATTCTCTGAATATGTGCAAACTATTTTAGGAAATGCTTATGTGTCTGCTAAATTTTTCCTAGAAGAGAAAAGAAACTTCTCTGCCAAGATACTGACTCTTAGATTTAGTCTTCTGAATATTGTTATGAAGTCATTTTTTAAAAAAGTTTTTGAGACCTGCCTTATCCCAATTAGTAATAGTTATGCTAAGTTATTAGAAAGAATTCTTTTTATATGTATATTTTTATATATATAATATATATAAATATATATATTATATATCTATATATTTCTACAGGTTGCTAAGTCAAAACAATCTACAATTGGATTGTTGAAAGCCAGAAAGATTCTCTCTGAAATTTTTGAAACTTTCATGCACACTTTGGAGACACTATGTCACTTTGATCTCTGGCAGCTGGGAAGATGAATCAGAGCCCATAGAACCTGGTTCTAAGATACATTCTTCAGAAGCTATCTGAGGGCGTGCATGCCTTTGTTACTGAAGCTGCCTGCAAAATGCAGCTTCTGCAAATTGAAAGCCTGGTTCTGAGACCCTGGGCCTCATAGTTTCTCTTCCACTTCAGAACCAGCCATCCATGGACACTCATGCTCTGGCGGAAAAGATTTTATGACTGAAAGGCTCACCCCAGGTGTTCAGATGGTTTCTCATTTGACCCAGTAATAAACCTGCCAAAGACGTGTCCAGTCCAACATACTTCTGCATTCCGACCTCACCAGCTTTGTCAAAGAACGGGTGATTCTGAAAGTGGACTCTGGAGACTCCAAAGTGGCTAATGGAGTTATTTTCCAGTGTGTCACTATCCTCATTGCTTGACTTATAGGCACCCGTGGCTCAACACTTTCGTCCATCCTTCTTTAGTAGCTATAACAGTGCACATGACATCTGGCTTCAGGAAAGAGGATGTCTACAGTTGCTTTTTCTTCCTATGTGATTTTTTTTCAGAGGCGTTCATCTTCCTTCCAGGAAACACACTAAAGGACTTTGAAGAAGGCTGTTACCTGCTTTGTAAATGTGAGGAGAACATTCTAGTTCCAGATAAAGGATATATCATTTAGAATTTTTAATAGGACTCCTTACACTTTTGTGGAATGTTATCAGATAATTTGAAAATACCTCTTGAGCAAAGAAGAGAACTACTTTGCTTAGAAATAGCACTTGGCTGCAGTTAGAAAATACATGTCAGCTTCTCAATCAAGGTGCCTCTCTGTGTTATGATGTATTATCTTCTGATGTGCAGAAAGATGCCTTAGCAGCTTTGTTGGTGGAGAAGAAAAGGATTAATAATGACTATGTATTTAACGTGAATGAACTTGCCACAACCAAATTAGGAGAAATGCTTGGTTGTAATACTCCAATGGGAAAACCAGTCACTGCAAAACTTTAATAATCACCAAATAGTTATGAAAAATTTGGGTACATAATTACTGTCATCAAATCACTCTTATCCCAACAAACATGGAAGTAAAGGAGCAGACACATTTTCTCTTACTTTGTAAGACTTTGAGAACAGACCTCTGTAGAGAGGAAGACATGATCAATTGGAAGCAATGGGGAAGTAATCGTCCCCAGTGATGGTTAAGAAGTAATCTTCCCTGACATGGTTATCAGGCATTTGTATCCAACTCTCTGAGTGTTTAAAAAAAATTGTTTAAGTTTTGGAAACAACATATAAATAATCATATTCCAAATCTGACTATTCTTCCCCAGCTCTGTGCCCTATTAAAGCCACTAATATCTCCTACCTTGTCCACTGACACAGCTTCCCAGTATGTGTCCCTATGTCAGCTCTTGACATCAGACACAGTGGCTCTTCCACTGAAGAATCAGAGCTGTCACTATTTCAGTGAATTCAAATCATGTCATCACCCTGTTTAAAACCTTCCAATGCTTTTATATTCCATTTAAAATTAAATTCATTTCATTTATGCTAGCTTACATTTCTAACATGGTCTGCCTCTTCCCACTTCTCTGATTTTATCTTTGATCATGGCCTTCTTATTTCCCTGCATCCAGTGTGGCTTGTAGTGCTTCCAAAAGCCCAATGGTGCTTGTTTCCACTAGCGCCCCTTCACACATGTTGCTCCCTCTGCTTTAATATTTCCTATCTTTCCTCTGACTACCCTTCACAAAACAAAATACCTTTCATCTGTTACATTCTGTTTCTTTACCTACTTATATCATTGCTACCCCTTTGTCTACTTATATTATTACACTTACCACTGCAGTTTTCTTGCTTTCTATTTTTTGATTAATTCTTATATATTTTATTTATAAGTGCAAGAATGCAAAAAGCAGTATCTGCTTGGTTTCTGCTATATCTTCAGAGTATATATGGTCTAACGCATATATAGATTACAATATTGTTTCCACTTTAAATAATATTGACTTTAAGACATGAATGTGCCAGTCACAGAAGTCATTCAATAGATGGCATAGTAACCAAAAATGCAACAGATATAATTTTCAGTTTCCTCTTTCTCTTTCACTCTGCATCTAGCTGTTTAAAATACTTGTTTTCCAAAATCACTGTGGTTTTTTATGCCTCCTTGTCTTTGAATAAACTACTCCTTCAGATCAGCTAGGAAAGGCATCATAGGCTATGTTCAAGATTGAACTATAGTATCTTCTCTGTTGAGTATCTTTTCCTAGACTTCTTTTCCCTTCTCCACACCCTAAGTGAGACTTCACTGGGTCTTTACAGAGAATCATGAACGCACACGTCTTCTTAAAAGCCCTTCATATATTTCAGTGATCTCTTATATTTTTCATCACTCCCTATAAACTATGAAGGTAAGAGTAATCTCTACTTTGTTACGTTCAAATGAAACTTCTGACTATGCCACCTCCGAACTTTGTAACTCCAGGCAATTTCTTAACTAAACCTATGTGTGCCTCAGTTTCCAAATTTATAACAACAAGGATTACTTGCAAATACCTCATAGGTTTTTTCTGAGAATTAACTGAGAAATACATAATATACCCACCGTTTGCTAAGCTAGGCAATTAAGAATTATCTAAAAATTATTATCATTAATTATTGTTACTATTAATTCCCAAAGTTAGTAAGGGGCCTTTCATACATATCCTAGATGCTGAATAAAGGTGTGATAAGGTCAAAGACAAATTGCAATGGAAAGAGTTAAACAGTGAAGAAAGACTTTATTGGTACATTAAAAATTTGCGAAGCATAGATTTCAGGTGTTGTTATCACAAAAACAGACAAAAGAAAAAGAAAAAAAGGTAATTCAGGAAAGTGTTGGATCATTTCCCTTACTGTAATAATAATTTCACTCTGCATATGTATATCAAAACACCATGGTGTACATCTTGCATATGTACAACTTTTTTTCTTCAGAAAAAGAATCTTGCAAAGGGAAAAGAGACTGAACTCAATTTCGCTCAAACAAAAGACAGGAGAATTTTTAAGCACTGGAATGAGCTAGTGGAAAAACTGGGGGCCATTAGGGAGACAGGTTGGTCAATGTGCTGAGGCCATCTTTGTTTGCCAGTTGGCACTTACTGAAGTTAGGCTCCTACCCTCCTACAGAAACTAGAAGACGGGGGTACTATCTTCCTGGATAATACATTTCAAAAGATGGTGCTCGGGTTCTTAAGAAAGGTATCTCTGGGTTTGAAAACTGGCAAAAAGCTAAAAGATTTTACATCTCAAAGGGGCAGAAAAATAATTTACAATAGAAGGTTTTCTAAAGTAAGTGCTCTAAGAAAAGGAAGATAAGGAAGAAAAGGAAGATAACTGGGAAGAAAACTGACTAAGATTGAGTCAAGTGGAGGAGATCATTAAGGCCATCTTGATCACTGCATCTATAAAGGTTCTGATCGCATGTCTTAAATGAGTCAATCTAATGGTACAGCTAATCACTGCATTATCATAATAATGTGTTTGGGGTAGGTATTAGTGATGTTCACCAAATATGTCCTGCTCTGCCTTTGGACATGTAGCAGGATGTCACTTCCCATTCCCCTTAGAAGTGATGGGAACCATGTGAATGGTTTTGTGCAATATATTGTGGAAGACACATCATTACTCACTGCTGGGCTGGAGGTTTCAATTGTTGGTATACTAATCCCCACTAAGGCAACTGTAATGTTTGAAGTGGGGCTGCTTAGTCTGCGTGATTTCCAGCTTGAGAAGCTGTGAAGCTGAGTGCAAACCAACCCACAATGGACTGTAGAATGAAAAGAAATAACCCTTTGTTGCTGGAAGATACTAATATTGGGGTATATTATGTTGTTTTAGCACGCCCTAGAAATCTGCTTCATAAGTATCTCAACTGATTTCAACCAGGAAAACAATACAGAAAAATAAAATGTTTATAAGTTTCAGAATTAGCCACCAAAACCAAGTGACAGCATAGGAATAGGCCCCAACTCACAAAAAATATTTGGTGTGGGAAGGGCTTGGTGGGCAGGAGATGCGTGCTTGAAACATTGCTCCCTCTTCTATTATTAAAAGACATTTGTTTTCCCTTGTTCAGTTTTGAAAGAAATATGAGCCATCAATTTTCTTTTATTTCAAGATCCTATAGATTTTCTACAAATCCACAGCAATGAAAACATTTATATTTCATTATTACAAATTCCACTGGGAACTCTTCCTCTCTCTTTCATACACCTTCTCAATTTCATTTCATAATTAAAATGGGAAACTTGCCTTGGGGGAATAAGAAAATATGCTAGGATATACCACCTCTTAGGTAAATATGTAGACAGTATATTTTTACTGAATATTTTACATTACTTTAAGCTTCCTTTTAGAAGTATACCTAATGACCTGACATAGACAATTACCTAAACTTGTGCATTAATATACTTTGAATGGTAATTATATTTTAATTAAAATGCCAAAGTGATCCAAAGGTGAAGAATAAGCTATTTACTGTGTGGAGTCTGAACAATGAAATAAATGGGGAAAGAACTTAAGTCTTCATGATTTTTTTCTTAATGCTGAAAAAGTGATATTGAGAGCAATTATTATCTTTTTTTTCCCAAAATACAGTAATGCATAAATAGAAGCAAATTAAATCTACCACTCAGCAAATTTCATTTGCCATGGGGAGATTAATATGAAAAGGGCCTCTGAATTTTTATCAGAGCAGAAAACTTAATAGGATATTTCAAAAATTCAGCTCTGGCCGGCTTGAGAATAGATAATGGAATTCTTGCAGCTTAAATCTTGAGGTCACTATTTCAAAAATGCCCCAAGTTGGCAGTAACTAAAAGGCATTACTATCTGATGGCACTGCAGTGCCTATGTGAAATGAATTATTGGTTTCACTCTGATGGTTACGAGATAGGGATCTAATACCATCCGAACGACTGAAGCTAATTGGCCCAATTGCTGGTATTTCAAGGAGGCATCCAACAATTGAAAATTGGAATTACATCCCCTCTCTGTACTTGGTTGCTTTCCTGTGATGGGCATGACAGGTGTGACGTTTATCTGGGCCTATCTTGGGCTTTGATGTAAATAAATCAAAAATTCATTCTGGCAGCTCAAGCTTTTGCCCTACAGGGTCCTGGAGATCTGGCTTATTAATTTGTAGACAGTGTGCCTTGTCCCATTTGCCAGGAAGGAAGCCTTTACAAATGAAATGGTGATGTTAGAGGGCCCCGAGCTCCATGGATAAAGAACTTTCTCTGGGCTAGAGGGATTCTGGGAAGGTCAACATGGCTGCCTACTTTCCTATGGCCCAGTTTGTGTTAATGCTGAACTGATTATTAGCATTTAAGATTGGTATAGTGGGAAGAGAAACTTGAGTCCAATAGATGTGTGAGTTAAGGACAAATACTAACCATTATACTGTGTGGAAGGTAAGACAGTAGATATATAAAACAGACAGCTTGGGTTTAAATACTGATTCCACCAAGAAATAATTCTGTTTTGGGTGTGTAGTTTATCCCCCCAAAGCCTCAATTCGTTAGTCCCCTTATATGACTCTTGTGAGATTAAAATAGATAAAGAGCACAGGAAAGAGCCTGGCATAGTGTAAACAAATAATAAATGCTGATCATCTTGTTAACATTCCTATTTAAAAAACGGTAGTAGAGTAATAGTAGTTATTATATTATCAACAACTATCTTGCAAAAACTGCCTCCTAGACTTGTGTAGAAGATTAAATGACATAAAAAGATGCAAAAAGTATGAAATGCCATGCAAATTAAAGGTGTTAATAATTATAATCACATCTAGCTTATTTTTACTTTTTTATATTATTGTGTTTATTTCTCAAATACACCTGATTCCTGAGATTACAGACAGTGGTATCAGGGACAGATTCACTCTCTAAGCATAGAGTAAAGCTGAAACAAATAGTCAAATGAATAAATAGGGGCTCGCAGGAAATCTTTGGGAAATATGAGACCTATCACTGCCTCTAGTCAGTTTCCTCATGCTGCGGGTTAGCAGGACTGCCAGGTCACCGAGCATTCTTTGTACATCCTGTTTATTGGAGCCAGTAGGTATTAAATTATTTCATCAAGCAGTCCTATAACTTTGTAGCTCCCTAGTGGGTCTTCTAATCTCAGATTATGTTCACCCATCAAGCCATGATTGCTGGAAGGGTTATTACTATTTCTCATTATGCTATCTCCTGAGTCCTCTTTTTTCCCTTTGTTAAAATTGTTCCACTAAGAATATATATATTTTTTTAACTCAAATTGAATTTCTTTCAGACTCCTTCTCTGATATCATTGGGTTCCAGGTTCCTAAAGATTTCTTAAACATGTTAAGGGAAAACAAAATATGTAGGTTTAGTAAGATTTATTTCTTTTCTTGGGACAATAACGTCACTTTTTTTTCCCATCCATTCTGTGTACATTAATCAAAGAACTAGGCCAGGTCCTATAGATGTTGTGTGTGTGTGTGTGTGTGTGTGTGTAGCATGTGGTAGGAAATAAGGATCTGACTCAATGTATTATATTGACCTAAATTCACAATGTCTTTTGAAAAGATGACATTAAAATTAACAGGCTATTTTTTCCCTGTTGAACATAAACCTCTGTTTCACTGGTCTTCTGCACCCCTGCTCTCAGTCTTGGTCCTCCTTTTTTTTTCTTTTATTGATTGACCTTCTTAATATATGGCCATTTACCATGCACTGTGGAAGTGAATTATACAGGAAAACTCAGAAACAATATATCAGTGGTACATTCTGCACTGAGTGACTCATGTATTGAGTCTTCCTTAGTCACACAGGAGTTGAGCTCCCTACCTGGTATTTTATATCTGAAAATAATCTACCAGTATCTCTCATTATATGTGATTTTGGCCTTCTGTATATTCCCAAATCCTGCCAAATACAAACAAGTCTTGATTACAGAATAACACTTAACTGTCCCCATTCACCTCTCTTCAAGTTTCATCTCTTTTATAGACTTTAAAACTGACCCATTCCAAAAACAGACCATGTTTCACAAATCACACATTCTTCTGTTTCCATATGTAAAAGGATACAAGGGTATTGGAATTTCTAGAACATTCTTATGAATGATATGATCAATGACTGAGGATGGGAAATTAAAACCTTTCCCTCCAAATTTGGGATTTGGGATTTGTAATTTCTTTAACAAGTTGGCCTAGAATGTATGATACATGTGTATACATATATCCATATGTACACACACATTATATATATATGTGTGTGTGTGTGTATTTCACATTCTTACTAAGGACAAAAACATAGTAACACATAAAACACAAGAGACAGTCTATGAAAGGCTAAAAGCTCATGTAATCTTTGTGAGGGCTGAACTATTCCTATTTTCCATCCCGACGTAACTAGTGGCTAGCAGAGTTCCTGGCACTAGGAACTCAATATAACATTTCCTAAAGAGAAAGGAAGAAGCGAGGGGCCATAGCCACAGAAACAATGCTTAACCTAGTGAAGCCTATAAAGCAGAGAACAACAGAAACACAAGATTTCTGAGGACCCAGTAAGCAAAGCACCAGACTTCTATTACCTTGCCCCAAAATATCTCAAGCACACATCATCAGAGAGAAAATTGCCTTGAAATTCCTTTTCCCTTCATCACTATATAACTGAATGTGAACAGAAGATTCTGTCTCTTCTCATTACACCTTGCTGATAACTATTCTTAGAAGTGGGCTAACTACCCCAAAGTCATCATCTTATCAGAAAGACATCACATACTTCTGCCACTTGTTTCCAACCTCCTTCATGGAGTTAATATCTATCACACAGTTCCTAGGTGCCAGGCATGACTCTAAAAATCTTAGTATGTAATTATTCATAGAATCCTCTTAACAAATTATAATGTTCCTTTTATTAGCAGTACCCGCTCTGCAAAACATGAAGGAGTCTCAGAAAAGTTTAGTTAAATAACTGCTGTGATCCAGTCATTATCTTTAGAGCTACCAAAACAAAAATGGTGATATATGGTCTCTCACCTCATGGCATTCCGAGTTTATTGGAGTAGACGAATAGATGCATAAATATATAAGAGAGATAAGTATTGTATTTACATGTTCATAGCATGATTCTCTAACACAGACACTCTGGGTTTCAGGTTGCTCTGATCCCAAACTTTGCTTCACCATTTTATAGTTGCATGGTCTTAGAAAAGTACTATAATGTCCAGTTTCATTTTCCTGACATCGTTATGAAGGCAATGTTGGTATTTATCCCCAAGGGTTGTTGTGAAGAATAAATGGAAATCATGCTCACAAGTGGCTAGCACATATTAACTTCTTAATAATTAAATGATAATCATAACTTTTCATTAATATGTTTATTATTTTCATTTTCATGTAAATAATACATTGTCTATCAGTGACTTACAGCAGATGTCATAGGAGGATGCATTTGAGATGACTATTTGAAAAATGAATAGGTACTGTCCCAGCACTGTAGCAAGAGATACCTAATCCTGACAGCAGAAACAGCATGTACAAAGATCATCAAAATAAAATTGAATTTTCTCTAAAATGTTGACCTCTAAGTTAGAAACATGGATGCATCTTCTTCCTATTAACCACAATAAGACCAATATTCCTCAGCAGAAGATGAATTATACAATTTGGATCATTGATCATACAGAGATTCGTTGTCAGCTTGACTTTTAAGATTTGCCAGGTATTAGAAGAGCTTATTTATAGAAAGCAGATGGCTTTTTGTCATTTAATTCACTGAAATTTACTTAGTATGAGGAAAGGAGAAATCAAGCTGGCTCCATGATAAAAGCTCTCTAAATACATTAGCTCCTTGAGTGGACTGCAGAGGGACAAATAGAACACTTCTTTTAAAACAAATTAGCCTTCTTTTATGTTTTAGAAGAGATAAGACCAAAGTCCTCAGCAGTGAATGATAACATTAGTCGAAGCAATTTCAGAATTTGCTTTATCAAATGCCGAATTCTCTCTCATCCCATTGACCATGGTGCTGCTTTTCTTTTAAGGTGCCCTCACTGCTTTCCTAGAATGTATCAAGTTCAAACAATAGTGCTTTATTTCAAATCTCAGACCCACTTCACTCCTATTCTCAGATCTCTGCCTTGTTTACCTACTTCTTATTTTTTGGATTCAGTCAAAACCCCAATTGGCTGCCCTTTGCTTTTCTGACATTCCATGGCACCTTTTGCAGCCTTTTGCAGTAACACATATTCTATATCCTTTCCAAAGCTGCCAGAATCATTTATCCAACTTTTCGGGTTTTATCCTAAATTTCAATATGACTGAAATATGCAGATGAGCGCTCTCACTCTATTTTGTTGATCTTTTTCTCTCCTTTCTGCCTTGCCTGTCTTTCTGTCTTCCTTCTAACCACCTTATACCAATTAAACACTATTCAAGAGTGACAAGAAGTACAACCCTTGAAGCCAATAGTCTTGTTTTCTGACATATTTCATTAGTTTATGACTTGCACATCTTGAAAGGGGTATTTTTCTCTGTAATTGTTTAATTGGCAAATAGATCCAACTACCTTATGGGATTATTGTGAGGAATAAATGAGATAAAGTGCCTGAAAACAAGCAGTGCCAGGAAACATAGACTTATTACAACTACAGGTGGCCTCGTTCAACATACATTATTAAAACCTAGCTAGTTCCCACCACGGATAGGTATCAGGGATCCGAAGACAGAAAAACCCCAGTTTCTTCCATAAAGGAGCTCATTACTTAGGTTTGGAAAAGCTTAGAGTACCATTATTTGAAGATGAAAGATATGCTGGAGTGGATGGACAAATAAACCATGTTTGAGCATTTCTGTTTGCAAGAGAAGACAGTTGCATCTTAATCTGCATGCGCTTGAGATGGTCTAGAGTTGCTCATCTGAAAATCGGAACTGAACTATGAGACAGCTCAAAAGAATCACTTTAGTGATCTATGGAAGTGACACAGGATCAAGGAGAAGAGTGGGTTTGCCTGTGATTCATACCATGAGGAAGAATAAGATGCCTAGAAAACAGTCACTCACCTTCAAAACCTTAGAGTGTCTCAGTAAGAAGAAAGAAGCTTCTCATAGGATAAGGCAACGCTTTCTGTAAAAACATCAGAAATGACCAGTCATTTTGGTCCAACAGTGGTCAATTATGATGGACATACTCCAATGCAGGCTTCAGAGCCCCCCATTAGCATTGGCAAAGACTTTGCCAAGCAAGAGTCACATTTTGATTTCTTGATTTGCCTATTCCTGCTTCTTTCTGCGTCCTTTATGTGTTTTGATTCCTAGTATGCATCTTCCACACAGATCTCAATATCATTATCTGTTTCTGGAGAAACCAACCTATGGTGTTGGAATTTTAATATAGAAAGTTATAGGCATTTGTTAGAGACAGAATGGACTTTTCCAAGTACATTTCTACATATGATGCACAGATACTTCCAGTTTATAATACCTTTATAAGCATGTTTATGGTAGCACTAATACCTATGAAAATTGCGAGCAGACATGCATATTTTGGCTCATTTTGTTCAAGCTGGAAAAGGTCAGGGACGGTGTAAAAGGAATGGTCCACCTATGTTCACTGACGCTGTTTGACTGTTGTGGTTTGCTATTCCAAAGCCTGTCTTCAGTTGCCCTGCTTCAAAAAGGCCCTTTAAAAATGATGGTGATTGGGCCAGGTGTGGTGGCTCATGCCTGTAATCCCAGTACTTTGGGAGGCCGAGGCAGGTGGATCACCTGAGGTCAGGAGTATGAGAGCACCCTGGTCAACATCACAAAACCCTGTCTCTACTAAAAATACAAAAAAAAAGTTAGCTGGGCATGGTGGTACATGCCTGTAGTCCCAGCTACTTTGGAGGCTGAGGCAGGAGAATCTCGAACCTGAGAGGTGGAGGTTGCAGTGAGCTGAGGTCATGCCACTGCACTCCAGCATGGGCAATAGAGTGAGACTCTATCAAAAAAAAAAAAAAAAAAAAAAGATGATGATGATGGATACAAAAAAATTGTTCACATACTAAATGCAACTTGCTCTTACAGGTTAAAAATGGTTAAAATGACAACTTGTATGTTATGTGTATTTTACCAGAATTTTAAAAAGCTAATAAAAATGGAAGAAATCAAGCCTTAAGCTTAGAGAAAAACAGCCAAAAATTAATCATTTGGAAGTTGGTTAATAATAGGAATTTGTCATAGCCTTATGGATTGGAGAAGTTACTCGCGAGAACAACTCATGGAGACAATGAGAGACTCATGGAGAGAATGAATAGAGAATGAGTGACTCATCGCTGCTCAGCCTTTTGGCTAAGATCAAGCGTGAGAATGAGTGACTCAACTCAAGGAAAGAACAAAGTTTAACAACAGAGTAGTGGTTTTCCTCTTGTATTCCACTCTAGACATTCTCAAACTTTGAACATAAAAATAACCTGGGAAGATTGTCAAAAAGCCTATTCTCCAGGATACAAACCCAAAACAATTCAATCAGAATCTCTCAGGCATCAGGTTCTTCAGGTCCCTACATGATCTACTGTGGAGTCAAGTTTGAGAAACCTGTTCTACTTCTATACCTTTTACTAGCAAATGTATTTCATCCTAATGGAGGTTGTTATATACAGAAATTCTTAATTGACAGATGGCGTGGAAGTGACTGATGTGGTTTGGCTGTGTCCCCACCCAAATCTAATCTTGAATTGTAGCTCTCATAATTTCCATGTGTTGTGGGAGAGACCTGATGGGAGGTAATTGAATCACTGGGGTGGGTCTTTCCCATGCTGTTCTCGTGAAGTGAATAATCTCACGAGATCTGATGGCTTTATAAAGGGGAGTTCACCTGCACACAATCTCTTTTGCCTTCCACTATGTAAGACGTGCCTTTGTTTCTCATTGACCTTTCACCATGATTGTGAGGCCTCCCCAGCCCTGTGGAACTGTGAATCTATGAAACCTCTTTCCTTTACAAATGACCCAGTCTCAGGTACATCTTCACTAGCAGTGTGAGAACAGACTCATACAGTGACATAAAAATCTTTCATTCTCCAAATTATGACATTGTCCTCAAGTTCTCCAGTCTCAGGAGGGAGCAGGAAAGAAAGATGCTTTCATGGATAAGAATCACTTTGGTACAAGAGTAAAAATGTTATCAATGTTCAGCTTTTCCAATAACAACTCATTGCCAAAAGCCCTGAAATACGCATCTGCTTTCTCCCACCATTGCCAAACTATTTAGAGTAGATTAGGCCTCCTATTTTACAGCAATGCTGCGGTAGCCCTCAAGCTGATCTTCTTGCTTTCAGTTTGTTTTTTTTTTCCCCCATGCTTTTTCCATTTTAAAAATCTAAACAACAGTCAGATTTGTCTTTCAAAAAAGCTATTCTGGTTACATCATTCTTCTCAGACTTCTTCAATGGTATGTTTTTAGCTTTTATAATAAATGAATAATCTGCACCTTCCTACCTCTGAAGATTCATCTTCAAGATCCTCCTTGTGACTCTTTCTCATCAGCCTTCAGTGTGATCACGACAGGAGGCAGAGAAATTCTAGGCAGAAAAGGGTCAGTCTCCAACAAAAACCCCACCCTCAAGCCAAAATGCCTGAAACTGCGGCCCAAAGTGAGGACTTATATCCCCACTTCCTTGCTTAAATGTTGTCTTTTCCTAAATCACCCATGGTCCCACTCTGCCGCATCCTGTGCCTATAGAAACCCCAGATTCAGGACTACGACCGGACATCGGAGAGAAGTGGCTTGATTTCAGAGGGACAGTTTGAAGAAGTAACTTCAGAGAAAAGTCTGGCTGGAAACAGCCGGACTTCAGGGGACGATTACCTACACCCCCCATCCCATTTGCAGCTCCCCTTCCGGCTGAGAGCCACTTTCATCGGCAATAAAATGCCCTGCGTTTGCCATTCTTTATTTGTGTAACCTCATTTTTCCTGGACGCTGGACAAAAGTTCGGGAGCCACAAGCGCATATATAAAATGCTGTCACACTGACCCTTCGCCCTCCTGGCAGAGGGCAGCCGCCCCACGCGACAAAGCAAATGGCCCACTGAGCCATTAACATTTAAGCTGTCCGGGAACGGCAGAGCTAAAAGAGCACTGTAACAAGCCCTCTGGGGCCTCGGGGGTTGCAGGCACCCCAACTGGACATTGACGCAGGGCCCGCATGGAGGTTTCTCCTTCTGCAAAGCGGCTGGCCAGTTCCAGCGCTCATGCACTCCAATTCCCCCCTTGTTCACTCATCTGCTCCATTCCATGAAGAGTTGAGAGCAAGGGGCTGAGGAAACGAAGCACCTCTGTCACAGGTCCCGCGAAGGAGTCAGGGAAATCCCCTGCTTCAATTGTACTTCTCATTCCCTCCAACGCATCTCTCTCTCGCCCAATGTTTTCTTCCTCTATGTCTTTATGTCTCTACCTAGCTCCATCTCCCACATCTCAGGAAGGTGACTCACGCTATTACCTCTGACTAGAATAGGCTTTGCTCTCCCCTTGCCTGGTGATCCCCACTCACCTATCAGCTCTCAGATTAAATATCCTTCAGGAAACCCTTCCTGACAGGCTGCATCACTCAATGAAAAAAGAAAAAAAAAAAAAAAAAGAAGGTTAAAGTTAAAATATAAGGCAGCAGACATGATTAAGATTCATCTTTAGCAAAGTAATGCTGAATTCCCCCACCCCCATCCCCCAGCCCTCAAGATGTAAGAAAGCGTAATAATGTTTCTTTTGTTCGCCACTTTATCACTAGGACTTAATATTACGTCTGGTGCTTTGATAAATGTGTTTCTCTCCTTAATGATGACCTACTAATCTTACTTTCTGCAGCAGGAAGCCCCAAAGGAATGAAAATTTCATAGCACTCTAAGTTGTTGTGTCTTTCCATTCCAGAACAATGTCGCTTCGTTCTCAGTTTAGATGGAAAATTTCTTGAGAGTTCCTGAAGTCTGGGATTAGTCGCAAGAGGATTAGACCTTTAACTAGAATGATGATGGCTTGGAGAGTGGATGATTATAGCCTAGCATGTCACAAGCGGACGCAAGAGACTGAGCACAGTGTTGGCATTAGAAGATTTGTTGAAGCAAATTGAATGCCCTGCGTCAATCTTGATAAAGGTCAGATTATAAGAAATAAAAGTAAGTAGCATTTAACCTAGTAGGTAGCATATGTACACCTCCATTTTCTCTAGAGCCTGAGAATATAAATAGTTGAAAGAGGATTCAGGCAAATTAACAAATCTGGAATACAGGAACACGTCACTATCTGTTACAAGGTGTCAGCATCTTACCATCCCACCCCACCTTTTTATTTATTTATTTATTTGTTTGTTTGTTTGTTTGTTTATTTCTTGCTCCTCCAAGTATAAGGAACTGAAGTCTCATTGCTCCTAGCCTCATAGATCTCTTTTTTTAAAAAATACTATTTTTAGTTCTTTTAACTACTACCTACAAGGCCAATAGTCTAAGTTGTACAAAGAAACCCACCGATTGCTTAAAATAAAAATGATACAACCTTTCAAAATTTTTAAAGAGGAAACTGCTATTGGAAAGAGAAAGTGGATATCATTTCCCAAGTTCTGTCACTAAAATGTGTCTTATCTTTCTGGATTTCCCGTAAGTATGAGTGTTTGTACCTCACTAACCTGAAGATTATGACCTGAATGCAATTTCAGATAACTCAGATACCTCACCAGAACACAGAACCCAAATTCAAGTGTTTGTATTGTAGGAGGGAGTGAACTCTCTATATACTGCAATTGCATTCGGGGGTCAAAAAATCACAGCCCACAGGGCAAATCTGCAAGCACCCAGTTTTTGTAAACAACGTGTTATTGTAACATAACCATGACCAGCTGTTTATGTAACTGTCCCAGGACACTTTTGCTGTAAAGGCAAAGTTGCAGGGTTGAGACAGACACTGCTCAAACAAACTAACCCCTTACAGAAAATGTTTGACAGCACCTGCAGGTTTGTAAGATTCCGATACATTTTACCAGCTGGTCTTAGCAATGGGAAATTAGGGAAGGATGTTTATTTTCTGAGGCGAATATAGTAGAAGCAGTAGCAGATAGTAGTAAATAGGAAAGAAATCGGTGGTATTAAATAAGTAAAAGATCCCAAAGTAACACTGAATTTGGAGATAGAAGATTTGGGGATTTTGATATCTTCTTCAGAGTAGGCAGTAGACAAAAACATTTCAGTTTGAGGAAGAAAATTTCAGTTGTATTAACTGGATACATTGAACCCAGTCAATGGATTATGGGCATCAGTGGAAGGAGATGAAGTTTTTAGAAGCTCATCAAAAGCAAGGATCACATCTTATGCCCATCTGATATCCTAGTACTTAAACTAAGTTTATTATCTGACAAAGCCATTTATTTTTCATCAAACATCACTGAGTACCCAGTAGCTTAAAAAAAAGTTGTACTAGATCACCGAGTAGTCTCACAAGTGAAACTTGAAACTCTATGCTTAGAAATAGTTGTTTACTATTAATTTCTTCTTCTAATAAAATATTTTTGAAACATTATATACATATCTAAAATAAAGGAGACTTGGCATCACTTAATAGCTATGTCATCCCGGGCAGGTAACTTAACTTTAGATGATCCAGTTTCCTTATACGTAAGATAGAGATCATAATGGTCATTACTTCATTAAGTTATATTTAAAAATCACAAATCAGTAGTAGCATAAACACCAAGCAATCACAACACAACAATAAATCTGTTGTTGTTGAAAGATGCATTCACATTCATTAAAATGTTAGTGGTAAGCACAGTCTCACTAATGATCACATTCCAGTTCTTTGGACTTGCCTCAAGTATGCAATTGGTGGCTGCAAAAATGAACAGGACATTGGTCTCACCCAGTGAAGCTGTTTTATTTTATTTATTTTTTGTCTTTATTCTGGTCGTCTTATGAAAAGAGTGAAGATGACTTTATCTGGCTTTTGCTTATCATAAATTTCTTCCTGGTTGGTGGCCTAATTTCTTCTCTACACTCAATTTCCTTCAGAAAAAATTTCAGTTCTTTCTTTTTCCCTACCATTTCTTATTTTCTACAATACGGGAATTGAGATTGCACACCTTAAGTGTGGGCCTAGGTGCTGTGACTGTACTTCATAAACTTTAAAGCACTGTCCAGATATTAGTTTTTATTTATTGCTTTCAATGAATGGAAAAGTCCCTTGCCTTCTTGTCACCTACCTAACACCACTCGTTGAGAGATATTTGCGGTCTTAATATAGTCAGCTTTTCCCAACTTGGTCTGTTATTTTCCAGTTTTTATGACTTTCCAATATCTTTTACTATTGAAAATCTGACCTTTATATACAGAAAACATTACAGTGACTGAAGAACAAAAAATAATAATCCTTGACTTTCCATAGCACCTTATAAATATTAAATCAATTTTCACAAGCAATACAAAGCTGGACTATAAGCTCGATTGGAAACCATGTTTTATTTATCTTTGCAAACCAAGAACTTGTCTCACATCTAGTAATTAGTAGGTGCTCAATAATTCTTAAAATGCAAATATTATCATAAATCACAATGAGGGATTCAGGTAGAGTATCATCTCTGGTATACACACGAAAAATACACTTAGTGAAGTAGTAAAAATCACATGAAACTAGAATTTAGTTATTTTAATTCATCATTCAAAACTCTAGAGTATTAGTGCTCATAAAAACAAAACCAGAAATAAAAGAGGATGGTTTCTGATTGACATCCTCATGGTATTATTTCAATAGCAGCATGTTAAAATAAATTGATTATTATTGTAACCCATCCTGACATAATCAGATGCTTTATATTCAATTGAGAAACTTCTGCTGCATTGACTAGTGTGGTAGCCATTTGCCATATGTGACTACTTAAATTTAAATTTCAATTAATTAAAATTAAATAAAACCAAAAATTCAATTCTTCACTCACACTTGCCACATTTCAAGAACTCAAGTATCAAAGGGAGTCAGTGACTGCCATAATGAACAGCAGAAATATACAACCCTGTGAAAAGTTCTAGAAGCTGCTGGGCTAACTCTATTCATTCCCTGGAATTCTTGACAAGGTTTTCCAAAACATCAGTTGGGCCATGTGGGCAGATGTTGTATGATTGAGATGCTTTGAAGTATCAGACAGTATTTGAGAGCTGAAAGAAGATGGTCTGTGAAATGTAAAAAAAAAAGAAAAAAAATTAACTGATATATATATCACTATATAAAATTTTAAAATGATATATATCATATATACATATATACACACACACGTAGTTTACTGGTGTAACAAAATGAAATATTTTGTCTTTGTTTTGTTTTTGAGACAGAGTCTCTCTCTATTGCTCAGGCTGGAGTGCAGTGACACGATCTTTGCTCACTGCAACCTCTGCCTGACAGGTTAGAGTGATTCTTCTGCCTAAGCCTCCCAAGTAGCTGGGATTACAGGTGCCCACCACTACACCCAGCTAATTTTTTTGTATTTTTAGTAGAGACGGTGTTTCACCATGTTGGCCAGGCTAGTCTCGAACTCGTGACCCTAAGTGATTCACTCACCTTGGCTTTCCAAAGTGCTGAAATTACAAGCTTGAGCCACCATGCCCAGCCTTTGCTTCCCAAAATGTGGCAGATGTGATGCCAGAAAGATGTCCCTATCCAGACCCCAGGAAAGGTTTCAAGAATTCTTGGATCTCGCACAAGAAATAATTCAGAGTGAGTCCACACAGTAAAGTGAAAGCAAGTGTATTAAGAAAGTAGAAGAATAAAAGAATGACTACTCCATAGACAGAGCAGCCCCAAGGCCTGCTGGTTGCCTGTGTGCACATGTGCACATTAATAAATTTTGTATGCCTTTTTTTCTTATTAATCTGCCTTTTGTCAGTTGATTTTTCAATGAACTACATCAGTGGGCAAAGGAGAAGTTTTCCTTGGCCCCTACAGTCTTGGTGCTGTGAGCAGGATAACAAATCCCTCTGTTTCATAGCCTACAGACGGAACCTTGGAACAACGGAGGAAATGCTTACAAAAAATAGTAAGAATTACTCTACCAAGTCAGTCATCCTAGATTTCTGCCTATGGAGCCCAGGTTGAATGAGAGTAGTAAGAATCCTTGTCTTTTTCCCCTTCCAATTGGGATTACCAGGAAACAAATTGAATATGAACTAGTTCACTTACGTAATAAATAAATTACCTATATTTTAAAGAAAACTTTTTGGAGCACTCTCATCTTAAATAGCTATCTTATTGGTACCTATAAAAATACAAATCTGTGAGAGAGAGAGAGAGAGAGACTTAAAAAATTCCTTGGCAAGATTTTTTTTTAAAAGAAAGGCAGAAATCAGTTTTTTTAAAAAGTTAAAATCCTTTGTATGTGAGGACAGTAAAAATCACCGGTGGCCATCAAGCAGAACATCCAGAGGCAAAACTCCTTATCTGAGGAATTCAGGCATAATTTGACTTCCCTATGATCTAAAGCAAGCATCTGGTTCCAGGTTTCTTTCCCTAAAATGCATAAGTAACTAAACTTTCCAAACATCTCCAGAATGCATGCATAGTGAAACTCTTTGTGCAACCCTTGCTGACATTAAGGCACCAACACATGGACAAATGTAATCATTTCTCATGACCTACATGGCTAACATAGTCCAAATTACCCTTAAGCGCGTGCTTTAAGGTCTATAAATACCCCTAAGGAAAAATCCATTGTGGTAGCTCAGTCCTCTCCTGCTGAGGCATCCCACTGCATTCTTCTGCAGCGTTCTTTCTTTCTAACAAATCCTTCTTTCTTCAAACCTAACTTTTGTCGATAAATTCTTCTTACCAACCTGTGAGTCAAACATTTTCCAATGTCGGGGCTCTGACACCACACTGGGCAGTTTGCTGAAAGTGCTGTGTTGGATCCCTTGTGGGATTTTTCAAAAAGGCACTCCAGCCCATAGTTCAGTGGCTAGGATTCCACTTTTTAACCATCATGGCCAGGGTTTGGTTCCTGATCAGGGTATCGGTCCTTCAGAAATGTTAAGCCTTTTAACTAAGAAGAAAAAAGAAATATTTATAAAAATGAGTCTGAATTATCCATGTTGAATTTTTATTTTGTGACTCTTGATCTTTTGGGGTAACCATTAATATATTTTCTATCCCTATGGGCAGTTTTTGATTTCCGGTCTTACCTACTGTTTCTTTTAATCCTCTATCTCTGGAGCACAGGGGTTATCAAGCCTTTGTGTGCAGACAGTCAGCTGAGAAGCTGAAATCCTAAAGAATATTGCTGGGCAGAAATGTGGTGTGTACCTCATGTGCAGTTAACAATCCTGTCCTTTCTTTGAGATGTCTTTGAGGATGTTCTGCATCCTGGGAGGGTTGCAGCTTTTGATCCCTCTTTGGAGAGCTTGGTTAAGCCATGAGGGACTTCTTGGGTTTAATTTAATGTGTGCTTATTTGTTTTGTTTTTGAGTGATTTGTTTAGGTATATCTTTGTTTTAAACGTTTGGCATATATTTAGAGTGTGGAGCAACTTCTGTTTTCCTTATATCTTGCTTTCTCCACTGGCCCAGAGAGACATACCTCACTCCACACTGGGAAACAAACAAATGAGTGAAAGAGGCTGGATTCTCCCTGGCCAGGAAGGTAGACAGATCTCTCCCTCAGCTACCTCTGCCATATTCTCAGCTCCAATGAAAGCTCAACCTCTCAAGAGACATAAAGTTTGCTACTGGTATATTCAAAAAGATTTTTAAGAGCACTCTGGTCAAAAATAAGCTTAATTAAAAGCTGCTATTCTTCTCTGATCTCTTTAAAATCCTGTTTCTCACATGGGAACTTCTTACTGAACTAGATTTTTTTTTCTCCCTGAAACTCCTGCTAACTAGAACTTCACTGGCTTTTGGGAAAGCTTAAAATCTCCACAATAGTTTTCTGTAAGACTTGTTCTCCCATTTACTTCTTTTCTTCTTTCCTGTGTGCTACCTTAACTATTGAGGCAGGAGAAAAGGGTCTGGAGGCAGGGAACCTAGGGCCAATTTGCACTGACTTCCAAGAACTGAATCAAAAGGAAAATCCCAATTACCATGTCCAAGTAACAAAAAGATCCCTTTGCAATCACTACCCCCACCTTCTGTGCCACAGATGAAAAATGGAAAGTACCTCTGATTGGTCCCCTCTCACAACCAATCAGACTGGTTGCAGGCCTTGTCTTCATTTGCATAGGGGTATAACTTTGAAACTTCAGCCTCTGATTGGCCTCCTTCTGCAACCAATCAGACTGGTCATGGGCCACTACTTCATTTACATAGGGTGCAACCAAATAACCATCTGGAAATATCTACAGGATATTTAAACCCCAGGTAATTCTGTAACCAGCATTCTTGAGTCCCTTTATCGACATGAAAGTACACTCCACAGAGTGAGAGCAGGCTCAAGCAAGGTACTCTGTGGAAGACTTGTGTGGCCCAGCCCCTCAGTGTTTTTCTCCTGGGTTTTTGCATCAGCTTTAAGGGAATGAATTTCTCTATTGTTGACTACAAAAAAATTCATTCAATATGTACAAATATTACAGACACAATCTTTGCCTTGTCCCCCAATCCTCAATATTTTTAAGTCTAATCCAAAATTTCATATACAAAAGTTCCAAAAAAGTCAACTTAAAAAGAGCCTTTGTGGCCAATCACTATTCTTTTTGCACTTTATGCAAATAGTTAAGTATTTTACAAACTAAAGTTTAGTTTGCAAATAAGTTGTTCATACTATGATTTCTTCTTGGTAGAAATGGGGCACTGGAGAGAGAAAAATTATGTTTCAACAACAGTCAAAAACAATAACAAATAAATCAAACCTATGGTACACCTGTCATTAACTTCAACTCTCTTTTTTCAGATTTTATGAATTATCCGCTGTCTAAACTAAATCCTAAACTTTTAGGTCTAATATCTGACTCTGACTCTCCAGACTCACATTTCTATTTGCATGCTAAAATTCTGTTTTGAAATAATGAGAAAGTAAAACTGTTTTTTTCCTAAAGCTCTGAAAACTAAAGCTAGACAACTTGATATAAACTTTAAGAGAAATAACTACAGCAGCTTATATATAAACACTCTTCATGGCTGTTGATGTATGAACTACTCAGAAAGTTCACTGGAATGCCTGATTCAAACTACAATCCAGAAAAATCTATTAGATTGCCACTGCCTGCCCACTCTAACTGAAGAAACTTCAGTTACTCCAGCAAAACTGGTTTATAGACCACTCCAACCATTAAACTTTTTTTTTTTCCTGTTTACATAGAAATGCCTCTTATTAAATTTCTGTTTGCTTGCCTCATATACATAGGTCTAGCTTTGAGGGCCCATCTGCATTGACACAACTGTTTAACTGAACTGATGTATTCTCAGGACTGAGGCTGTTTGAAAAAGACACAAAGCAATGTACTTAAATTTCTTTCTCGGCTTGTTCCAATGTTCCCCCACCCATTTTGCCTACTCTTATTTAGAAACTTCTAACCCCAAACTCTCTATACTTACCAATCCTACATTAATATATGAAACTTTCTGAAAATACAGTTCTAAATCAGGGACTAAATAATACCAAAAATATTTTATCCCAAAATATACTTCTTTGACATATTTTGAGATGGCTATTCAAAGGGAGTGCAGACAGAAATACCCAAGCAAAGCTGCCTTTGTGGAGGAGATTCGCATCTGTAGAGAAAATCTGCATTGGGAAATAAATAGCAAGGCTGTCTTTCCACTCCCTTCCCCTTGTCAGAATCTAGGAAGGATTGGCTTCTGGGAGAGAAAGACTGATAGCCTGACACCTCTGAGGATCGGACAGAAACGTTCTTTTTTTTTTTTTCTTTTTTAATACTTCAAGTTCTGGGATACATGTGCAGAATGTGCAGGTTTGTTACATAGGTATACATGTGCCACGGTGGTTAGCTGCACCCATCAACCTGTCATCTAGGTTTTAAGCCGTGCATGCATTAGATATTTCTCCTAATGCTATCCTTCCCCTTGCCCTCAACCCGCCGACGGGCCCCGGTGTGTGATTTCCCCCGCCTGTGTCCATGTGTTCTCATTGTTCAGCTCCCACTTATGAGTGAGAACATGCGGAGTTTGGTTTTCTGTTCCTGTGTTAGTTTACTGAGGATGATGGTTTCCAGCTTCATCCATGTCCCTGCAAATGACATGAACTCATGCAGAAACATTCTTTCTAAGAGCTGCTATTCGTGAGATTTTGAGGTAAGAGGTCCGACTAGACCCCAGAAGTGAGTCTTGGACACCTGACCAAATTGAGGACTAGCTAAAACAGGTCCTGGTGGAAGCGCCTTCCTGTAAGACACGCCCACCTGTATGCCAAGTCATTTTACCATTGCCATGGCAACACTCGGAAGTTACCGCCCCTTTCCATGACAACAACCAGACAACCCAGAAGTGACAACCCTCATCCTAAAAATGTCTGTATAAACCGCCCCTTAATTTGCATAAAATTAAAAGCGGGTGTGTGTGTGTGTGTGTGTGTGTGTGTGTGTATATATATATATATATATGAACAAGGCGCTGCCTCTGAACTGCTACTGTGGCTACACCGCCTATGTGGTAGTTCTGCTCCGCAAGGAAAGGTACCTCTGCTTCTGCTGTACACTGCTGCTTCAGTTGAAGTTACTTTTTAACACCACCAGCTTGCCCTTGAATTATTTCCTGGTCAAAGCCAAGAACACCCCCTGGATGAGCCTCAGTTTGTGGACTTGCCTGTCCTGTGTCAGTTTCATCTGCATAGTGAGAAAACCTTGGCTAGCCATGCCTTTTTCCTCTGCTCCTTCCTGGTCTTGGTGTGCTCCAAACCCCTATTATTTGTGTAATCTTAGGACAGTATGAAACTTCAACCCTCTGGTCCTTTATTTAATATGTCCATGTTTTGTTTACTCCCATGCATGAATATGCAAATTATTATATTTTGTATACTGTTTCTCCTGTTAGTCTTTTAACCAGGGCCTCAGTTGTAAAACTATGTTTTAATCACCCACCTTCTTTTACTTTCCTCCCTTCCCTCTCTTCCCTTCATTCCTTCCTTCTCTAGAAACTGCCCTCTAGCCATACATGCTTATCTAATTATGTTCTTGCTTAAGGAATTCCAGAGGCAATCTTTAAACAAACTAGGCAAGAAGCCCACAGCCCCTGAGGAATCCTTTCACTTAGGGGAAGTCATGAACAATTAGTCCAGCGTCATCTAGCTGAACATAATGCCAACCAGATCCACATATGAGCAGTTACTCACATAGCAATCAGAACAAGACACACGTACCCTGCACCCCCTGCCCCACTCCTGCATGCCTCCCATACTAAGTTTTCTTTTAAAATTTCTATGGTAAAATTTAAAATTTAAATGGCACTTTAGAATACAGTTTCACATCTTGATTTGCTAGCTCTCTGTTTCAACCAACTTTTCCTCACACCAGCCCTCACCTCTTGTGTTTGACATTTGAATGGTGAGCAAGTCAACCTGGATCTAGTTACAATCTGACTGTTGTTAGCTGATTTCCAGAGAAACTTCAGGGGGCAAAGGAGACGTTTTCCCTTGGCTCATACAGAATACAGAGGTCCATAAGGAAAAGGCACCTTATAATAAACTGGAAAAGACAAACACATTAAGGAGTTATTTTTGGAAGTTTTTAGACTCACACAATACTTTTTTTAAATAGAAATTTTCTTAATGCTTTTCACAGAATTTATTGAAAGAATGAAAATCCAAGTTGAGTATTTTTTATCCTAAATGCTGGAAACCAGAAGTGGTTTGGATTTGTTTTTGTTTTTATTTGTGGAATATTTGCATATTTATAATGAGATATCCGGGGAATGAGACTCAGTCTAAATCTAAAATTCACTTATGTTTCACGTATACCGTATACACATAGACTGAGGTACATACATACATTTTCTTAAATTTTGTGCATGAAATTTTGTGCACGGTCTTTTGACCGTGACAAGTCACATGAGGTCAGATGTGAAATATTCCATGTGTGGTATCACGTCGGCTTTTTAAAAAGTTTAGAATATTGAAGAATTTAAGATTTGGGGTTTTGGGAATAGGAATTCTCCACCTGTATAAATTCTGTAAAGTAGATTGCATTTAAAGATTTTATGATTTTTGACCATTTTTCTGTCATTTCTCAAAACAGAAAAAAAACCTCCTCTTTCATTTTTTATTTTATGTATTTGAATTTTCTCTTTTTTCCTAGTCTAGCTTATTATAGCTGATAGAGTTTATTGATTTATCTTTTAAGAAAACCCACTCTGTTTTGTTAATTATTTTTTCTCTCGTCTTTCTGGTGTCTCTAACCTTCTGCTCACTTTGGGCTTAATTTCTTCTTTTTTCTAATTCCTCGAGATTGTTTATTTGAGATATTTTTGATGTCATTTATTGCTATAAATTTTTCTGTTTGGACTAATTTTGCTGCATCTCATAAGTTTTGGTAGGTTGTATTTTCATTTTCATTGATCCTGAGATATTTTTATATTTCCTTTTTAATTTCTTCTCTTGCCCATTTTTAAGAAGCATGTTGTTTCATTTCCACGTATTTGTGAATTTTCCAAGATTTCTCCTGTTGTTTATTTCTAGTTTCATGCCATTGTTTTTGGAGAAGATCTTGATATGATTTCAATCTTTTAAAATCTGTTAAGACTTGTTTGATGGCCTAATATATGATACATCCTGGAGACTGTTCCATATGCACATGAGTACAATGTGTATTCTCTTACTGTTTGATGGAACATCTGTATATGTCTGTAAGGTCCATTGTGTCTAAAGTTTAATTCAAGCCTAATGTTTCCTTATTGATTTTCTGATTTGATGATCTGTACACTGTGGAAAATGGGGTATTGAGATCCCCTACTTGGAATCTTGGGATCTACCTGTCACTTCAGATCATTTAATAATTGCTTTATATATTTAAATGCTCTGATGTAGGGTGCCTATATATTTATAATTATTATGCCTCTCGTTATTTAGTTACCTGTTTCTTTTTACAGTTTTCAACTTAGTCTATTTTGTCTGAGTGTAGTTAATGTTCTCTTTTGATTTCCATTTGTGTGGAATATCTTTTCTGTCTCTTCACTTTCAGTCTATGTGTGTTTTATGAATAAAGCGAGACTCTCATAGACAAAGTAAAGTTTTTTTAATCTAGTCAGACTTTCTATTTCTTACTATTGAAGAAATTTAATCCATTTACATTCAAAGTATTTATGCATAGGTAAGAAATTGCTACCACCACTTTGTAATTTGTTTTCTGGTTGCTTCATAAATCCTTTGTTTTTTTCTTTCTCTCTTACTGTCCTCTTTTGTGTTTTGGTGATTTTCAGTGGTGGCATGCCTTGAGTCTCTTTTTATGTTTTGTGACACTACTATAGGTATTTGATTCGTGGTTACCATGCGGTCAACATAAATCACCCTACACATATAATATGCTATTTTAAACTGATAACCTGTCTACTGTGCTTTCTGCAGATCGATGTTGTTGGCCAGGTGGGATTCTCTGGTGGGATTGTGTTGCTTCTGTGGTGGGATTCCTCTGTTGGCCAGAATGCAGAGCTACTACCAACATCTCTTCGCTGGTCACTTTGAGCTCCACCCTGCTCTTTGTTTCTAACTTACCCCAGGTAGTCTAGCACTGCCAGTATCTTAATGTTCCCCCAAGAGACAGGACAGAAATAGGTCTCTTGCAGAGGATCCCAGAATGGTGGGTGAGTGGCTGTCTCTGACTCTCTTTCCCCACTATTGAAATTGTGGGCCAAGGGGAATCATCTTTGTGTGATGTTGTGCCAGCTTGGAGGGAAGGACAACACAAACCAAGTGAAACTGTTCCTGTTACTCTTCAGATGCAGCTTTTCTCAGTTCCATGGTCCACTCTCAAGTTCTGAGATATCCATGAGGATGTTCTTATATGTGGATAGTTGCTAGGTGGACTTCTGTGAGGAAGACTAGAGCCAGAGAACTTTTATTCTGCCATCTTGCTGGTCACTCTCCCTGGCCTTTCATTACAAAAAGAAAAAAAATAGAGGTGAAAATATTGACGTATTAGAGATAAATAAAGATTGGCTTTATAAACACTACGTATCTGACAATTGGCATTGACTTACACAGTAATAAAAACTTATGTACTGACACATAAACTTGTGTGGTAGACAAATTTCAAATCCCACCCCTCAAGGTGCAAGTCCTAATCTCAGGAACCTGTGAATACATTTCCTTTCATTGCCAAAAACTTTGCAGGTGTCATTTTGAATTAATCAGGTGGACCATCTAATCACATAAGTTTTTGAAAGTGGAGAACCTTTTCTAGCTGTAGTCAGATGGTGATGTGACTGCAGAAGAAAAGTTTAGAAAGATGCAGTGTTGCTGGCTTTGAGGACAGAGGAAGGGGGACATGATCCGAGAAAAGTGAGTGGCCTCTAGAACAAGAAAAGACCAAGAAAATGGATTCTTCCCAAGGGCCTGCAGAATGCAAGAGAAAATGCAGTCATTTTAATACCTTAATTTTAGCCAATGAGACCCATATCAAACTTGAGACCTACAGAACTATAAATTAATAAGCATGTTTTAAGTTACCAAGTTTGTGGTGATCTGTTACAAAAGTAATAGAAAACCAATACACTTAATCAACATTTAATGTTTTATATTTTATATTCAGGCATTGATATCTTGTCTCCTGAAAAAGGAAAATGTCTGATAACACTTTACTCACATCCCTGATGGAAACAACCAGATGGAGTTGAATCCTTTTAAGCAGGTGCATGAGCACGGAAATCACCAAACACTCTTTCCAAAAATTGTGCCCAGAAGTCTCACACACTATTGTAACCTGCAGTATTGCTGTGGAATTTAATTCTGAATCCTCTGCTTCAGCTCTTGTTACCAACTTAAAAGTGTGAACAAAGTAATTGGTTTATTAACCTGTGAAAGCATGTTTGGAAGAATTAAATGAGCATCAAGGATAAGAAATGTCTGAGAAGGAAAATTCAAAAGCACTTGCGATAATACATAAGTTCATTTTGTTCTGTTTGCCAAAATATTTATTTTTCATGATTTCTACCAAACAACTTATTCTTACTCCCAAACATCCCTCTGCTGTGACAGGGTGGTTTGCACTAGTCATGTTGAAATAGTTTTAGCATCTATTGAACATGCCATGCCATTTTCTGCTTTATTGTTTTTGAATATGTTCTTTACTCTGCACAAAATGTTATTTCCTTTCTTTGATTCTTGCCAGACTCCTTGGTTTTCATTGAAGACAAGACAAAGTTTCAAAGCTAGATATACTCCAGGGAGCAGCACCATGACACCTGAGTTTACACCTTAGTTCTTCCACTTTTCTCACTTATCAATCAGTGCAAGACTCAAGTAATAAGATCAAATATAATGCAGACATTATTAAAACTTCTTTACTTGTAATTGCTTTGTTACATTCCCTTATGCATTCTTTGATTTGTTTATTCATAAATATTTATTGAGCATTTAACATAGGCTACATATCATAGATGGCACTAGTGACATAGTTCTGAAAAAATATAAGTATAATTATCTGGAGCTTAAAGCAGAATGCTCCAATTCTTTCTCTCTCATCTTCCATCTTTATAGCCACATTGCTTATCACTGTGCCTAAGGTATGAGATGCCTAATAAATATTTAAAGGAAAAACAGAGGAATGAACTGGGAGATAGGGAGAAGGAAAAGGGAAGAGATAAAAAGGAAGAAGTAGGATAAATAGTAAGAAATAAGAAAAGTAGAGGAAACAGGAAGAGACAAAGTCAGGGAGGGAGAGGCAGAGGAAGAAAAGGAAATGAGTTACCTGCATACCAAGTTCCCAGCTAAAATTTGGGCTAGACCCAGCTTTGCGGAAAGAGGAATAAACAAGTGTCTGTAGAATATGCATAGCTGCCATCTTGAAAGAAATTCATTTTTATTTAATGTACACTATCAAAGACTCAAGATTCAGTGATGTGGTATTTCACAAACTTTCCCACTGAATTATTCTAATAGCAGAGGGGAGTGAATGAGAACCTCCAGAGGCTCTCAACCAACAAGAAAAGTAAAACTTTTTTTAAGTTTTTGGATTTATTTGAAAACTTCATGCATATTTTGTATTCTACTTATAATAAAGCCATGTCAGTTTAAACATAGATAACATTAGTTTTCTCTCAAATCTGTTAGCAAAATGTGTGCTTTGGGAAATCGCATCCATAGTTCCTGAGCGGCTGCCGCGACAGCACCACCTACTCTGCAGTAATGACATAGGCCAGCTTGCCAGGCATGCAACATGTAACACTGTGGGTCACACAGTCTCTGAGCATAACACCCACAATGATTGTGACTGGAGACAGTGAACGTGACTTCTTACCACAAAGCTCATACTGGGGACGAATGTCCACACCGGAAACCAACCATTCATACTTTATATTCCAGGAGTCCTCCAAGCATGTTAAAACAGCAATTACTATTTAAGAAGTTCCATTTTAGCTGTTTCTACATCAGTTAATAATATGTATTTTCCTTTTAATATGCTTCTGAGGAGACTAAAGTACCTCTTATATAATTTTATTAATCTACACAACATTGCCTTTTCAAAGATAGGCTTTTTCATCACTTAAATTTCCTTATTTTATACCAAGTTAAAATCTAATATCAAGCAATTCTCTTGCTTAAGTAATAGCAATGTTTATAATTGAATGATCATTAGAGTTTGAGCTTTAAATCTGAATATGTTGCAATTAAGTCAATACAATACAATAAAAAGGGGCTTTAAATTTTTAACTCATGCATATATATATACATAGTTGTCTCTGGGTGTCCATGAGGGATTATTTCCAGGAGGATCAAGCCTCTGATATCAAATGGTATAGTATTTGCATATAGCCTACACACTTCCTCTTGTATTCTCAAAATCATCTCTAGACTACTTATAATATCTAAAACAATGTAAATACTTTGTAAATAGTTGCTATACTCTATAGCTTAAGGAATAACGTCAAGAAAAAAATTGGTACATGTTTAGTACAGATTTAATAGCTTTTCGCGTATTTTCAATCCAATGTTGGTCGAATTAACTGATGAGGAACCCATGAATGTAAAGGCCAACTGTGTGTGTGTTTGTGTGTGTGTGTGTGTGTGTATTAGCTGATGTGTATATATACACATACATATATGTGAATATATGCGTGTGTGTATACATATATGTGTTTGTGTGTATATATGTGTGTTGTAGGTTGTTCCATAAAAGTGCAATATGAAAAATGTAAAAAAAAATCAAATGGTTTATTTAGTACTACATTATTACTTCTTCCCATTCTAGCACTCTCCTACCCTATAATTAATTCAGCATTTTTAGGTAAAAATAAATACATCATTGCTTATTACAATCAACAATATGAGAGTAATTATATATTTACACATTCTCTTTGGTGACTCTACAAACCACCGTGTGTGTGTGTGTATATACATATATATGTGTATATACACATCAGCTAATACACACACACACACACACAGTTGGCCTTTACATTCATGGGCTCCTCATCAGCTAATTCAACCAACATTGGATTGAAGATATTTGAAAAACTATTAAATCTGTATTAAACATGCACTGTTACATCATTGCTTATTACAATAAACAATATGTACATATATATATGTGCACACACACATCTTTTTTAAATGTATGGATAAATATTTAGTAGTAGAGTTCTCATTTATTAAGAATGGCCAGTTATTGGTGTGATAACTTATATAAATTAGTGTGTAAGCATGGGAGCATTTGTAAATAAATATGACATTTCAATTAATCATAATATGTAAGGAATTAATATTGATACTATGCTCAATTGAATGTGTAATATACCTGAGATCCAATTACAACCGCTCTTTATTATGTGTTTACTTGAAAGCTTTCTAAACTATTGGAGAGAAGTCTTCCAAAAGACTTCTGGAATCATTCTTTCCCAATATTCAGATAACTTTTAGCCTGGAAGTTGCTTTTGTTCAGGGTGGTTTTTGAAGTCACCACACAAAGAGAAGGTGTAAGTAGCAGGCATTTTCCAGTGTATGAAGTGAAAGAGAGCATGTCCCTAACCTGCTAAAACTGCTTAGACATGTTGAAAAGTCAATAAAAGACTATATATTTAGAATAATAGAATTTTGTGATTTTTTACTTTAAAATAGGAGTAGAGGGTTATCAACATCTCTGTCTGAAATTAATATAATAATCTCAGCTTTCACATAAGCAAGTGCTCAGTCCAACATAAATTAATTTACACAGCAAATATTTAGTAAACTTCTGCACTATTTTAGGGTGTGATGACACAGCACTGATTAAGATAGAAGACAACATCAACAACAAATCATACCCTTCCTTTTGGAGCTTATGGTCCAGTGTGTTAGGTAGTAATCATTGTTTATTGCTGAACTCCTGTGAAGGAAAACACATACACCCACTCCTTGAAAGAAAATGCCTAAACCTACTCCTACTCTCAATCTTGCTCCTTGAAGTACATCTGAGAAGTTGTTTCTGGTTATTGGCTATAAGTAATATACGGAATATAGACACGAGAATATGCATGTCCAGGATGACTGCAAAGGCTGTCATGTCAGGGGTAGTGTCCTCCAGAATACCTACTAATTAGATGACTAGAAGGACTCACAGAACTCCATGAAGCTGACTCCCCCGAAGGTCAAACATGTACTCCAGAGCCGAAGGTGCCCACCATAGATCACTGTTGTTGATATAACTGCCTAAGACCCCAGTTACAGGAGGGCACTCTTATCAGGAACAGTCATGGTATTCTAAAGGTGTATGTATTAATATCTAGGAGCCAAGTAAGGCCAGGCCTGTCTTTGGAATGTGCAGGTTCTGAACATGGCAAACCTGCTGTGTCAACCCTTTACTGCATGATGCATTCGTTTCTGTGGGAATTAATGCTGGGGTGTTTGAGCTGCTGGTTTGTAGGGTACTTGCACATCGTTGTTTGCTTGTTTGTTGTTTGGAAAAGGACCAGAGTGGCTGGACCATTATATATGACCTTCACCAACATGGAGTGACCTGGTTTCCCCAGAACCACACTAGCCTTTGATTCTTTTCTGATATTTTGTTTAAGGCATTCTGATGTATGTGACCTGTCTCACTATGATATTAATTTACATTCCCATGACATAACTAACATATTATCATCTGCTTCTTTGCCATCTTTTATGTCCTCTTTTTTTTATGAAATGCCTGTTCTGTGTCTTTGATTATTTTGTAATCATTTTTTTCCCCCCTTAAATAATGTGATTATGTTTGGAGGCTTCCTCACACCTTCCTGTCGGATGTATGATTTGCAAATATTTTCTCCTGGTATTTACTTTCTTGTTTTATCCTATTAAGAGGCTATTTCACAGAGTCAGGGTTTTTAATTTTGATGACTTTCCAGCCTCCCGAAATGTGAGAATAAATGTATATTGTTTATAAATCCCCCAGTCCGTGGTATATTGTTATAGCAGCCAGAACAGACTAAGGCAAGGTATACACACAGAACTGCTGAACTAAATACAGTGTGCGATTTACAACAATTCTATGCAGGTTGATATCTCTTCATCTGAGTCTATGTCACATTTAAAATGTACTGTACTACTTTTAACTTATTAGTTGAAAAAGTAATCAAATTCAGCCTTTGAATTATACAAAGAATAAATAAAATGGGCATAGACTTTGATTCTCAAAAATGTTTTTTGTACTTCCCACCAAAAGCCTCATTTACCCCAAAATAGTTTACTGATTCAAGAAATAAAAGGCCTTGGTTTGCTTCAGACTGGATTTTGTTCATGAGACACGTGCTTTGCTTTTTAAAGTAGCAGCCATGGTGTAGGTTGTTCCGTAAGAGTGCAACAAGAGAAATATATTTAAAAAAAAAAAATCAAACTATTTAGTACTACATTATTACTTCTTACCATTCTAGCACTCTCCTACCTTATAATTAACTCAACATTTTTAGGTAAAAATAAATACATCATTGCTTATTACAATCAACAATGTAAGAGACTTTACTCATATTAGTTTGCTGAGGACAGTTCTTCTTGGTACTTTGTAAATCAGAGATAAAATTATAAGCCCCAAAATGACCAAATTGATCTTCCTTTTGGTCAAGGGGACCCCAGAGTTTGTGACCCTGTTTTAATTTCCTCTTCTGATTACACCAGACCCTATCAGTTATAACAATTACATACTTATCCAATATTTTCAACTGGTGTAATAAGTACTTCGTGTGGGAATAGAAAAAAAGATACAGTTCCAATTCTGAAGGGACTCAGAGTTGAATAGCTATAGCAAAGAACAGAAACTGCAACACATTCTATAAGTGTTCTCATTGTATCATATACAGTGGGCTGAGGACAGAGAGTTCAGAGGGTAGGTACCGGATTCAATTTTTACCTTTTCTTCCAATGATATATAATATTCCCTGATCAAGATGGTTTTAAAGAACACTCTGAGATGAGAAATGGTACTACACTTTCAAAGGTTGTTTGCTTTATGTTGGTTTTTGACAATCAAAACTATGTGTAAAGGCAAGCAACAAGAGTAAAAATATGAACAATGAACATTCCAAGTACACATATGCCATGTAAATTACTTTATTTCATTGTTTTAACAACAGCTCTGCAAGGCAAGTGCCATAGTTTAATCTTTCTTTTATGATGAAGCAGGGAGGTAAACAGAGGTAAGTCATTTTCCCAAGGTCACAGAGCCATTATGGCAGAGCCAGGCTACAGGACAGTTGGATCAACCTTAGAGCCCACACTTTTAACTATTGCTCTACATTTCCACTAACAAGGGGGTGAGGATATAGAAACCATTATTCGGGAGGAGATACATAAATTATGTCTGCTTATCTCCAGGTTAGACACCCCGAGAGTATCTGAGCTGGTGAAGGTCATGGTTAAAACATTTAAATACTGCAATAGAACAAAATATTTATCCCATACAAGAGACATTTATGTGACTCCAGATAACATACTTAGAAGTGAAATATCAAAGTTGTAAGAGGCAGAATTGACTTAATAATAAATGGGATGCATTGATTTTTAAAAATCTCCTCCATCATTATTTGGTAAGCCAATACTAGATGACGAAAATTGTAAATGGTGTGCCATCCACCACAATCATATGGTTGACCCAAGTTAATAGATTTCAGTGTAAAAATGTTAAAGAAATACAATAACATAAAGTAACATTGGTTAGAAAGCTTCACCTGAGGCTGGGAGTGGTGGCTCACACCTGTAATCCCAGCACTTTGGGAGGCTGAGGCGGGAGGATCACCTGAGGTCAGGAGTTCAAGACCAGCCTAGCCAAGATGGTGAAACCCCCTCTCCACTAAAATACAAAAATTAGCCGGGTGCAGTGGTGGGCACTTGTAATCCCAGCTACTCAAGAGGCTGAAGCAAGAGAATCTCTTGAACCCGGGAAGCAGAGGTTGCAGTGAGCCGAGATTGCACCACTGCACAACAGAGTGAGACTCAAAAAAAAAAAAAAAAAAAGAGAAGAAAGAAAAAAAGAAAGAAAGAAAGAAAGAAAGAAAGAGAAAGAAAGAAAGAAAGAAAGAAAGAAAGAAAGAAAGAAAGAAAGAAAGAAAGAAAGAAAGAAAGAAAGAAAGAAAGAAAGGAAAGAAAGAAAGAAAGAAAGAAAGAAAGAAAGAAAGAAAGAAAGAAAGAAAGAAAGAAAGAAAGAAAGAAAGAAAGAAAGAAAGAAAGAAAGAAAGAAAGAGGGAGGAAGGGGAAGGGAAGGGAAGGGAAGGGAAGGGAAGGGAAGGGAAGGGAAGGGAAGAGAGCTTCACCTGAAATGAAAATCAACTGCAAAAGTGACTTAAATATTTCTGGTCACACTGTGGCCTTGAGTTACCCATAGAAGGGTACATGGGTAGAGCATGCTCTTGAGTGTCCTCTAAGAAAAAAATGAAAAAGAATGTTGAAAATGATTTGATCACATATTTTAATAGACCTAGTTTTTCTGCTGCTTACAAGTTACACAGTTTCTGAATCTCTGATTTTTTTTTTTTACCAGAAATACAGTAAAATAATGACTTTTTTTCACAGTAAAATAATGACTATTTTTCAGAAATACCATACCGATATGAGTTAATTCACACATAGACCTTCTTCAGTATCTGGTACATGGTACATACTATGTATTTTTTATGTTATACATGCCAATGAATAGCATAGCAGGTACTCACAGTTTTTCAAAGTTGAGCAATGAAAGAAAGATACACTTACTGGCACGAAGCCATCATTAATTTTGTTAACTTGTTTTTAATAGACTGTCATTTTTGTAAATTTGTTATAGAAAGTTATAGAGCAACTGTCTCAAATATGAAAAGAATGCTGACCACACAAAAGCAACCCCTGCTAACATGGCAGTGTATACCTTGCCAGATTTTATGACACAATGATCTCTTTTCCCAGTGCAAAGACTTCATTCATTCCTGGTCTGCTAAGTGCTGTAAGCATGGTCTTGTGTAATGATTTAGACATCTTAATCTTCACCGAACTGGAAATGTCTGTCACTGGAAATGGCCCTGTTTCTCTGAAGTCAAAAATTATAGGTGTGCATTTGATTTAATTTTATAAATTCAAGAAAACTAGGCAGCATGAATAAATAACCTACTTCTATGATTTGAATGTTTTTGTTCCCTCCAAACTTTTGTTGAAACTTAACCCCCAACACAACACTATTGGGAGGTGTGGCCTTTTGGGAGGTGTTTAGCTAATGAGGGCTCTGCTCTCTTGAATAGATTAATGCCTCTATAAAAAAGAGCTTGCAGCGGTGGGTTTTCCCTTTTCTGCTCTTCTGCTGTGTGAGGACACAACATTAGCTTTCTCTGCCCTTCTATCTTCCACCATGTGAAGATGGGAAAGGAGGTCCTCACCAGATACCAGTACCTTGATTTTGAACTTCCCAGCCTCTAGATCTGTGGGATAATAAATTTCTGTTATTTATAAATTACCCAGTTTCAGATATGCTGGTTATATCTGAAAATATATAAGTCATCTGAAAATGACTAAGACGCCTTCAAAGAATGTAGTTCGTGGTAAACCAGGAGTTTTGTTTTATACACAAGAATGGAGGACACTGGTGACGTACTGGAAAGAAATGAGTTTCTTTGTTAAGCCACCAAATAGACTTTGTTTTTGAAACCCTTGTGTTCAGGTAAAAGATGTAGGCAACAATCATTAACTAATTTGAGGATTTTCTCCACTAAACTTATACAAGGCCCCTCTTGTCTTTCCATCTAGATTTCTACTCCTGAATAGGGCCATCAAAATTAGAATTATATGTGTTAGTTATTTGCATTCACATCGAATGGTTCAAGGACGAATAGAAAACTCTGGCTATGCTACTTCACATTGCTTATTACTGAGGTGCTAATTCCTCCATCAGCATAAAAGATTATAATTATCTCTGGATTTCTTCACTGCTATATAACTCCCAGATACATACCACTGGTGTCATGTATATTTTATTAAAACCTCACCAAGCATCAGCAAAGATAACTATTTGTACTTCTAGAATTTTATATTCATGTTTATCCACAATGGGTGAAAGCAGCATGCAAAATAAATGAAGAATGATACCACAAATGTCTTTAGAGAGATATTAGAAGAGAATCAGCAGAGAGGGTTATGAAAGTTGTATGAGCCATATATTATCTATGCATATGTTACAACGGTCAGAACATTTAGTATGTCATGCTCCATACCAGTCCCAAATAATGTATTTGGCACATAATGAAGTTCTAGCTTGGGGTGGGGAAGTAAACTTTGCATTTATTGTTATTTTTAAAAATGAGTTTGTCTTTAAATGTACTGTTCACATGAAAAGTCTTAGCACGTTTTCACGATCATTTGAAACCAGCCCTTGGTATAGAAACATCAAACGTCTTTGCTCTATTTCAATGTGTGAGCATTAGCATAGCTTTCTTAGCTTGAGTAGGGCTCAATTTCCTAATGCCATTCATATTCCTTTTTGTCACAGTGTTACTAATGAATATTGAAGCTGAAGACAGAAAATAAAGTGCCCAAGACAAGGTCAAGAGGTTAAAACAGTAGCATATTAAAAAATGCCCATAAAAATGTTTCTTTGAGCCCAGGAGTCATATGGTGAAGTGGAAGATGAAGAGGCCCCCTTCACTTAGAATGGCATTTTTTTTTTCTAATTAGCATGTGTCAAAAAGGGCTGAGGGGAAAAATGCATGATGATATTTCAGGCAATACAATGAAGATGCTATTCAGGGAGTGCAAGGTTAGCAAATCTGTAAGGGTATTTACACATATGTATTTTATTATTATTTTTATGTCTTTGTCCCTGTATGGATATAAAGGATGTGGTTTTGTAGAAACAGAAGGTCAGACTTGGAAAGGAATTAGACATAATTTAGTCAAGTCTCTTCATTTATAAAGATGAGGCCAACTGCAGTCCAAGAAGGTCAAGGGAATTGCTTAAGTTCACATAACTAGAAAGAGTAGGAATGAGGACAGAGATCTGTTGCCCGTTGTCAGCCTTCCCATTTTGTTCTGTGCTGTGACTGAAATGACCCATGAGTCAAGCAAATACACTTCAAATATGATACCTTGAAAATTGTATTGGCCCCATTACTGATGACAAACGGTTTCAAATATCTCAACCATTTCTTGACTGAATTCTAGCGTGTGGACTATGTAGAAAAGTAGCAGTAATATGGTAACAGATTAAATGCTTGGCCATGGCACTGGCATAAGATGTTCCTAATTTCAAATCCAAATCCGTAACTTCTATTTATGTGACCTCAGACAAGTTAATTGATTTCTCTGTGACTAGCCTGTCATATTTAGAAAATTTGAGTTATAAGACTTCCAAACTCATACAGTAATTTTGATGGTCAAGTGAGTCCACAGGAAGTATCTAGCGAACTGTCTAGTCCAAAGTTAGTCCTCAATGTGTGTTAGCAGCTATTGTTATAATTTATTAATCTTCATGATAATAAAGAGATCTTGCTTAGCCTTGCATCTAGATTCAGCCCGTTGGACTCATAAATTCGTCTACCTTGTACGAGAGCGCATTTTCCATCTTCAATGAAGATGCATAAGAAGAGAGTGAGCAAACCTCATGTAATAAGCAAACACAACCCAAAGGATTCACTGTCTTGTTGGCTTCAAATCACATAGGCAGATGGTAGGTTTTGACATTGGATTCCAAATCCTGCGGTCTTGTAAAGTTCAATCAAACGAAAATCACATTGTAAATTATGGCTCAGGGAGTCAAGTATTTGGCCATAGGTAAAATGCGTTTGTTAGTTCAAACTAAATAACTCTGGAAAGACAATCACTAGACTAAATAATGGTTTTTTCTTTTTTTCTTTTTTTGAGACAGGCTGGAGTGCAGTGACATAACTCTCTACAAACTGGAACTCCTAGATTCCAAAGATCCTCCCACTTCAGCCTCCCAAGTAGCTGTAACTACAAGTGCAATGCATGCCACCATGCTCGACTAATTTTTAAATTTTTTGTAGAGAACTGTTCTTGCTTTGTTGCCTGGTCTAGTCTCAAACTCCTGGGCTCAAGCAATCCTGTCACCCCAGCCTTACAAAGTGCTGGGATTACAGGCATGAGCCACTGCATCTGGCCTTCTTTTTTCCTTTCTTTTATTAACACTTAATAGTTTACATATTTATGGGGTGCCTTGAGTATTTTTTTACATGCATTGAATGCATAATGATCAAGTCAGGGTGTTTGAGGTATCCATCTCCTGAGTAACTTATTATTTCTATACCTTGGTAACATTTTAAGGCCTCTCTTGTTGCTACTTTGAAACATACAACTATTGTTGCTAGCTATAGTCATTCTACTCTGATGTAGAACATTGTAACTTATTTCTTCTATCTAACTGTAAGTTTGTAACTATTCTCCAACATCCCTTCAATTTTTCCTCCCACCCTCACACCCTTCTCAGCCTCTAGTGTGTATCATTATATTGTTCATCTCTATAAGATCAAGGTTTTTAGCTCCCACATATGAGTAAGAACGTGTGATATTTGCATTTCTGTGCCTGGCTTATTTCACTTGACATAATGACCTCCAGTTCTACCCATGCTGCTGCAATGACATGATTTCATTCTTTTTCTATGACCAAATAGTGTTTCATTGTGTGTATGTATACATACCACATTTTCTCTATCCATTTGTCTGTTGGTGGACACTTAGGTTGATTCTGTATCTTTGCTATGGTGAACATTGCTGCAATAAACATGCAAGTGCAGGTACCCCTTTGGTTACTGATTTATTTTCATTTGGAAAGATGCACAGTAGTGAGATTGCTGGATCACATTGAAGTTCTGCTTTTAGTTTTTTGAGAAATCTCCATACTGTTTTCCATAGTGGTTGTACTAATTTACATTGCCACCGAAAGTGTATAATAATTTCCTTTTCTCCACATCCTTGACAGCATCTGTTATTTTTTGTCTTTTTCATAATGACCATTCTAAATGGAATAAGACAGTATCTCACTGTGGCTTTGATTTTCATTTCTTTGATGGTTAGTGATGTTGAGCATTTTTTTTTCATGTGTTTGTTAGCCATTTGTATTTGTCCTTTTGAGAATAGTCTATTCAAGTCCTGTGCTTGTTTTTTAATGGAATTGTGCATTTGTATCATTAAGTTGTGTGATTATTTTATATGTTCTATATATTAGTCCCTTAACAGACAAACAGTTTGTAGATAGTTTCTCCCACTTAACAGATTGTCTCTCCGCTGTGCTGATTGTTTGCTTTGCTGTACAAAAGTTTTTTAGTTTAATATAGTCCCATTTGTCTATCTTTGTTTGAGATGTCTATGCTTTTGAGGCCTAAAAATCTAAAGTGCCAAAATTTCTTTTTCACAAAATTATTAAATAATGTATTCTGGCTAGAATCTGTGTAGTACAATATGTTGTTAATACTGTTGGCCTCTGGCCTAGAGAAACATTCCTTTACCAACTGTGAATAAAGAATTTCACCTCAGTGGATGCCCATTTACTTTACAAACATCCTGTCTGTGCAACCTGGTAAACTGCATTCTGGGAAGAACTGACCAGAACCCCTGTGAACCACTTTATTAATATATAAATGATAAGCTGTGAACTTAAACTCTAGGAGATCTTATAAGCATCATCCTTAAGGACAATTAGCATGAATGGTGCATTGCTAAATGTGAAGTCTATCTGTATGTTAGTTTCATGATTTATTTTTTATTTAAGTAACATACAAAAGTTACCAATGCTTGTATCGGGTGCCCATTAAGTAACTCTTGACACTAATGAAATAATGTTTTAGTAGGAATGATCCAAATATATGCACCATGAAAATATAACCTTTGTTCTTTTCCCTAATGTTCAAATCTAACATCAGTGCACTATTCAGAATAACCAGGAGTACTAATTACCAAGAGAACACTGTCGCTCAAAGACACAAACAACTATTTGATTTACAAGTGACTTGAAGTCCAAAACTGAATTTGTAAGTAACCCAAATATTCCACGAGGGCTATTGACTAGTAAAATCATAAAATCATCATAATAGTAACAATTCATAATGAAGATAGGACAATAGTAGTTACATTAGTTTTCTTTCTTAATGAAGACTGCGATAGTAAGCTTTAATGACATTCTCTTTGATTAATGTTTGCATTGCATACACTTTATTGATCACTTGCTCAGCAGAATCTTTTCAGACAAAGATTACACACAATGATGCTTCGCCAGTTACATCTCCATAAAACATATCTAGATTACAAATTGGACAGTAGGAGACTAATTAACAGTGATCAGCAGATGTATATGCTGAGTTGGTGCACCGAGACAAACAAATTTACAACTCAGTTCCTGGAAAACAAATTCATTTGTGACTTCTTACAGAATACCTGGATGGGCATTTAAAATCCATCCCCAAGGCCCTCTTTCCATATTACAACATCAACACATCAGTCTTCAGAGTTAGATAAAAGGAATCTGATGAGGACCACGTTAACATTTATGTTGAGCTTAAATAAAACATGAAACTAACATCTTGAAAGACTGTGAGTCGAGCAAGGCAACATTCACACCATGGTGTTCAAGAATTATTCATGAAGCTTCAGTGCTTCTCAAGATTTTAGTTTCTTATACCTGATTTTACTTAAAGTTCTTTTCTGCAGTGATTGTTTTCAGACATTTCGTCCACCGAGATAGGAAGTTCGCAATAACAGGAAGAAACAGATTGAGCACCTAATGATATCTAAACGCTTTAATTACCGGATCATCTTCCTTCCTGAGTGTTAATATCTCTATTTGTCGTGGGTGGGGAGGATGTCATTGGGAGGAAAGGGAAAGGTTTACATTTAGGAGAAGTCGATTAAACAGAATAATCCTATTTTGAGAAAAATCAAGGCTATTCATTTTCTGGGTTCAGAGTCCAGCAAAGTCTAGGTAATTTTCTAATAATTTTATCACAACATTTCTTGGCTTTGTCTTTAAGCAAAAAACCCAGAGAACGGACACCATTGACCAAGATTTATTAATATTCACCTCCTAAACTTCTAAAACTTCTTGCCCATATCTGTAAGAGACAGCCACTTCTTTTCTTAGGGTTTCCTCTTCTATACCCAAATTTGCACAGTCTCCAGGGAAAATGTGAGTGTTACAAAGTAACCCATCCTCACATCCTTCAGCCCCTGAAATGGCTCAGTCCCACCTGGTCTCTGAGAATTATTTGTGAAGTAAGCCTTTGTCTTATAATAAACATCATTCCTTTCTCCAAGAATTCCTGATAGTCCTAATTTGCTAAGTCAGAAACCAAAGTCCTCTTATCTACCTCTTTAGCGGTTTATAATTTTTAAAACACTTCCATATATTTTTTCTCATTTGATAATTATGAACACTTGGGTCCACTGAGAGCATGCAAGACTGGGAAAAGGGCTGTGGCAGATGTGACATTTATGGGATTTCACACAGGTCAGAAGTAAACATGAAGGAGCCAAGCCTGTTCAAGTGTGTAAGACTCATAGTCCATAATCAGAGACAAGGTGTCATTTGTATTTACACCCAAGCAGAACTGGGAGTACCAATCATGAAACATTTAACAACATTTTTCTTCTCTCTCTTTCTTAACATTGGTATGCATTATAAACTCTGGTAATAACCAGAATAATTTGTGCAAACTTAAAGACTAGAAACCATTTTGACCCATTCCATGCAATAGTTAATAAGAGAAAAAACACACACAAGCATATAAATGCAAAATGATTCTTTTAGTGGGAGTGTGTTATTCAGTTTAAAATTAAAGTGTTTAATGGAAGGAGGGAAGACTGAAATAGTTTTTGTGATTAAATATGTATTACGTTATTTACATTTTACAATGACGTAGCTTTTCCCTTATGACACTAAATTGTCTTTATTATTTTTTCATATTTAATTTCTATATCACAGTACCAATGCTTTTTATTTTTTTAAAAAATGACCATTGTGTTTCTTTCAGGACCATAGAAACTACATTTTAAAAGATTTTATTTTTCAGGAACAAAGTGGCAAATGTGTCTCTTTGCGTCTTAAATGTATATGCCCCTTGCAGTTTTTTTATATGAAAATAATTGTTTTATCAAAAGTTAGAATAAAAAAGTTCAATAAAAATGTTGAAGGACTTTTTGTCTGGAAAAATCTGATTTTGAATATTGTTTATATCATTTATTTTTAAATATACATTTTGATGAAATAAAACATATATGCAGAAAATATGTGCAACTCATAAATGGATCAAGTCAATTAATTTTTGAAAAGTGAATATACTTGTTTAATTACAACACAGATCAAATTTGAACTTGACTAGCATCTTAAAAGCTTCCTGTATCACAGTAATCATGTCCTTTAAAGGAAACCACAACTATGGCCTATTGCAACACAGATTAATTTTGCCTGTTTTAAAATGTATACTAAGGGAGGGAGTCATACAGTATGTATATATTTGAATACATTTCCAGTTTGGATTATTATGAACTACTTGATATGAATGTATTTGACACATATTTGATTACCTTTTTGTTGGGTATAACCTCAAAGTAAAAATGCCTGTTTGAAGTATCATATGGTTTGACTCTGTGTCACCACCCAAATCACGTGTTGAATTGCAATCCCCAATGTTGGGAGAGAGACCTGGTGGGAGGTGATTGTGATACAGAAGTGCTGGGAAAAGAAGAGCATGGTCCCTTTAAATGATAGGGGGTAGGGGGAGCAGGGTTAAGGGAAGTGCTGGGTAGAGGTGGGCGTGGTCCCTAGCTAGGGCTCCACCTGCAGGGACTTAGTTGAGGACTGGCATTTCCTGCCCAGATGTTGCATTTCCCAAGACCACCCTGGCCTGCCACGCCCCCATCCCGTGCCTATAAAAACCCCTGACACCCTCGCAGGCAGAGAGACAGGCAGCTGGATTTCAAGAGGAACACATCAGCCAAGGAACACAGAGGCGGCTGAACACTGACAGGAATGCACCAACAGGCACTGGCCAGCCAGAATGCCATCTACCAACAGAATGATGTGGAGTTTGGCCAGGGCAGTCAGAGGAGAGCCCAGGTGGCTCAGCAGCCTGACTCTAGGGGAAAACCTTCCCACTCCATCCCTATCTGGCTTCCCCCATCTGCTGAGAGCTACCTCCACTCAATAAAACCTTGCACTCATTCTCCTAGTTCAGGTGTGATCTGATTCTTCCAGTACACCAAGACAAGAACCCAAGATACAGAAAGCCCTCTGTCCTCATGACAGGGTAGAGAGACCAACAGAGCTGGTTAACACAAGCCACCTATAGACGGGAAAAGTGAAAGAGCACCCTGTAACACACGCCCACTGGGGCTTCAGGAGCTGTAAACATTCATCCCTAGACACTGCCATGGGGTTGGAGCCCCACAGCCTGCCTGTCTGTATGCTCCCCTAGAGGTCTGAGCAGCAGGGCACTGAAGAAGCCAGCGACTCCCCCTTTCATACACCCTGTGAGGGGGACAAGGGAACTTTTCCCATTTCAACTGGATTATGGGAGATTTCTCCCTTGCTGTTCTCGTGATAGTGAGTTCTCATGAGATCTGGTTGTTTGAAAGTGTGTCACACTTTCCCCTTCACTCTGTCTTCCTCCTGCCTGCCATGTAAGATGTGCTTGTTTCCCCTTCACCCTTCAGTCACGATTATAAATTTCCTGAAGTTTCCCCAGAAGCAGAAGCCTGTACAGTCTACAAAACTGTGAGCTGATTAAACTTCTTTTCTTTATAAATTGTCCAGTGTCAGGTATGTGTTTTCAGCAGTGTGAGAATGGGCTAACATAAATAGTATGTATATGTTCCAAAGTGATTGGATGGTCATAAACTGTACAATGAAATTTAGATCATATAAAATGTTGATCCTATAAGATTATAATACCATATTTTTACTCCACCTTTTTGATGTTTAATAAACACTAGCATAGTACCTCTTTTTTCATCTTCTACTTTTAATCTTTGTCTTTATTTTATTTTATTTTATTTTATTTTATTTATTTTATTTTATTTTATTTTATTTTATTTTGACAGAGTCTCGTTCTGTCACCCAGGCTGGAGTGCAGTGGCACTAACTCAGCTCACTACAACTTCTTCCTCCTGGGTTCAAGCGATTCTCATGCCTCAGCCTCCTGAGTAGTTGGGACTACAGGCATGTATCACCATGCCTGGCTAGTTTTTGTATTTTTAGTAGACACAGGGTTTCACCATGGTGGCCAGAATGGTCTCGAACTCCCGACCTCAGGTGATCCACCCACCTCAGCCTCCCAACGTGCTAGCATTACAGGCATGAGCCACCACACCCGGCCTGTCTTAATATTTTAAATCAATATTTTGAAGGAAGGAATATAGAAAACATGTAGTAAGTCTTGCTTTTATTCTACTAATCAAATCTGATAATTTCTACCTATAAACTGGAATTTTTAAACCTCTTATATTTAAAGTAGTTACTTTATTTATTTATTTACTTGTTTACTTTTGAGAGACGAGGTCTCACTCTGTTGTCCAGACTGGAGTGCAGTCATAATGCTCTGCAGCCTCTGAACATCTGGGCTCAAATGATCCTCCTGCCTCAACCTGCCAACTAACTGGGACTGCAGGCTCATGCCACAGCATCTAATTTTTATTTTTATTTTTGTTTTTTGTAGAGATGTGGTCTTGCTTTTTTTTGCCCAGGCTCCTGGCTTCAAGTGATCCTTCCAACCAGTCCCCCCAAAGTGCTGGGATTACAGGCGTGAACACTGTGCCCAGCTAAAATGATTATGAGGATGGTTGGTTTTACATCTACTATCTTCCTATTTCTTTTCTCCTAGATTTGTTTTTGATCTCTTTTGATTCCAGATTAAGGACTCCATTTTATGTCCTTTTTTTTTTTGGCTTATTAGCTATGCCTCTTTATTCAGTTATTTTAGTGAAGCTGTGAGGTTTATAGTATACACCTTTACTTACGGCAGTCTCTTTTTAAGTGATGTTATATCACTTTAGCTATTGTAGAAGACACTTACAAGAGTGCACTCCTGTTCCCTGCTCAAGGGCTTTGTGCCGTTGATGTCATACATGTTACTTCTACAAATGTCACAAACTCTTCTACATATTGTTTTTACTTTTCAACAATTATGTTTAAAGAAATTTAAATAATTATAAAAATACCTTAATACTTGTCCCCTTTGTTACAATTTTCAATGCTTTTTGTTCTTTTGTAGTAGATTTAGATTTTGATCTGCTGTAATTTTTATTCTGCTAGGATTTACTTAAACCCTTTCTGTAGTACAGGTCTGTAGTGATGAATACTTACCTTTATATTTTTAAATAACTCTTTATTTGCTTTTTTAAAAAAGAAAATTTTTGTAAGATATTACTACCAGGTAAAAGATTCTAGATTGGCAGACAATTTTCTTTTCTTTTTTTTTTTTTTTTTTCCAGTACCGAAAAAAATCCCTAGCTCTCTTCTAGCCTAGATTAATTCCAATAAGAAGCTTGCCTTTTTAAAATCTTTTTTGCCTCTATATATAATGTGTCTTTTTCTCTGGCTGCTTTTAAGACTGTTTTAAATCACCACAACTTGATTTTGATGTATTTTGACCTTGAACTTTTACTATCTGTGAATTTTTAATTTTCATCAAATTTAGAAAGTTGTTTGTCATTGGTTCCTCAAATAGTGTTTGTGTTCTCTTTCTCCTTCAGAGACTAGGATTAGAAGTACATGAGACTACATAAAGTAACTCACAGTTCACTAATCCTCTATTTTACTTTCATTTTTCTGTTGTTTTGAATATAGGCTTTTGCAAGGTCTTCAGTTCTAGTCATCTTTTCTCTTGCAATGTCTGGTCTGCTGATAAGTCCATTCAGCATATTTTTTATTTCAGATATTATAGGCTAATTTATAATATCTGATTTCAATCTTTTTATATGTATTTAGTATATTACATTTATTTTTCTAATTTCTTGAACACATGCAATTCAGTGTTAATAATTGTTTCAGTGCCTTAGTCAACTAATTCTATTGTCTGTGTCATATGTCGGCAAGTTCCAGGTGATTTTATTCCTCATTATGTGTTTTATTCGCTTGCTTCTTCACATTCTTGGATTTTTTAAATTAGATTCTAAGCATTGTAAATTGTATCTTATTTAATGACTGATAAATATTTTTAGCCCTTATCTAAGCCTATCTTTATTTGCGAAAAATAATATAAAATTGAAGCTAATTTGATTTTTTAAATCGAAGTTTATTTATTTACCAATACTGTTCATTTTATAATAAAATTATAGTACATTACTGACATTTTAGTTTCAACAAAGCATCATTTATGTAAAAATGATGTTCTAGCATGTAAAATTTAATTAGAAAATGTATAGTTCACAAAAGTATATATCTTTTTGTTGATAGCTCAAGAAACTGATCACAAATTTACCTCAGATGCAGAACAAAATTCATAGCTAGTCTTGACATTTAGTAGTATAAAATTCTATGTTGGATCTATTAATATTTTTGCTAATCAGGTACACTTAAAATAATTGATTCAGACTACCAATGAATTGATATTTTATTGTATAATCAAGATGTATTGGTTTCACCATATGTCTGTAATCAATTATTTCAACCATAATTCAAATGACAGAGATCCAGTTGGAAACATCATTGACATACACTTTTAACAGGATAACTAAAGTAAAAAGCACTAGCAGCTTTGATTTTATAAAGGGAAGTCTATATTTTACACTTAAAATTTGTATGCAAAGTCAAACCCTATTTTTTCCCCAAGAAAAAGTTCTGATATTAAAAGTTTTTTTTTTTTTTTTTTTTTTTTTTTTTTTTTTTTTTTTAAGAGAGTGAGGGACAGTGTGTAAATATTTTTACTTAAAATGTTGGACATCTGCACCATTTGTGTTATAGATGAAATTTAACCTTCTACATATGAACATTATTTTGCCATTCAAGAGTCAAATTTAAGACTCACAAAATGCTAAAGCCTTCAGAATGCCATTAAGAAATAGTGGTAAATACATGTTCTCATAAGTAGGAGCTAAATGATGAGAACACGTGGACACATAGAGGAGAACAACAGACAATGGGACCTACCTGAGGGTGGAGGTGGAAGGAGTGAGAGGATCAGAAAAAAATAAGTAATGGGTTACTAGGCTTAGTACTTGGGTGAGGAAGTCATCTGCACAACAGGCCCTCGTGACATGAGTTTACCTATGTAACAAACCTGCCCATATACCCCTGAACGTAAAATAAAAGTTAAAAAAAATCGTGGTATATAAATGAAAGGACTTTAGTGAATTCAACACAAAGTATATGGTATTACATAATGTGAGTCAGTTAATAATTTACTGATAATATGCTTAGTGGTAATGTGAACAAAATTTATTAAAGTATTCTGAGTCAAGTGATCATTTAATCAAGACTTCTTAGATATTTTCGTATTGCTGTAAACATTCTTGGGTGTGGTTGAGTTACTTATAAACAGTGTAATCCTCTGGGCTTTGTTTTTAAGCTTTCTCTAAGTGAAGCTCATTTTTATTCTAAAGTTAGTTGTCACACACTACTAAGGCAAGACTCTTAGCTGTATTCCACTCAATGTCCTATATCTTATAAGATTTTCTGCTTGCTGGTGGTGCTAGGCTTTATTTCTGGTTGCATGAAATCTCTGGGTTTGAGCAGTTTTACAGCAGCTGTCAGTAGTTTCCTCACAATTGTGTACTGATCAGCACTCAACTGAATAAGGAAGGGGCGCTCTGCAGATTTTTGGATCTCCATCTTTGTGCAGCTCTCTCCTTTTGGGTACTCTGCCCTGCAAACTGTAATCACCTGGCTGGTGCTTTCCAAATTCTTCACTGTGGTCTGTAAACATTCTACAGGTAGTAAACTTCAGCAATTGTAGAGATCCTCTTGCTCTCTTCTTAGAAATAAACAGCCTTCAGGCCGGGCGCGGTGGCTCAAGCCTGTAATCCCAGCACTTTGGGAGGCCGAGACGGGCGGATCACGAGGTCAAGAGATCGAGACCATCCTGGCTAACACAGTGAAACCCCGTCTCTACTAAAAAAAAAAAAAAAACTAGCCAGACGAGGTGGTGGGCGCCTGTAGTCCCAGCTACTCGGGAGGCTGAGGCAGGAGAATGGCATAAACCCGGGAGGCAGAGCTTGCAGTGAGCTGAGATCCGGCCACTGCACTCCAGCCTGGGTGACAGAGCAAGACTCTGTCTCAAAAAAAAAAAAAAGAAAGAAAGAAAGAAACAACCTTCATTACCTGATCCTGGCTAAAGTTGGAGGTTCGTTGTCTAGTGGCTTTTGATGAATGGTGAATATTTTGGTAAAAGAACAGCTCAGTTTGTAAAAACAACATTTATATCCAGAAAAGGGCACAGCCCATCTGTCAGGCTGCTGGTGTAGAGGACTGGCCAATCTGTGGATCTGTGTTTGTGTTCTGTTTTGCATTATTTAGGGTCAGTTCAGTATAATTTTCAAATAATTTGAAAGTGAAATCATGAGCCTTCCTTTATTGGGGCTTGGGTTCTGAGTGTGTAAATGTTTCGTCTCAGGCACTGCTATCATCTCAGTGCTTGCTGATGAGTATTGGTTAAGCAAGTAGAGTGAAAGAAACCCTAGGCCTTAACACTACCAAGGAAATAGATGGTTCCCGGACTGTAAAGTGTCGGAAGAGCAGAAAGGAACACCCAGTGAAGCACAGTGTTAGAGTAGAATTATGGGGGCAGAACAGTCTTCAAGAAACCCTCAATGAACCCTAGGCCTGACGTCAAGTATCTTTCTTACTCCTATTTTTTCTCAAAAGCATTTAGTGAAAAGAGTTGACAAATGCAAACAGATTTTCTTTTCCATCTATGGCTCCCAGGGATTTGAAATTGCCATGGCAGCTCACTCTTAAACTTTGAAAATTCCTTAGACATTAAGCAGTTTTTCTATTAAATTTTTTCTTACCCACATCTACAGCGATTTTCTCCATTCTCACTGCTCCACCAAGGGTGACAGTAGCCATGAGTTCTGTCTTAGGATGGGCTCAACACTCTATCAATTTTAGTTCATTAGATTTCTTTATATTCTCAGCTCTCTACCGAGATGTATAATCATGATTTTGTAGATTATCTTGCAATCTCATCACTAAGGTAGATGTACATTCTCCTATGGCTTTCTACATCCTAAAAAGAAGCCTAAGTGAGCTGGGTAATTTTTGATTAAATGCTTTAATGTATGTGGGAAAAAAACCAGAAAGTGTAAATGATACTATTTTTTTCCAGAGATGATTTAACTTTTGTATAGTGAGCAATTGGAAAGTAGCATGTTTAGCTTCATGCATTTAATATTTGAGTTAATCTGAAGCTGAATTTTAGGTTGGTCTACTTCCTGTTTGCACTACTTCTAGAGCTGAGCCCTCCTAGGACTTAAACTCAAAGCTTTATATACTTACCATGGTTCCTAGGCTTCAGTTGTTTTTCTTCCTCAACATTGCAAGGTTATTAATGCTCTGCCAGGCTTTTTAACCTCTAAGCATCAGACTTTTGCAGAATTTTTAACCTTTTATTCCTGGAAATTTGTATGTTGGTATGTGCCTTGTGAGCAAACTAAACAAAATGACAGGTTGATTTTTCTATGGTTCTTCCCCCAATCCGCCCCCAGGGATCTTTACTCCTCAATGCGTAAAAGCCTTGCAAGTCCCAATGAGAACACTTGGACACAGGAAGGGGAACATCACACACTGGGGCCTGTTGTGGGGAGGGGGAAGGAAGGGAGGGATAGCATTAGGAGATATACCTAATGTAAATGACGAGTTGACGGGTGCAGCACACCAACACGGCACATGTATACATATGCAACAAACCTGCACGTTGTGCACATGCACCCTGGAACATAAAGTATATATTTTAAAAAAGGCTTTCAAGTCCCAAATTCCTGGTTTTTTTTTTTTTTTTTTTTTTTTACTGTGTTTTCCCAGCCTGGGTAGAATAGTACAAACTCTAAACCAGAATTTTCTATTTCCATGTCTTACCTGAGAGAGAAAAAGAATACACGTCAGTAGTGAAAAATACTAGGTTTGTCTGAATGTGCTCTTTTCCCCCTATCTTAGTTTGCTTTCTGATGCCTTCAAACTGCTTCATGTTTGTTCTGAGTGAGAGACTTGGTGTGACACTAGACACTCCCTCAGAGCCTGATGGAGATGTTTTAAGAAACATTCAAAGTGGAGTGAATTGCTTTAGCAGCTGGTAATGTAAACTACCCTCATCATAAGAAAAAAAAGTACTGTGAGAGCCAAAGTAACCTATACAAATTTTGGCTTATTTTTAGTAAGTTCACATGAATTACATAAAAATGAAAAGTTACAGTGCAAGTGTCTTACTGGTAAAAGTATACCAGCTGTCCATTTATGATACTCATGCTGTAAGTCAAAATACCTAAATTTAATGTTACACAGTTCCTATGACTTGCCTGTGTTCATACCAGCTAGTAGGAACTACTCATTAAAAACTCTCAATATCTGCCCAATCCAAAATTGCGTTTAGACTTGAATTTACTTCTGTTTTTCTGACATTAATAAATAGAATGCCTACCCAATACTTGAATCACGCTGTAATTATCTTAAGTTCTTTTCTTTCCCTTACCTACCACATCAATTTAGGTTTTAGGACAGCAGCCAGGTTTTTTAGTGGTTTTATTAAGTCTAACTTTCCTGTCTTAATGATTATCCCCAAACCCATAATCCTGTGTATTAGATACAGCAAACTGCTTCCAAGTTATTATATAATATTGGCATGCATAATCATATTTTTATAAAAGGCCTTTTGAATAAAATTTCTCTCTTTTATAAGGCTCCAAAACCCCATCTGTGCAGTCACTTCTTAAACTAGCATTATACATTTCACTCTCTGTTCTTCCATGACCCTTTATACATAGACCTGACATGGTACTTATGCGTTGTCTTTTCATAAAATTTTATTACTCTCCAGAGATACCTCCTGATTAATCTTAATAGTCTCTTCAAATTCTCCTTTCCTCAAGAGTCCGAATTTTAGTTTCAATTGCCTTCTTCAATTCCCCTGCCTTATTTACTCAACTTGTAAGACTAAACTAATTATCTACTGTTCCCCATGTTATGGTCTTTGTATTATCTAATCTTATTAATGGATACCCAATCTTTTTAGCCAACAAAACTTCTGATTTCTCAACTCGTTTATTTCATCTGCTTCCTATATTCAATTGCCAAATTTTTGAAATCTGCAACAGATTTGTTGTTTATTTATTTCTTATTTTATTAAAGTTCTGGGGTACATGTGCGGAACATGCATGTTTGTTACATAGGTATACACGTCCCATGGTGGTTGGCTGCACCCGTCAATGTGTCATCTACATTAAGTATTTCTCCTAATGCTATGCCTCCCCTAACTCCCCACTCCTGTCGACAGACCCTGGTGTGTGATGTTCCCCTCCCTGTGCCCATCTGTTCTCACTGTTCAGCTCCCACTTTTGAGTGAGAACATGCAGTATTTGGTTCTCTGTTCTTGTGTTAGTTTGCTGAGAATGATGGTTTCCAGCTTCATCCATGTCCCTGCAAAGGACATGAACTCATCCATTTGGCTGAGTTCCAAATGGCTGCATAGTATTCCATGGTATATGTTTGCCATGTTTTCTTTATCCAGTCCGTCATTGATGGGCATTTGGGTTGGTTCCAAGTCTTTGCTATTGTGAACAGTGCCAAAATATACATACGGGTGCATGTGCCTTTATAGTAGAATGATTTATAATCCTTGAGGTATATGCCCAGTAATGGGATTGCTGGGTCAAATGGTATTTCTGGTTCTAGATCCTTAAGGAATCGCCACACTGTCTTCCACAATGGTTGAACTAATTTACACTCCCACCAGCAGTGTAAAAGCGTTCCTATTTCTCCACATCCTCTCCAACATCTGTTGTTTCCTGAGATTTTAATGATCACCATTCTAATTGGTGTGAGATGGTATCTCATTGTGGTTTTGATTTTCATTTCTCTAATGACGAATGATGATGAGTTTTTCTTCATATGCTTGTTGACTGCATAAATGTCTTCTTTTAAGAAGTGTCTGTTCATATCCTTTGCCCACTTTTTGATGGGGTAGTTTGTTTTTATTTTGTGTAAGTTTTTTTAAGTTCTTTGAAGATTTTAGATATTAGCCCTTTGTCAGATGGATAGATTGCAAAAATGTTCTCCCATTCTGTTGGTTGCCAGTTCACTCTGATGATAGTTTCTTTTGCTATGCATAAGCTCTTTAGTTTAATTAGATCCCATTTGTCAATTTTGACTCTTGTTGCCATTGCTTTTGGTGTTTTAGTCATGAAGTCTTTGCCCATGCCTATGTCCTGAATGATATTGCCTAGGTTTTCTTCTAGGGTTTTTGTGGTTTTAGGTCTTATATTTAAGTCTTTAATCCATTTTGAGTTAATTTTTGTATACAGTGTAAGGAGGGGGTCCAGTTTTTGTTTTCTTCATATGGCTAGCCAGTTTTCCCAACACCATTTATTAAATAGGGAATCCTTTCCCCATTTCTTGTTTCTGTCAGGTTTGTCAAAGATCAGATGTTTGTATATGTGTGGTGTTATTTCTGAGGCCTCTCTTCTTCTTCATTGATCTATATATCTGTTTTGGTACTAGTACCATGCTGTTTTGGTTTCTGTCACCTTGTAGTATAGTTTGAAGTCAGGTTGTGTGATGCCTCCAGTTTTCTTCTTTTTGCTTAGGATTTTCTTGGCTATGTGGACTCTTTTTTGGTTCCATATGAAATTTAAAGTAGTATTTTCTAATTTTGTGAAGAATGTCAATGGTAGCTTGATGGGAATAGCATTGAATCTATAAATTACTCTGGAAAGTATGGCCATTTTCATGATATTGATTCTTACCATTCATGAGCATGGAATGTTTTTCCACTTGTTTGTGTCCTCTCTTATTTCCTTGAGCAGTGGTTTGTAGTTCTCCTTGAAGAGGTCCTTCACATCCCTTGTAAGCTGTATTCCTAGGTATTTTATTCTCTTTGTCGCAATTGTGAATGGGAATTCACTCATGATTTGACTCTCTGTGTATTATTGGTGTGTAGGAATGCTTGTGATTTCTGCACATTGACTTTTGTATCCTGAGACTTTGCTGAAGTTGCTTATCAGCTTAAGGAGATTTTGGGCTGAGACAATGGAGTTTTCTAAATATACAATCATGTCATCTGCAAACAGAGACAATTTGCAGATTTGTTATTTAATTGTGTCAACTTATCTTCATCTTCTCTTCATCTTCACCATTACTAATCAAGTTCAAACTATGACCATCTTCAAGGCTTATCAGGGCTGTTACTCAAAGATGAATGTAATACGACTTCTTCTGCTTAAAACTTTAAAAGATTGCCTGGAATATAAGCTTAACTTTCCAATTTGATGTCTAGGTGGAGAAACAAGCTGGTACAAATTGCCTAAGTCAGGAGCATGTGTGCATGTTTGAGAGCCCAAAGAGTTGATTTAGACTGAGCAGAAACAAAGAGTAGGAGATGGGAGTCATAAAACTATATGACAAAAAAGCTTCTGTAAGGCCTTGTAGGCTACTATGAGGATTTTTGCTTTAACACTGAGTAATCTTGTGAACTATTGCAGAGTTTTGAAAAATAACATGACTTATCCTACATGATCAAAGGATAAGGTTGCTTGCCTCTTAAGAACTCTATACCTATCTTTATTTTAGTATTTATAGGAATACCTGTAGTCATCACATCAAATCTCATCTAACCCTGTCCCTGTCCATATTCTGAAGTTCTCATGAATAAGAGCAAAGTGTTGTTATTCATCTTTGTATTCACAGGTACAGGCCTGTACTTATCCAGGACATTGCCTGTGTCCAATAAATTGAGATGCAGAATTAATTACAAAATACTGTCTGTCTAGAATATGGGGTACAGAGATAGATGCTCTTGCATATTAATTCAACTCACAATAGAAATCAGAGGTAATTTAATGCACACATTGATGAAAGCACATATTCATTGTACAGTGTTATGTTATGTACTCACCTTTGGGAGTCTTTAAATAACAATTTACTACTGTGAACACATAACTTGGACAGAGAATACATCTTTTCACACATCACCTGAAACCATTTTATGATTCAAATAAAATTGAGAATTACAAAAAACAAACAACAAAAAACCTTGAGGCTCTAATAATTCTTTTCATTATTGTGTATGTCTTAATTCTTTTATTTTTTTTTACAGGAATCCTAAGGGATGTGTAATAATATTTTAATGTTTATAATAAATGTGATAATACTTATTAAAAATAAGAATTCGAATCCAGAACTATCACTGTTGAAATCAGAATTTCAGTATGTTTTTGCCTTGTCATCTTGTTGAGCAGAAAGTCTCCATATTATAGAAAATGTATGCATCTACATTACAAAGATATGTATCTTTACATACATTCATAGACCTAAGCACACTTATAAAGCATCTATATTAAAAGAATTATCATAACACTTGGAAAAACTGCTTTGTATTTTTAAAAAAATGCTTGTGTCAGTGGCAAAGGATGAGATTTTGGCGTATCCTAAGAACTGAAGATAGGTTTAGCAGCTTATTTTCTTCAATCTGGATATTCTAACTTCTTTAGTAAGATTCCATATCAATTTCTCACTTGGGTTTAATGTGCCTCTTAGAATGCTTTGAAAGATACGTGGGGCTTTAAATTGCAACCTTGCTTCTTTTCACCTTCACATAGTAGAAATAAAACCTTAGCGATTTTTCTTTCTCCTTACACCTCCCTGTTACCCACATCCTCTCCTTGTCCAAGGTCACTCCATTCTCACCTGAAGGATAGTGCCTATGACTTCCTCAGATTGCTCTTGTGAAGGACAATCCTGAAAGATACATAAAAATAATGCCCACTAACAATATGTGTATAGATTCATAGATACATACATATATACCCACATACATACATACCTAAATACATAAATATAAAGGATAGACTGTGCCTTTATGCAGTCTATGTATGTGCATTTGCATATAGTTGTTAAAAAATCTTCAACTCCAAGATCAGGTAAACTGAGATTAGAATAAACTCTACTATCATTTAGCAGCATGACCCTCAGCAAGTGACAAGCTCCCTGAAACTCAGTCTTCACATTTGTAGAATAGGGTTAATGCTGCCATCTTCAGAAGTTATTGCAAGAATATAGTGACACAATAAAGTTAAATGCAAATGGTGGAAGCTAATATTACTCATTTAATGATAGCAGTTTACTACCAGTTAATGACTAGAGCCTATATATTGATAGCTAATATTTCCATATGAACATTGCATTTACAAATTTTAAAATAATTAGTGAATATCAAGTCAGCTTTTTATAATAGAGCATTATAATACAATTATTTATGCAATTAGAATGTTAATTTCCTTTTTTTTAAAAATAAAATCTTTGCTGGAAACTGAAAATTTTACAGTGGCATTGTATGGTCATTTTAGAGGAACGTGCTTCTTAAACCTTCCTCTTGGCAGTTAACTATTCTTTCCAATTTCCTGTGACTTACACATCTGTTCACCATGATGGGAAGTCATGCCGCTAGATAGGCAGCGGTGGTCCATGCATCGATCTTGGTGACATGCCATTAGCCATCTTCTTTCACTTAATACAATCTGACGAGTCTTGACCCGTTCAATTTTCCCACTGAAGACACTGTGTTTAATAGAATTAGAACTCCCTCTACTCTTATGTTATGTTTTATGCTTAGACAGGTTCAATGTTGTCTCTTCTTAACCCTCTTTATACTAGGCCATTTTACCTAATTCTTTGTTCTTTTTACATCCGTACGCTATGTGAAAAGCAAAACAGTTCCACTAGCTTGGGTAGAATTTGTCACCCATTCTTTTGGAATATTTAGAATGCTAGCTAAACTATTTTGCAGAATTGTTTGGAAGCTTAGCAATTTGAAACTTTTATCTTTGTCATTGTGTACAACAGGATTATGAATTTATATATTAAAATATATCATTTTATTTTTGTTCTGGGAAAGAATTTCTCTTTATTTTCAGATTTCTATTTTTTCTAAGTCAGAATATGTTTAGGATAAGAAAGTGGCAGTGACCCAGAAACAATCCTTTCAATAGAAAAATTATTCAACTCTGTTTCCAGGTATATTTTTTCCTTACTAATATGAAGTTTCCACCATAAAGATTGATATGGTTTGGCTGTGTCCCCACCCAAATCTCATCTTAAATTGTAGCTCTCATAATCCCCACGTGTCATGGGAGGGACCAGGTAAAGATAATTCAATCATGGGGGCGGTTTCCCTCATCGTGTTCTTGTGATAGTGAGTTAGTTCTCATGAGATCTAATAGTTTTCTATTGCCACTGCAGCAGGTTACCACAAATGGACTGGCTTAGAACCATGCAAATTTATCACCTGTGTGTTCTGTAAGCCAGAAAGCTCACTGGGTTAAAATTCAGATGTTGGCAGAACTACACTCCTTCTAGACACTCCAAGTGAAAATCTACTTCTTTTCTTTTGCTTCTTCTAGAGGCCTCCTGCTTCCCTTGGCTTGTGGCCCTTTCCTCTCTGTGCAAAGTCAGCAGTGGGACATCTTTGACTCTCTGACCCTGACCCTCTTAGAAAGCCTTTTGTAACTGCACCAGGCCTACTCAAATAATCATGAATAATCTTTTCCATCTCAAGAACCTTAATTTAATCACATCTACAAACTTCAAAGTTATGTAAGATAATATATTATCTTTACATGTAAATAATATATTCACATGCCATGTAAGATAATATATGCTCAGTTTCTGGGGATATGGATATAGATATCTTGATGGGCTACTATTCTGCCCATCACAGATGGAAACCAGTCTCTCTGTTTACATTCCCATAAGTGTTTAAAACACTTCTATGGTTTTTATGGTTTACATTTAATATAAATTTATGCATATTGTTTTTGTTTTAGATTCATTTCATTCCTTCTACCATATACCTTAGAATTCCAGAGGATGTGGAAACCTTATCTCTTTAAATCTGTTGTAAGACATGTGAAAACATCCCCATCTCTTGATTGCTTTTTGATTCCTACAACTTACAGCACAGATTCAGTTCGTTGAATATTAAATTTTTGAAACAGATTTATGATGAAAAATCATGCAGGACAATAGAAATAATAGATAATGGAGTTACTTTGTTAAGTAATTTTTGTTTCCAGGTATGAGAAGACAGGCAGCGTTGTGAGCCTAATCTGTAGACTCTCATCAAGATGAAATTTAGAAAGTGAACTTGAGATGGGAATATTTTCTGCAATGGGAAGATGCAGTCAAATTTTGAGAGGTGAATACCAATAATAGTTGTTGAGAAAAACTTTTAAAAAGAAATAACTTAAGTCTCTTATTTTTATTCCTGATTGTCTTCTAAGATCACTGGAGTCAGACAATTAGTGTGTTTCTGCCTCATATAAAAGAATTTAAACAGTCTTTAAACTGGAGTCCACACTATTGACAGTAATAAACTTGTTTCATGGCTATGTTTAAAATTAAAGGAGAGATTAATCATTAAGATAATAATATCCACGTTTTCCATTTCTGGAGGGGTAGAGAGTTGTATTCATTTAGGGACTATGGTAAAGGACGGTAATAGACACTATGATAAATAGTTTCTTCGAATTCAGAAAACAATGAAGTTGAGTTTCCTCACTCCATTGATTGTGATTGCCATTTTGCTTATAAACTATGAGCATCTCATGGATTTACAGAAATATCTTGAATCTATGAAAGAAAAAACCAGAAATGAAGACAAAAAAGGATTTAGTGCAAGATGATGTATGTCTTCTTTTGAGGCAATAAGCACAGAGTATTTAAGATTCAAAGTATTGTTTTATTTGTTTCAGGGTCTAACAAAAATTACCACTCTAAGAGATATTAATGTCTTCAACTTTCAGATAAACAAATTAGGCGAAAGAGGCTAAATAACATAAAAAATAAAATAACATATAAATTAATAAAAATGTAAGTATCTAGAAAGATAACATTAAGACAACTCATTACTTTTTAAATTAATGGAATGAATTGTTAAATTAGCCATCACAAAATGTCCATCCTATTGAAAACATGTGGGTTTATTTTTCTGACTTTTCAGTGGGTACTATGCTTTCTAATGAAGCTTATTCAATTTTAAATTAAACAAATTACTCATGGTCAAATAATTAGAAAAGCAAATTGTTACAAGGCTTTTTACTTGTTCTAAAAACTGATATTTAAAGCATCTTCATATGTATGATATAATGCAAATTTGACATCCTAAAAATCGAGGTGCCCGCCTAGTGCTTACAAAGATAAAAAATAAAACCTTCCTCCTTATCATTAAATGTATTTTATAATCTTTCTTAAAAATAAAACTATTGTAGAGCCTGATGTTCACTAGCTAATAACAAAATCTAATAAGTTTGAAACTCAATTGCCAAGAAGTAGGATTCTGAACAAAGAATAATGTTTTCCATAGAAACACAATGATAGGAAGGGTATGATGTTTAATTTTATGTGCCCAGATATGTGGTCAAAAATTATTCTGAATGTTTCTGTGAGGATGTTTTTGAATGAGAGTAACTTTTTTTTTTTTTTTTTTGAGACAGAGTTTTGCTCTCTTGGCCAGGCTGGAGTGCAGTGGCACAATCTCAGCTCGCTGGCAACCTCTGCCTCCCAGGTTCAAGTGATTCCTGTGCCTCAGCCTCCCAAGTAGCTGGGACTACAGGTGCCCACCACCACAGCCAGCTAATTTTGTATTTTTAGTAGAGATGAGGTTTTGCCATGTTGGCCAGGCTGGTCTCAAACTCCTGTCCTCTAGTGAATGGCCTGTCTTGGCCTCCCGAAGTGCTGGGATTAAGGGTGTGAGCCACTGTGCCTGGCCTGAGATGCACATTTACGTGGGTGGATTTTGAGTAAAACTGATTGCCCTCCATAATGTGGGTGGGCCTCATTCAATCCGTTGAACACCTGAAGATAATGCAAGACTGATTTCCCCTGAGCAAGAGGAAGCAGTACTGCCTGCTGATGGCCCTTGAACCTCGATTGCAGATTTTGCACTTGCCAGCCCTCATAACCACAGGAGTCAATTCCTTAAAATAAATTTGTTTCTCTCTCCACTCTCTTTTTTTCACATCTTATTTGTTCTATTTCTCTGAAGAACATTGACTAATACAAAATGATTTATATTTCCAAAATAAATGAAGTAGAAGGAAAAATAGTGGATCACACATAAGGCATGTTACCAAGAGTAGTGTAAGTCATGAAGGTGAAAAGCAACCTGAATGGGTGAGGCAAGGAAACTAACATCTCTCAGCTGCCAAGGCTTGGTCTACTTGCTTCAAAATTTCACCCTTGTAGCCTCCCTAAGAGATATTCATTATCATCTTCAATTTTCAAATAATGATAATGAGGCCAGAAATATTAAGTAATATACAATTTCAAGTAACACAAAAATTGTTGGTAAATGCATAAATTAGACTTTCTTCACTTTGATTTTTCAGTTTGCCTTGCACTTCAGGCCCAATGTGATCACACCACCCATATCATTCATATGAAGTGTCATAAATATAGGTGGCATACATGACATTCAGGTATAGTTTATACGTAGTTCTAAATCATGACATGTATAGCTGAGTCAATTACTGGAAATTAACATTCAGGGAGTATCTACAGCCATCATATGAACTCTTGCAATGGAGAGAAACCTTCTCTGATGGGCCCTCTGTGCCTGAGGTTTATTACCTCGATGATTCTGTTGCTTGTTGTAACCCAATATGTATGTTAGTATACCTTAAGGAATAGGTTGTCGTCCGATTTATTAGTTGGAGTATCTTACATCTTTCAACGGTAAGGAAAATTTTATATTGGCATATCCAGAGTTTTTATTGAAGTTATATTAGTCCTATCTATCAGAGATATGCTAGAAAATCTATAACTTCCACCAAAATGTTGCCCATGTGAGCAATTCAGTTTATGAAGTGCAATCTTCTAAGGCAGGCTTAGGGCTTCGTGATTCATTTTTCAACCTATGTGATGTTTAATGATTTTGTCAAAATAAAAACTAATACACAGTTCCATGTCCGTCATCAAATTATGCCATTCAATTTATAGCTTAAGCTATGAAAAAAGACACCTAGATACGGAGGTCTGAGGAGAGGGAAATAGCTCCAGTCTATGCAATTCTCATTCCTCTTTGACACAGATACTTGTAGTGGTTAAGAAGTTATTTGGCTTATTACTACACTGGGAATTTGTTAGAACAGAGTAATGACATTGTTTCATTATGTCAACCATGTAGATATCTGTCTAGAGTATACTGTTGAGCAAAAAAAAAAAAAAAAATTGATTATTAAAAAATGAAACTATATAAAACAAGAGGGAAAAGGGTTGAAAGGTCTTTATCAACTTGTTGAAACGGATCTTAAATCCCATTTTCTAAACTACTGAACAATAATTCCCGAACACATTCATTTTTCTTAACTATCATAGTCAAAATATCAAGGAGCATTCTTGCAGGATTCGTACGTGTATGTGTATGTGCGTGTATATGTGTGTACGTGTTTGATGTGAGTTCATGTATGCAGACTTTTTAAAACGTTTACTACAAGTTGTATTCTGCTTTCATTAACTTTTTACGTATTGTTTTCTTGAGAATTGGCTATTATAAAATACGGTCAAGAAAAGTAAAAGCTTAACAATAAAGAAGGAAAAATAATATAGAAATCTCTTTGGATGATACGATTTTTGAAAATGAAGTGTACATTGGTTATCTGATTTGCAGTATTCATTAAAAACAGCTGTTATGTACAGTGCGTTTTCACATTCAGAGTTGATGAAAAGTATCCTAATGTTTTTGGTAGGGTCAATTTTGTGATATCTTTCATTTTTCATCCTGTAGTAGGAGACATCTAATATTTTCCAGTAACCCTTCCAAGATCACTTTATGCTGGTCTCCTTATGTTCTGCTTTGAGATATACAGGGATTTAGACCTGCTGTGTAACCCTCAACATATATTCACCTGGCTCACTTGAAGGGCACTGGCACCTATGTTGAGAGGCCTCACATCCATGCATAAAGACATTACATTTCAATATTTTGAGAAAACCAGTAAAGCTCCGAATGGTTCAAAGACTAGCTCAGAACCTCACAATTAATTAGTAGGGAGTTTGGCCTCATGCTCCGGCTTGTCAGATTCAAAGGCCCGTGTGCTTTATGCAATGTCACCCAGCTCCCGGAAGTTGCAGAATGCCAGCTGTAATGGGGTAAAGCCACAGGCACATGTCAGATTTAGAATATATCACCAGAATGTTCAGCACAAAGAATCGATCCTCCTCTGCATGCAAGACCCTGCCATAAATCATTTTGCCTTTTTCTCACACATAGCACATGACTTGGAAAGCAAGGTTCACATGGGAATGCAATTTGCATTTTAAATGATAGCTCACTGTTCCTGGATTGTATAATACTACCTTAACTAAACCTTTTATTATCCATAAGTAGTCAGTTTATCTAGAGAAAGCAGACAAGTATTAAAAATAGAATCTCAGGGGATTTTATCAACAATAGTGTAACTTAAGTGAAATGAAATGTTGGGGATTCTGGGAGACAAAACCTGTCACACAAGTAAGTTAATTTTGTTTTGTTTTGTTTTGTTTTGAGATTGAGTCTCGCTCTGACACCCAGACTGGAGTACAGTGTCGCAATCTTGGCTTACTGCAAGCTCCGCCTCCCTTCACGCCATTCTCCTGCCTCAGCCTCCCAAGTAACTGGGACTACAGGTGCCCACCACCATGCCAGGTTATTTTTTTTTTTTTTTGTATTTTTAGTAGAGAGGGTCTTTTAACAGAAGAGTTGAAAAAGAAAATAGTCATCACTTCAAGTGAAATACTACAGTAAATGCCATGGAACAGATACACGCCCAATATAGACAGAAGACAATACTTGAGAGGTTTGGTGTGAAAGGGAGAAGTTATACAGTATGAGTCAAAGCAAAAATTGTTTTGTGAACTAGACAACCACCTAAAGAGTTCTCTTCAATAGGTATCAAAATCCTACTGCCCTAAGACATAGACCATTTAACTGTAAAGTGTGCATAACATCGAAACATTTTATAGAGGGTAGACAGACACTGGAAACAAACGCCATTGAATTGCTGAGAAAGTTACTTTCTTGTCCATTCTAATTGCATTACTAAAGAAGCCTTGGTTTTAAGTTAACATGTCTTTACCACTTTGTTAATGCATGTTAATTTCTCCTGTGTAGTGATATAAGGTTTCCCTTTAAGATACATTTGCTTATATTAAAAAGAGTCAATCAAAAGGAATATAAGTAGAGACCTTTTGCAGATATGATGAAAATCATGACAGCATACTATAATTATTGAACTACATATACAGAGAGATGAAAGGGGAAACAGATAAGCATCTGCATCCATTAGCTAAATTTTAGAATTAGTCTCTCTCTAGTTGTCTTTAAGATTTGAGGAAGGGACTAATATTGGAGAGTCAAACACTAGATCTAGTTGAGGCAAGAAATAACAAGTTTGCATGTATACAATTTCTGATCATCTACCGAATATCAAGTCCTGAATCTACATATAAATGAGATGTTTCCTAACCATCCTTCTCCCGGGCACTACCAGTAGGTTTGTTCTTGTTTGTTTGTTTATTTAGCCTCTGAATACAATTTCCTGTAGTAAGAACTTCCCTCGGACAATTCTAACCAATACCAACAAATTCATTTCAACCACAGGCAGTCTTTCTTTACCATGAGGCCACTCTCGGGAGTTCTAATCTCTCTTATTATAGTATATGCCAAATACTCTTCTCTCCCTGGCGTGTCTGTTTTCCATTTGAAATATTTCCAGGTCCTGTCATCATTCCTTAATTTTCCCTTCATCATCCTGATTCTTCATCACTGAAAGGATTCAATTTTGCCATTTTTTTTAAACCTTATAGCCAGAACTAAATTTACACTTTTAGGTCTAGCAACATTATTTTAGGCATCAGAAAATAGATACTATGAATTGAGCCTTGACTTTTGTTTCGGCCCCAAATCACACTAGTTTTGTGTGTTCTGCTGATAGCTCCAAATGAGATTATAGTTATTTTGTTCTTAAAAGTACTGAATGCATCTTAAGTAATCATTTCTTTTAAGCTTATAAGTTATTTAATTAGTAAATGAACGAAAAGATCATTCCCTCCAACAAGCATACATCTTTCATCAATGTTCTCTGAATTGCTGAGGTAATATAAATGAGGATACCAGGAAGTGGCCATGTGAATAGAAAAATATTAGATTATTGGTCATATGGTTCTATTTTGTTAATAATAAATTTTAAAGGCTTCATTCAGTCTGAGGTATTTATCAAAACTTTAAAAGTTTCCAGATTATTTTAAAGAATACTTTTCTAAGTTTATTTCCACCAATTTCTTCCTCTCCCAACATCCAAAATTACTGATATGTATGTAATGATGTTGTTTTGTTACCAGTGGGGCAAGGGACAGAGAGTAAAATTGACGCAATGGAAGTATTTTTTGGTGCTGTATTTATCCTTTGTCAAAAATATTTCTCGAATACTATCAGTAGCAGAAAATTGCAGATTAGTTCACAAGCTAAGCCAGAAAAAGGCAGAAAACTCTCACTTTCTACCAAACAAAGGAAGATGACTTTACACCTTTATTTACGAAGGGGTTTTAGCGAGTGTTCGTCTTATAACAGTGTCTAACTGAGGGAGTCTGTTCAATTAGCAGAGAGCCAAAAGAAGTGAGGAATCGTTGTACAAATAATGAGATATTCAAAGCCATTCTGTCTCAGTGAACTCTCTGACCAAGCTTAGGCCAAAGCTGTTCTAACATTAATTTGCATACAGATCTGGTTAAAATGCAGATGTTGATTCTTGGCCTCTAGGGTGAAGCCTGAGAGTTTGCATTTCTAATAAGCTTTACGAAGAAGCCATGCCACTGGTCTACAGACCTAACTTGATTATTAAGGGATTAACACAAAACTGACAGATTAGAAATTTCCTAACTCTGCTTCCAATTCTATTTTAATATTAGACCACCGTATACTTCACTTACTCAATAAATATTTATTGAGCATCTGCAATGTACAAGGTCTGCCTTAGTTACTGGGAATTCAGCCGTAATTTTTTTCCCAGTGCCTTTTAGGCTTTAGTTCAAAAGCACAGGTCTCCACTTCAAGACCTCTCTGCAACAGGGCAAGCAATTCTAATACAGCTTTGACATTAAATTAAGAGGAAGGACTTTGGCAATTAGAAAGACTTAGTTTTGAAAGATGGCTCTGCCATTTAATAGTCTTGCTACCTTGGGTAGATTAAACTCTGAGTCTCAGTTTTCACACCTATGAGGGATGAAAAGATATATTTGTAAATCATTCATATCATGAGTAATCAATGTCAATTGGTATTGTTCTTGGCCCAATTGTGGCGTTCACTAAGCCACAGGGTGAAACTGAACCTGTGGGCACAGATACACTTAGAGATAATTCATGAGGGGCTGGGATAGAAGGGACCGACTAATGATAGTTTTGGAAGATCCTGAAAGTAGGTCCTTAGAGGCATCTACACTCGCATTCCAGAGATTTTTGTGTGCATCAGAATTGATCCTTCCTGAGTGATAAAAATGTCTGCATTTTGAATGGAGCCATGTTTATAGGCAAGTCTATTTTCGGTACAAGCAGTAGAATGAAACATAGGAAGTGGTCAAGACAGATACCAAATCATCTAACCAGGTTTCACGAGAGTATACGGTTCCAGGGATCCAGGGGACTTCCTATGCTATGAATGAAATGCTGGGGGAGTGTAAGCCTCATAGGGTAAGGGATGACTCCAATAACAGGGTGAGATTAGGAAGAGTAAAGCAGAGAAGAGGCAGGGACCTGGTTACAGGAATTGGAGAAGAAGGAGACACGGACACCATGGGGATGATCCTGTTGCTAACCTACCAAGTAACCAGCTTGAGGATCCTATAAGTTTTCCTGACTTGGACCTAAGATCTGAGAAAAAAAGATGTATAAAGAGAGGAAGGTGAGAGTCACTCTTGGACAGCAGGAGTGGTGAAAGGAATCTCACCCGAGCTGCAGTGCTTAGTTACACACATTAACAGTTTGAGGCCGGGCGCTGCAGCTCATGCCTGTAATCCCAGCATTTTAGGAGGCCAAGGCAGGCAGATCACAAGTTCAGGAGATCGAGACTATCCTGGCTAACATGGTGAAAACCTGTCTCTACTAAAAATACAAAAAATTAGCCGGGCGCGGTGGTGGGCGCCTGTAGTCCCAGCTACTCGGGAGGCTGAGGCAGGAGAATGGCCTGAACCCGAGAGGTGGAGCTTGCAGTGAACCAAGATCGCGCCACTGCACTCCAGCCTGGGCGACAGAGCAAGACTCCGTCTCAAAAAAACAAAAAACAAAAAACAAAAAAAACTATTTGAACAAGGAAATGCTGTGTTCTGTGCTGTGCTGTATAGTTGCATGAGACATGTTTACTTTAAGCATTATCAAAACACGTATCATCATAGTGTTTAGATTGTAAGAGAGAAATATTTAGTGAGTTAAAAGCATAGGAAAAAAATTTAAGAATGTGAGTCAAATGTTATGCCCATTTATTACATTAGAAGGATGGTAGAAACTACAGTCTAGGGCCATGAACTGTGATAACTTTATGTAAGTCTGAAATATTAGCTTCTTTTTTCATCGTTATTTTGTCAGTATCATTCTGTCTTTCCCTTATCAATCAGGGTGTAATCCTTAAAAAAATAAACGTACGTGTGCTTCTCTGTCTAGATGACTGTAGGAAGAAAGAGTTGGGTATTCTGCTTTGATGCCAGGTATAGAAGGCAGAGAAAGATGACAAAAGAGTGAATGACATTAGGGAAAAGTTAAGCACTGAAGGCAAAAGAGAAAAACAAAAGCCATATTAGACTTGCCTAATGTGTTTAATCATAGACAACCATTGTAGTTTGGGAATCTTCTGCTTTTACTGAGCTGAAAACCTTTACTGATAAGCTTGACAGACTGAAGATCAGGTAAGAAGGCCAAACATGATTGGCAGCAGCAATTAGAGATTCACAAGCTACACTAGGAAACACATGAATTCCTGAGAAGAATGAACTTCTGCTCTTGTTCTCATTTAGCTTTCTGATCTTACAGTGGAGTTCAGCATCAGAAGGAATTTAAGAGGCTGTGGTCACATGGTAAAATGTCAGAGCACTTGGCAACTGTCAGCCTACTTGAAGGGTGTTTCTCCCTTTGGCTCATTAATCGTACCACAACAATATCTTGTGTACACTGGCATTTTAGAAACTTCCCCATTACTCCTTTCTGATGATTACCTGAGTGAATTACTGTTCACTAAAGACTTTACCCTGCCTTTTCTTGTAACCAGCCATGAATATCCCAACATTAAATGGGTGACAAAATGGAAAAGGTGACTTTGCAATTTTTTTTTTTTTTTGACTCTTCTGAAAATGTCATGTCCTCCATTGGAAATATCTAAGAGGCCATTTTGCTTCCTCTCTCCCTATAATAAACCATGTCCATCTTTCTTTATACCTCCCTTCCCTCTTGGTTTCACTTGGTCTTGGTCCAAATGAAAGTGTAAGGAGAGACACTGCTTTCATAGTAAATTGAGGTCTGGGGAAGATGTGTGAATTGAATAAATGAGGCACAGTAAAGTCATGTAAATTGATTAATAGAATGCACTTAATGCACTGTGTAAGAATTGCCTCTTTCTCAGCATTTACAGTCCACATTTTTAAAGCAACACCAAAGAAAATGTCATCCTCATTATTAAAAAAAAAAGGAATAATCTGGAGACTATGTCTAAAATGCAGCTACATTAATGGATAAAAAACCGTGATTTTTTTTTATTGCCTACTTTAAAATGTTTTATTGTTGAACTCCAGGCAGAGTCTGTTTTTGTGGCAAAGAGAAATTAAAGTAAAAGTGACCTAGTAGTCCACCTAGGCTCTGTGGTCACCACCTATGGGGTCAAAATATCAAAACCAGAAACAACTTATGCCACCAGGAATTTAGTTTCAATTGATTGGACGAACTTAAAACTCATTTTCCTGACTCCTCCCTTTCCTCAAAGATGGACACAGGCCCAAGTTTCATGACTTTTCAAACACCTGATGTTCATATACTTAGTAGCCATAATGTTCTATGAATTCAAAATATGACACTAGTAATGGTTCCTTAAAAAGATAGAAAATATTAGCTACATATATTTTGCATTATACTTTACAATTGATATACCCTTTTCACCTTTGTTTTCCATTTTATCTTTCTTTCTTTCTTTTTTTTTTTTTTTTTTTGTTTTGAGATGGAGTTTCACTCTTGTTGCCCAGGCTGGAGTGCAATGGCACAGTCTCAGCTCACTGTAATCTCTGCCTCCTGGGTTCAAGCAATTCTCATGTCTCAGCCTCCAAAGTAGCTGAGATTACAGGTTTCCACCACCAAATCCAGCTAAATTTTGTATTTTCAGTAGAGACAGGGTTTCACCATGTTGGCCAGGCTGGTCTCGAACTCCTAACCTCAAGTGATCCACCTTCCTTGGCCTCCCAAAGTGCTGGGATTACAGGTATCAGCCACCACATCCAGCTTGTTTTCCATGTTATCTTATCTTCAATCAAAATACATAATGTAACCCCAGTGTGCAGCTAAAGGAAATGGAGGTGCCTAAGGACAAACAGCTGCTATGTTAAGAAACTACAGCTCAGAGACATACTTGTCCAAAGGGCTAAAGGTTGTTTTGCACATTATCTCACTTACTTTTCAAAAAGTGTTAAGAAGTATGTACTTGAAAAAAAATTATTATCCTACAGATGAGAAGCAAAATTTTAATTGACAACAATTAAAAAGTAACTGATTCATTCAACTAGTGATATTTAACTTAGTTGAGGGAGATTTAAATTGAACTTGGTTGCATTCCAAAACTTAGGTTCTTTACTCTACATTTTTGAGAAAAGATATGTATAAGAAACCAAGAAACACTGAAATATAATGGCTAAGAGCACTGAAATCAGATTTCCATAGTGAAAATGCCAATTCTACCAGCTTATCCTGGGGATGGTTTACTTAATTTGTCTATGTTTCAGCATTTTTGCCTGTACAATGAAACTGTTATAAAGATAGACATTCTCACAGGGACATCATAAAAAACAATGAAATACATCATGTAACTCCTGACACAATGTCTGTTATACAGTATGTAGTTTAAAAAAGCTTGCTGACAGGCGCGGTGGCTCACGCCTGTCATCCCAGCACTTTGGGAGGCTGAGGCGGGTGGATCACAAGGTCAGGAGATGGAGACCATCCTGGCAAACACGGTGAAACCCCATCTCTACTAAAAATACAAAAAATTAGCTGGGTGTGGTGGTGGGCGCCTGTAGTCTCGCCTGTTCAGGAGGCTGAGGCAGGAGAATCGCTTGAACCCAGGAGGCAGAGCTTGCAATGAGCCCAGATCATGCCACCACACTCCAGCCTGGGCGACAGAGCAAGACGCCATCACCAAAAAAAAAAAAAAAAAAAAAAAAAAAAAAAAAAAAAACCTGGTATGAGAGCTACAGTAACAATTATTCTTACTACATCCTCTTCAGTATAATCTAGAATCTAGTAGTAGGTAGGATCTAGGCCAGCACTTTGATTCAATATCTCTCCTCTGAAAAGAAATATGCCAATAGCACTGTATCCTTGTGATGTTCCTGATAATGTATTATCTTCCCGACAGAGAGAAGGCTCGCATTACTGAATGATGTTTGCCAAGAGGAGTTTGTTTAGGAAGAAAATATATGTTTACCAAAATGAAAACGCACCTCAGTACAGGGGCCCGTTATTTAAAAGGCCCAGCACTGTAGCCAGATTATTATGCTTTTATAAAATTTACAGTGTAAAACATTTTCATCTTGATTGGTCAGTTGTTTTCTTTCCTTCCCAAATTCTTCTACGTCTGACCCTCTGCTTGGGTTAGTTGGAGTTGAAGTACTCCATGGACATTTCTGGGATCTGGCTAAAGGAAAACTGTGTATATTTATATAGTTCAGTTGCTGTGTGTATGGTTGTTACTGCTAACTGTCTCAAAGTGAGAATGACTTCCCAAGGTATGACTCTCTCCCTCACAGCAAAACGTAGATAGTTGGTATCACAATGCAAAAATGTCCTATGGTCCCCAGCATCAGAATTAGGTGATGGAGGAGAAAAAAGATTTAAAATTTAAAACTTGTGTGTGGAATAATCTTCTAACCCACACACATCTAACTTTGTAAAGAAAGAATTTTGTTCTCGCTGAAGCCTAGTCAAATCACCATGTTTATTCCTTCTAGGATATCGTTGATAATTCAAGAAAAATAAGCAGAAAACAAACCATCAAAGTTGCTAGATAAAAGACTGAAAATAACCTTCTATTCACTCTATAAAACAGGATAATCCAAAACTGTCATGAGACTACGTAGCCAAATACTTTAGAAAACAAAAAGTATTATGGAACTGTTTCAGTAAGTTAATTAATTAAAAATATGCTATTCTTTTGTACGGTGTGATATTTGTAATCTTCTTTTCAATTTGTAATCTGCTATGATTTCTTCCCTCATTTTAAATAAAAGATTTTGGTCATGCACATTTGCATTCATAATTTGTATTATTAAAGAAGGCTTCACTCATATTGTAAGAGAGTCAAGGCCTATAAAAGGAGAAATATACCTCTTCTAGGATATCTTCCAAATATGCAGAAATTAGGTTCTTTCAAGTTTTTGAGGGTGAATATCAACTCAAACAACTCAGGTTGAACCAGAAATGTAGAGACAGTAAACACAAGGAGAAAGGTAAATTCATGCTACATGTTCAGCTGGCTCTTTACTTTTTGGGGGGCTTCAGGACTTTAGCCAAGTCATCATTGCAGAGCTCTGCAAGCCGAGAGGATGCATATCTTCTCTTGACTTATCAGAGCTACCAAATGGGCTCTTTGGAAGGAAGAAACTGCTTGAAGAATAAAGAAATAAACACATGTGGAGACCTGAATAGCCATTGTAAGAATTTTAAAAGGAGTCAAAAAAGAAACAATAAAGAAACTCTATTGGAAGTAGACTGGAGAGGTTTTCACTGCTTAGAACAATGTTCCTTGCTATTAGTCCCCCACAATCTTCATTTGCTCTAACCATTTTTTTCTACATTTTAAGTCACAAATTTATGCAGCAAATGTGTGTTACACAGCAACCCTGGGCCAGAATCTGACCTATGTGTTGGGATACCATATTGAGCAAAAATATAGACCCTACATGTAGCTCGTATGCAAGATGACTCACACCTATGCACAAATCACACAGATACAAATCATAATTCAGATAATGTGCTGAGAGTGGCACAGTAGAAGAATATTTATGTGGATGTGACCTAGGCAGAGATATCCAGACAGGCCTTTTTGAGTATGTAATATTTTTGCTAATTTCTGTTATCGGGGTATGAATTAAAAAGGAGACAGGAGTTAGGAATGAGTGTAGGTTGCGAGGGAAAGATAAACAACGTGTCAATCAGAAGAAAAGTATGTACAGCAAAGGTACGAAACATAAGAGACAAAGAGAAAAGTTATACACAAAAAGATTATTAATTTGGTATTTCAAGAAAATTCCTACTGTACAAAATATATTGTATCAAGTGGAATAATATCATCATCATCACCATTACTTTCACCACTGTCACTACTACCATGTCAATGACCACCAACCGCAGGCCTATGTGCTAGGAACTATAATAATTTTTATTGTACATTTTTCCATTTAATCCTTACACCATCTTGCTTTCATTTGTTTGCCCATCCATTCATTTATCGATTCACTTATTCAATATGTATTTATTAAATGCCTAATCTATGGCAGGCATTCATTGTTATGCAGTATTTAGTATTTGACAAAACAGACATAGGTTCTACCCCTAATGGAACAATAATTTGTAATTAAATATTGACTTGATATATGTTACTTGTTACTTTATATACCTCATTTGATTCCATGTTCTGAAATCACACAATTCTTATTTCACGGCTCCTCCCTGGAGAGTGTCTTAAGCTGGCTAGAAGAAACAAACACATGTCAGGCCTTGGGTGGTGGCTCATGCCTGACATTCCAGCACTTTGGGAGGCCAAGGCTGGCGGATCACCTCAGGTCAGGAGTTTGAGACCAGCCTGGCCAACATGGTGAAACCCCGTGTCTACTAAAAAATGCAAAAATTAGTCAGGTGTGGTGGCACAAGCCTGTAATCCAAGCTACTTGGTAGACTGAAGCACAAGAATTGCTTGAACCCGGGAGGCAGAGGTTGCAATGAGCTGTGATGACAACACTGCACTCCAGCCTAGGCAACGGAGAGAGAATTTATCTCAAACAACAACAACAACAACAAAACCCTACAAACACAAGTCAGACTGAGGAAGTTTGGAAGGTGGACGAGATAATCCCACTGGCTTGGGAGTGGCTGAGAGATACTCCTGGGCATGGGACATACTCGTGGGTGAGTGCAGAGCCTTAGAGAGGGCCATGGACCCTGCCACATAAAATTTATCATACCTGTGCTTGCTGGAGCCTGTTGAGTGCCTGGCTCCCCATCTGCTAGCTGATGAACTGACACTCTATTACCCGACCATGGGTAGAGTCTTGGAAAGTGGGATATCAGATGTGTTTCCTTCCTTCAGGCTTTTCGCTACAACTCACAGTAGATGGCCAGCTCCCACAGGTTTTAGTAGATGGTTTGGAGTTCAGCTAAAGGCTTTCCCCTGTGGAGATGCAGGCTCTAGTCAATCGTCTGCCAGGCACACCATTGTTTGCCATCCTGCAGCCTCGACAGCCACTGCTATGCCCCACCCTGAGATATCACGGGGCAAGTGCATACAACTGTAACCCTCTGCACCCCTATTCATGAACTCGCCAGTGCAAAGGATGGTGGTGGCCATGAATGGGAGAAAGGAGGGTGAGGTTGGGTTGGCCCAGGAAACCAGGAGGCAGGGAAGCAAGTGGCTGAGAACTCATCCCAGGAATGTGGTGCGTTGTGATAGGATGTATAAGTCAAGGTTCCAAGTCCTGGGCACGTGCTTCATTGTCTCCTTGGACTTCAGTTACCGAATACAAATTCCAAGACAAAATTATTAAGAACTCCAGTTAGCATGTACCTGGAGTCTCAGCCGGGAGGCTGCGTCAGGAGACTCACTTGAGCCCAGGAGTTTGTGGCTACAGTGAACTAAGATCACACCATGGCACTATAGCCTGGGTGACAGAGCAGGACACTGTCCATTTAAAAAAAAAAAAAAAGAGAGAGAGAGAGAATTGTAGGACAGCAACTGCAGACCACTGAACTCCAAATAAGGTGCACTTCTGAGCTGGAGGGACCAATGTGACTGCACTGGTCATATGCCCATGAAGTCAGCTCTGAATGAAGGTCAGAAAATAATTAGGTACAGTGGTCAGGAAGGCTTCTCCAAAAGCTAAGACCTGAGGGATATGAATGCTGTGGCCACGGAGGAGGAAGAAAGCCTTGTTATAAGTATAATCTTTTCTCTATTAAGATTTAGAGAGGTTAATTAACCTCTGTGTGACAAAACTCAAGTTAGTTTGACTCCGAAGTCTGTTTTTAAGCATTGCTCTATACATCTGCTTCTACTTGGGAAGATTATGTTTGTCCTGTTAGGCATCATATAGAAAGAAGCCAAAGATGATTTTCTGTAAGGAGCTATGCCTACAATTAAGAAGAAATTAACTCATTAAAAACAGCAACAAAAATCTGAACACCAGTAAAGCCATATGAAGTTTGGTGCATTCAACTGTTGCCTTTGTGCTTAAAATTGGTCCTTGACTTCCAGTCACCAAGACAACAATGACTCATACCACTAGTCAAAGCTTAAACAATGATGCTCCTGTGGTTTTTTCATTTGTTTGTTTGTTTGTTTGTTTCATTTGTTTCTTTTAGAGAGAGAGTCTAGCTCTGTCACGCAGCTGGAGTGCGTGGCACTGTCATAACTTACTTCAACCTTGAAATCCTGGGATGTAGCAATCCTTCCACCCCAGCCTCCCAAGTATCTAGGACTACAGGTGCATGCTACCATGTCCAGCTAATGTTTTTTTGTTGTTTTGTTTGTTTGCTTGTTTTTTGTTGTTGTTGTTGTCATTGTGTGTGTGTGTTTAGAGGCAGGGTCTCCCAGGATGGTCTCAAATTTCTGGTCTCAAGTGATCCTCCCATCTCAGTTTCCCAAAGCACTGTGATTAGAGTTGTGAGCCACCGTACCCAGCCCAAAGATGCTCCCTGTTCAGACACCTTATTCTTGTGTTAGCACATATCTTCATTCATTTCTGTTTGCGTTCTAGCCCTCTACAATTGAATAATTGAGAAATTTACTCTTGCCTAAACCCACCGTGTCATTTTATGCTTCTGAATCTTGTGATTGACCTTCCTAATCTCTTCAATGTCCTTCATTGCTTCTATTGCTTCTGTTTGCTCATATCAACCTTTTCCTCTACATTAAATAATTTTCTGTGCATGGGTTACATAATCTTTGTGTTGATACAGCTAACATGAAGCTTAATTCATAGCAAGTACTCATTTAATGTTTATTGGCTTGTGCTCTGCCAATGGGATATTGTTGCCTGAAGAACCAGATAGGTTATTTTTTTAAAAGATTCTTTTCTTTAAAAACTCCATACAGATACATTAAACAAAACATATTCTTGATGGGTGAACAGAGAAACAAAGGAACTGTCTCTGACTGTGGACCATTTTGATGTTGGAATTTTCTTGCCACCAATGTTCCCAATTAATGTTTGAGGAGAGCTATTTGTTTTGGACAATCATGCCAATGATATGTTTTGTTCCGTAAAAGAATAACATTTGACTCTAGAGAAATACAAGCAGACAGACAGTAGTCAATGAAATACAAAACTTCTTTCTTCTCTCCACTTTTGAATATGAAATATACATCAAGGGTAGTTTTTGAGTTCTGTTTGTGTTCCTGTCTCACTATTATGCCCATTGAAACAAATAAGCCCATGAAAACAAATAAGATGAACACATAAAGTATTGCAGAGGAAAAACAAGGACAAGAATCTGTCACACATAAATTATTAAAAATTATATACTTAATGTTATGTATAACACATATACTATCAGTAATATATTTTCAAACATAAATATAAACATGTTAATGTGTATGAGTGTGCTTCCATTGTGACAGGCACCATGCTAATTATTTTGTATACAAAATTCCTTTATTTATCACAACTGTCCTTTTTTTTTGTTTTTAAACCACTTGATTGACGTATGATTGATGTACAAAAGCTATACATATTGAATTTATAAAACTTGATGGTTTTGGAGACAATATACACCTGTGAAACCATCACTACAATCTATGTCATAAGTATATCTCTCAGCTACAAAAGTTCACGTCTACCTTCTTTATTATCTTTGTATGTGTGTGTTTGTGTGTGTGTGTATGTGTGTGGGGGGGGGGAGTAACACTTAAGCCCTCCACTCTCAACAAATTTTTAAGTAGATAATACAGTATTGTTAACTGTAGCTACTATGCTGTACATACAGTAGATCTCAGAAACTTACTCATTTTGTAAAACTGAAACTCTGTAACCTTTGACTACTACCTTCCATTTCCCCTCCCCAGTCCCTGGACATCACCATTCAGTTCTCTGCTTTTATGAGTTTGGCTCTTTTAGATTCCTCGTGTCAATTTTATCATGTAGCATTTGTCCTATGGCTTGACTCATTTCACCTAGCATTATGTCCTCCAGATTTATCCATGTTGTTACAAATGACAGAATTTTTTTATTTCTAAGGCTGAATAATTTCATTGTATGTATAGACCACATTTTCTTTATCCATTCATCTACTGATAGACATTGAAGCTGCCTCCATTCTTTGCTATTATGAATAGTACTGCAGTGAGCGTAGAGATGCAGATATCTTGTCAAGATCCTAATTTTAATTTCTTTGAATACTTGAATAATAATTATTAATTTGAATAATAAAATTAGATGATCATTTTTGAATATTAATTACTATTTCCAGAACAGTAATTGATAATATGGTATTTCTGTTTTTAATTGTTTTAGGAATCTCCATACTGTTTAAATTTATATTCCCACCAACACTATGGAAGGATTCCTTACTTTTCCACATCTTTGCCAACCATTATCTTTTTTTTTTTTTAAATAGACATCCTAAAAGGTGTCAGGTGACATCTCATTGTGGTTATGCTGTGCATTACCCTGAGGATTAGTAATATACCTGTTGGTCATTTTTATATCTTCTTTGGAGAAATGTCTATTTCTTCTTTGGAGAAATGACTGTTTTTTAATCAAGTGGGGTTTTTAGGCATTGTTATCGAGTTGTAGGAATTCCTTATATATTTTGGAGATTAACCTTTTATCAGAATATATATACACATATATGTGTGTGTGTATTATATATATACTTATATATATACGTGTGTGTGTGTGTATGTGTATATTCTCCTATTCCATAGATTGCCTTTTTTTTCTTTTTCTTTTCCTTTGCTGTGTGTATAGCACCTTTTAAATTTGAGGTAGTCTTGTCTATTTTTTAATTTTGTTTTTGGTGCTTTTGGTATCATATTCAAGAAGCTGTTACGAAGAGCAGTGTCAAAAAGTTTTTCCACAGTGCTTTCTTCTAAGAAATACAGTTTTTCAGGTCTTGCATTTAAGCCTTTAATCCATTTTGAGTTGATTTTGGGGTATGGTGTAAGATAAGAGTCCAATTTCATTTTTTTTTTTTGTATGTGAATATCCGGTTTTCTCAACACCATTTATGGAAGAATCTATTCTTTTCCCATTGTGCATTTTTGGCACTCTTGTCAAATATCTATTAGCCATATATGTGTACATTTATTTATGGGCTTTCTATTCTGCTCCATTGACTCATATATCAATTTTTATGCCAGTGTCACACTGTTTTGAATATTGTAGCTTTATAATATATTTTGAAATCAAAAAGTGTGATGCTCCCATCTTTGTTCTTCTTGCTTAAAATTCGTGTCATTATTCTGGGTCTTTTATGGTTTCATATAAATTTTAGGATCGTTTCATTTATTCCTATATAAAACATTATTGAGATTTTTTTCAGGATTGCACCAAATTTGTACGTTGCATTCAGTAGCATGGAAATTTTAACTATACTAATCTACTCAATAAACATAGGATGTCTTTCCATTTATTTGGATTCACTTTAATTTCTTTTTACAATTTTTTAAATAGTTTTTAGTGTCTCAGTCTTTTACTTACTGGTTAAGTTTATTTTTAAATATTGTATTCTGCTTGATGCTATTGCATATAAAAGTGTTTTCTTAATAGTTCTTTCAGATAGTGTGTTACTAGTGTATAGAAACACAACTGAGTTTTGCATTTTGATTTTGTATCCTATATGTTTGTCAATTTATTTATTAGTTCTCATAATTTTTGTGGAGTCTTTTTAGGTTTTCCATAGATAATATTATGACATCTGCAGAGATAATTTTACCTTTTATTTTCTGATTTTGATCTCCTTTATTTCTTTTCTTGCCTGACTGTTCTACCTAGCAATTCCAGTACCATGTTGAATTGAAGTGGAGAGAATGGGCATTTTTGTCTTGTCTCACATCTCCGAGGAGAAGCTTTCAGTTTTTCAGCATTGAGCATGATGTTCCCTGTGGGCTTTTCATATATGAACTTCACCATGTTAAGGCAAATTCCTTCCATGTATGTATTAGTCAGAGTTCTCCAAAGAAAGAAAACCAATAGTATACATAGATATTTAAGAAGAGTTTTGTTATGGGAATTTTCTCACAAAATAATGGAGGCTAAGAAGTCCTACAATATACCAACTGCAAGACACAGGAAAAGAAAAGCTGGAGGTGTAATTCCGTCCAAGTTCAAAGGCCTGAGGATTGTGGGAGGGACCAGGGAAGCATATGGGGGGTTGGGGAGGGAGGCTGGTGTTAATTCCAGAGTCTAAAGGCCTCACATAGGAGCTCTGATTTCCCAGGGCAGGAGAAGATAGATGTCCCAGACGAAGAAAAGAAAGAGAGCACTTGTCCTTTCTCTGCCTTTTTGTTCTATCTGGGCCATCAATGGATAAGATGATGCTCACTCACACTGGTGAGGACAGATATTCTTTACTCTGTGTATGGATTCAAATGCTAATTTCTTCTGGAAACATTCTCACAGGTGCATCCATAAGTGATGTTTTCACTGTCTATCTGGGCATCCTTTAGCCCAGTGAAGTTGAGACAAAAAAATAATTTTTTTTTTTTTTTTTTTGAGACGGAGTCTCGCTCTGTCGCCCAGGCTGAAGTGCAGTGGCCGGATCTCAGCTCAGTGCAAGCTCCGCCTCCCGGGTTCATGCCATTCTCCTGCCTCAGCCTCCTGAGTAGCTGGGACTACAGGCGCCCGCCACCTCGCCCGGCTAGTTTTTTTGTAGTTTTAGTAGAGACGGGGTTTCACCATGTTAGCTAGGATGGTCTCGATCTTCTGACCTCGTGATCCGCCCGTCTCGGCCTCCCAAAGTGCTGGGATTACAGGCTTGAGCCACCGCGCCCGGCCAAAAAAATAATTATTAATACCTAATTTGTTCAGATGTCACATTATCACTTTTCAGATGTTACAATTCAAGCTCAGAGATTTAAAGATTTAAACCTTGATTTTCTTGATTTCTGAGCCCATTGTATTTGTCCACTCAATGCTACCCAACCAGAACGATAATATCAAAAACAATAATAAAGCACAAGAGTAATAAGAGCTACAACCGAAAAGCTTCTAACTCTTATTGAATTCTTATCATATACCCATTCTTACTGCTGGAGATATATGATGCAATTTAATTCTCACTGCTAAGCTATAAATTTGTCATTCCCACTTGACAGAGATTCAGAGAACATAGACACAATGTTGAAGGATTATACTGCCTTTACATCATAGAACCAAAGTTATAAGTCACACACAAAGTTTTCTCATTGGAAGCTCTAGTACAAAATATTTATGTTTCAGAATTATTCAGAATTATATGAGTATGTTTAATTATGATTCAGAATTATTATAATTATATGTATTATAGTATATATGCAATATCTATAGACCTACATGTACCCAGTTAATATCAATTAACAAACTGAAAAATTGTATAGGCAATGTGTTAACTAAATTGTTATTACCATAACAAAATAGCAGGAGTGAACATGAGTCCTGCTACTTTTCACTAACAATCCTGTGGTTACTCCAATGACGTGGCTCTTTGAAAGTGATAGAAAGTTTCAACACATCTATGCCAAGCAGATGACATAGCAACCTCAACCTATGGGATGAGGTTACATGGATCTCTCCATTTAAGAATATAAGACCCTCTCTTTTGGCATGCTGTCAGGACATATATGGATGTGATTGAATGGATGTCAGGAGGAAGCAGGACTGTGAATGCTATAACTGGGTTTATGCTGGATTTACTGTACTAGGCACTTTCCATTCGTCAGGGTCTTATTTCTTGGACACTGTATCTGTGAGTTTGGAATTAGTATTCTCATTTTTAAAATGAAAAACCCAATCCTTGGTAAGGTTAATTAACTTCCCCAAGATCTATCAGCACTGGAGTGCTTTTTAAAAAATTCCCAGAAATATGTAACTCTAATATTTCTGCTCATAACTACTAAGAAATTTGGCTTTCTTTTTATGTGTGTGATATATGGAGATCATGTTGTTTATGTGAACATGTCAACGTCATAGGTCTAAAACACAAATAAAGTCGGGCAGGTAGTAGAAACAATTTATCATATCCATATCTCTTTTTCCAGGATGATTTTTGTTTGTATCTTAGATAAGAGATATCCACAAGGAGAGTGCCCTGGTGTTGATTTTACCACTAAAAACAAAATTAGACACTTTGGAATTATTAAAAACATTATATTTGTATTGCCGTCTCTGTGTCTATTGAGCTGTGATTGTAATTTTAGTGCTAACGTAAATGATGTTTCTCTTAAAAGAAAGATCCAACATGGCATTTAGTACAGAAAATTGAACACGATCTTTTCACTGAGGCTATATTATCTTTTGCTAATTAACATCGTCTTCCAATGCAAGTCTTTGTGGGGAAAAATGATGATGCCAACAGTAGCTGAGGGATGAAATCCCGAGGGAATGTTATTGAATTAGTTTGAGCACTGTGGAGTACAACCAAAACTAATTGTTTAGGAAAGATCTGAGGTTTGTATGCAAAAGGAAACAGCTCAAGTCCCCCTCTCTAGGATAATCTTGCTTTGTCTCATCTTTGAAAAAGAGACTCGTTATAGTTATTGTGCATTTGTTACTGTTTTTTTCCTCCCCAACAGTGGTTGAAGAAACAATTATTTCTTTATTTCTCTGTGTGCGTGTGTATGTGTGTGTATTTGTAAAAAAATGTCGTTTTTACAAAATCCTCAACTACTCCTCCTCATAGTTTATTCATCTCCCACAAATAGTGATACACTGAAATGGATGAGGTGAGGACAACTGAATCATATAACACAATTTATTCTTTTAAAGGAATGTCTGAAGGCTTTAGCCCAACATCCCTGTTTGAGTTCTATTTTTGTTGTTTTGGTGTCTTGATGTTAGTTTTTCTGTGCTTTTTTTGTTTTGGTTTTGGTTTTGTTTTGTTTTTCCCGGGTAGTTTGTCCTTTTCATTCCCATCAGCCATCTTTTCTCCCCATTAAAACTACGACAACTTACACTACTACATGCTCTGATAAGCTTTAGGCTTGGAAATCAGAAAATCAAACCCATCCTTTTAACTTACTGGAAGGATACTTATTGTATAGTTTGTGTTAATACTCAGGAGCTATAATGTTGGTTCAAAAGCAATGTAAATACCCTACCTTACAGAATGAGAGCCTAAGTCCAGTAGGCAATTCATAAAAGAGAGTTACATAAAGGAACAATAGCTATAATAAGTGGAAAGAACAATAATGCTATGAATATATATATGCTAAAGGAAATTGTCCCTGAAGAACTACTTATTATCATTATCATTAATAACATGAGGTTTTATACATGTGGTCAGACATAATTATCATAATTTTGGAAGCCTATTTCCCACTATCTGGTCTGGGGAAGTGAAAAAGACAGAACTGATGACCTCTTTTATATGGCCCTTTTTCTGGCCCACTAATTATCACAAGGACAGTGACTCAGCATTTTTTCCCTCCTTCATTATTTATTCTCAGTCTTGGCATCATTATATGCTGGCAACATATATTCCATAATTTAAATTCTCTATCTGGGTGATGAGAATTATTTTGCTTTTTCTGTTGTTGTTGTGCTATACATGAATATTAACCTTATATGAACTGCTAGAAAATTAAAGGTAGACACACCCTCAAGCGCATTATTCTCCTCTCTACCCTCTTTTTCTAATCCCAGTGAAAAAAATGTCTAGCCATTAAGAGTGTGGGTTCTGGAGACAATGTGGCCCAATGGAAGGCTTGGCTACAGTACATAGAATGTGTCTTAACTTGGGCACTTATTAAATATCTCTGTTCAGGAGTTTCTTTATATACATAGATTGGATAGAAATGGCAATCTTCTCACTGGAATGTTGTTGGGATAAAATGAAAAGGCTCCTGGAATACAGTAACTATTCTATGTATATCAGCTATCATCGTTGTTGAATTTTAGCATACTAACTGCAGCATCTTAGCTTTTATTGTGCACCCTATGGGTCTACCTAGCCTCCTTTTGTGACTTAGTTTCAAGCCCAGAATTAGCACAGGCTTGCTGATACTGGATATATCATCTTATTTTTCTTTTATTTTTTATTTTTTATTTTTTGAAGGATTCTTGCTCTGTCACTAGTGGTACCATCTCAGCTCACTGCCACCTCTACCTCTGGGGTTCAAACGATTCTCCTGCCTCAGCTTCCTAAGTAGCTGCAACTACAGGCGCATGCCACCACGCCCAGCTAATTTTTGTATTTTTAGTTGAGATGGGGTTTTACCATGTTGGTCAGGATGGTCTCGATTTCTTGACCTTGTGATCTGCCCGCCTCGGTCTCCCAAAGTGCTGGGATTACAGGCGTGAGCCACCGTTATCTTATTTTTCAAATCACACACATTTCTCAGTAACTTGTCTTTATGACAGACCCTTTCATTTTTGTTGGTAATCCTTCATTTTTCAAGTCAGCTCATGTGCTCCAGTGGTCAAAGAACTTAGCGCAATTATGACAGACTCCTTGAATAGCTTGAATGGTAAATACATGAAGTAGTCTTCCAGAAATCACGTTGATGTAGAGTCTCTCCTTCCACAAATGTCCTGCCTTCACATGGACACAGATTCAGAATGGTTTAGAACTAAAGAAAAAGATTACTATTTTGGTACAGGAGGCTGCAAAGAAAAATATTTTATTGGGAAGCACATTTACCTGGGAGATTTGAGCATGTGCATTTGTTTCAGATTTTCTCATTTTGCAATCTGCATTGTTTGTGCTGACAAGTCCTTCTGAGAGAGGCTATAAGCAACTTCCAGCTGGAATAGACAGGAGAAAACAAACAGCGTGCAAGCAAATACATGAAGAAATCTCAGCTGTTTCTTAAATGACATGTGCATACTTGTGACTATTTAAGTCCTAATGTCTCCACATGGAAGTCTTTCCTGCTCTAAATAAGAAATAGATTTTTAAGAAATTAGCCTTTGTTTATGGATATCTTTGTTCTCTATTCTCTATTATGAAATCTCAAAGATGGATTGTGCCTGATTGGAGCATGAAGTCTCCAATCTTTTTATAGGCTTGTGTACTTTCTATATACCACATATGCCAGTCAGTTTAAAGAAGTGAAGACCTTGAGAAACTTGACTTTGAGATTGGGCTGCATGCACTAAGAGTAAAGCACCAAACTAGAAAGGAATAATGGACTGGGTGCCACTAGGTACCTAGTAATGTGTGGCCTCTGTCTCAGGATGATGAAAAGGGCTCCAAAGGGGATCAAAATAATGATGATCAAGACCTACTGAGTGCCTGCTATGTGGGGAGCACTGTAGTGAGTAGTGTAGCTCCTACATCCTCTTTAACTCTCACGATAATGCTGGGAGACAAATCCTAACATCATTATTATTTTTGCACAAACATATTGAATCATGAGGAAATTAAGCAACTTGTTCAAGGTCAAATTATCAGCATAGAAATGAAATTAAAGGCCAGGTCATCTATCTCCATGGTCTTATCCATAATCACCACCCTCCACCTTCTCACAATTACCCCAGTTGTAACATTTTGAACATTGCTGTGCATATACTGCAATCAGGTTCCCAGCATCCACAAGGATAAAACTTGAAGACAAAATTTACCATATTACACATATTTCCTAAAAGGGTGATAGAAGCAATAACAATATTTTGTCACTTATATTTCATTTTACGTAACTTAGTTGTTGGCATTCCTAGAGAAAAGACTGTGCATACAGTTGTAACCAGTATGCATTATTGATCAAGGTAAAAGATGTGTAATCAGAAGTTCCTGAAGTTATACAAAGTGTTATACTTGAATCAAGATACAGTTTGTATATAGAAGCTTTTTCAAATACAAAATCTCATCCAAAAATATATGAGAATTTTCCGAATAAATAAAATGGTATTATAAACAGCACCTTTTGCTTGATCATCCCGTTCCATATTCAGTGAAGATGCTAAAGACAGACTTACCTTTGAAAAACAAACTTTATCAGGCATTATGGTTGAACAACTGGGAGATACTTTATAAAGGAGTAAGAGAATAATAGAGTATATACTTGACAATGATTTTTAAAATAAATTTTAAAAATTATTTTTAAATTTTTTAAAACTTAAAATTTAAATAATTTAATAATTAATTTTTTAATAATTAAGAAGTATTTTTAAAATTTAATTTTTATTTTAAAAATAAATTTTAAAAAATTAAGAAATAATTTTTGGTGTCTGTTAGTACTAATGCACTATTAATTGCTTCACAGCTATTATCATATTTAATATTCTTAGTAACATTATAATATTGTTGGAACATAGAGATCTTAGAAAAAGAAATAACTACATGAAAAAGAAAGGTGTGGAAGTGTTCAGATAAATCTTCAAAAGAGAGATGTTCCTAGGGCTGAGTTGTAAAAGGTAAGTAGAATTAAACAGAAAGAAATCATGAAGGGTCTTCCAGGAAAAGAAAATAACATACTCAAGGAGGCTGGGAGGGGTAGGAGACTATAGGGCAATTTGGAGTCAGAAATTGTGGTTGTAGTTACCCACAGAGCGGGAGAAAATCTTCGCAAACTATGCATCTGACAAAGGACTAATATCCAGAATCTACAAGGAACTCAAACAAATCAGCAAGAAAAAAACTAACAATCCCATCAAAAAGTGGGCTAAGAAAGTAAATAGACAATTCTCAAAAAAAGATAAACAAATGGCAAACATACATATGAAGATAATTCTCAACATCACTAATTATCAGGGAAATGTAAATCAAAACTACAATGTGATACCACATTACTCCTGCAAGAATGGCCATAATAAAATAAATAAATAAATAAATAAATAATAACAGACGTTGGCATGAATATCATGAAAAGAGAACACTCACACTGCTGGTGGGAATATAAACTAGTACAACTACTGTGGAAAACAGTGTGGAGATTCTTTGAAGAACAAAAAGTAGATCTACCATTTTATCTGGCAGTCCCACTACTGTGTGTCTACCCAGAGGAAAAGAGTCATTATAAGAAAAGATACTGATACACGCATGTTTATAGCAGCACAATTCACAATTGTAAAAATGTGGAAGCAGCCCAAATGCCCATCAGTCAATGAGTGGCTAAGAAAAATGTGATAGATATATATATGCTCAGCCTGGCCTAGATGTTGAAACTCCGTCTCTACTAACAATACAAAAATTAGCTGGGCTTGGTGACAGGCTCCTGTAATCCCAGCTACTTGGGAGGTGAGGCAGAGAATTGCTTGAACCCAGGAGGCAGAAGTTGCAGTGAGCCAAGATCACGCCATTGCACTCCAGCCTGGGTGACAGAGTGAGACTGCGTCTCTAAAAAAAAAAAAACCTAAGTATTATGAACAGATGCAGTGAAAGTTACATGGTGGTCAAAATTGCTTTGAGGAGCAATGGGTATTTGAACTGCATATTTATGAATTATCTGTATTTAAATAATCAGAATACTGGGTAGAGACCATAATTCCAGGCACAGGAAAAAATGATGAGTTTTATTTCTCTGTGCCTCAGAGAATCAAAATCTTGATGTGAAAAGAAAATCTTCCTCAAGGTCCCTGTGATCAATCTAAGGTACAAAGCTGTATCTCCAGAAATCTTATAAGGATACCAGAGATTTTTAAATAATTAATGTAGAACTGAGGTTATTATTATTAAACAGATGTACCTTGATGTTCATTAACTATTCATGGTATTTGTTTTGGAAATTCTAACCAAAAACTGATTGCAAGCTAATCTTTTGTCAAGGCCTGCCCAGCTTGTGTTAATAATAAGAAAAATGATGATAATAGTGACTCCTGAGTGAAATTGTCATATCCTAGAGTTTTGGCAAGGAAGCTTTAAAAACACTCTTATTTTTTACTGTGATTCTTGGCATTTTTAAGATTTTACATCTGGAAGTTTAGAATTTCCATCCCCTGTAAGACTTCAGTTTTGTTATTACTATTAGTAAATCTGACATGGAGCATGCTATTAGAAAAAAAAAAAAATCTTAATTTGTAGAAAAAAATACTCATATGTTTAAATCAATAAGTTAGTTCTGTTATTTTCAGAGGAGATAAAAATATCACTGAATATGTTCAACTTTTACATTTTTATAGAGTGTATAACTTTGACAACAAAGCAGGTTTTAGTAGTTTCTGGAATATTTGTAGAAGGTATCTCATAAACAACTATTCTAGTGTAAGATAATTCTGATCAATAACACTGAAATTTAACAAGTAAATTTTTATTTATCTCAAATATATTGTTAAAAGTATGTCTAGAAATATTCTATTTATGAGAGAATCTTGGCTGCTGTATTTCCATACTTTCCATGCTATACTGATAACTCCCCATTTGCTGATTTAGAAATCCCAGCGTCAGAGCTCAAGCATACTGAGTTAGAGGAGGTGTAGTGTCAGTTTAACTGTATCAGGGAAATAAGATCTTTAGTCTTGTTCCTTCAGATCTGGTACTGAGGGTGCCAATCCCATTGTTTGGGCTTAATTTTCATGACTGGGCTTCTTGTCTCGGGTATCTTACCTACCAATGCAACTGCTTGAACTTAATCCCAAGTGTTTGTGGTATAAATCTTGACTCCATGGAGTGACCTTGAGATGTCCTCTCCCTGAGAACCATTTGTAGTTTCCATACTCCTCACGTGTGAAAAAAATTAGTCACCTGGATAAAATCTCCATGGTTACTAAAAAGTTTCCACCTATTCATTATGGCTGTTAATTTATTATCTAGTACTTCTCAATTCCCTGTGACAATGGTTTATGCCAAATTACTGTGCAATCCTTTTCTCTAGAGGAAGAACTCACTTTGAAACTTGAGTTTGGGCTTAGCTATGCATAATGGTTTAAATGAATCACAAATCTCTGAAACTCTCCTTAACAAGTGGGAGTGAATACTTTTCCCCTGGAATCTCAGTTGGCCTTCATGATTAGCTTGGAGCTAATAAATATAACATAAGACACACTGGGTAGCTTCTGAAATTAGGTTGGTAGATGTCATGCAGGTCCTATCTGGTTTCTTGACACACAAGCCCAACAACTCTGAGGTCAGAAAGGTCATGTTCAGATACCCTGTTCAGCATTTCTTGCTGAGTCTGTTCTATAGCCAGACCAACTCACCAGGAATATGTGTAAAAAGGTCATCTTGGAAGATCTCCTATCCAACTATTCAAGTCTTTTGAGTCATCTCAGGTGAAGATCAGACATCATAGAGTAGAGAAGAGATATCCATACTATGTCCTTCCTAAATGTTTAGACAACAGAATCTGAGAGGACAGTAAAATAGTTACTTTTTAATGCTATTACATTTTTTTTTTTTTTTTTACAGCTATGGATAACTGGAAAATCCTGATTACTTTGGCTGATGGGATATGGCAGGAACTGATTTTACTGATTTTATGCCATGTATAAGCCTAGACCTCAAAACCTCAAGAAGTTTTTCATATTTCATCTTGTTTTTTTTCCACGTACTACTGACATTGGTAGAATAAGAATATGCTGTGGCTAGCCTGATGTTCCATCGAAGTCCTAAAACGTGGAACAAAACTCCATCCATCATGGAGTCGGGAGTCGGGCCCAGCCCATCCCGCCCCACAGCTCACAGCACAGATGCCCAATCAAGTCCAGACTAGATCAGCAAACCACCACTTAACCTACAAACCTCGGAATGATCATAAATTATTGCTTTGTGATACCTATTTTGAGGACCGTTGATTACACAGCAAGAGCAGACCAAAACAAAAACAAAAACAAAAAGTATTGCTGCAACTAATTGCAATTGTTGGACTACCTCTTCCCATATAGTTGTGTTGGCCAGTGACAATGTCAGTGTTCCATGACTCTTTCCATTTTATACTTTGACTTTTTGGCAGTTTCTACCTCAGGGACCAACTTCAGGCTTCTCCTATCGTCCTAGAAAGGCTTTCCGACTTAAATTGTGAAATAGAACCATTGTCTACAGAATATTGATTTGGGTCACCAGAATAATTAAATGAAAAGCATATTTTCATACCTCCCACTGCAATCCTTCTAATTTCCTCCTTCATTCCTTAACTTTAAACCCGTTTTTTACCCAGTGATTTCTAGAGTTATCAAACACTCCATTACATAATACAACACTGTGCTTTTCTCAAAAGGCAAAGACTATCTTTCTCCAAATGAAGTTGTTTTTTTTTCCCACACCGGTAATTGTACAAATGGTTTGTATGGTTCTCTTTCTCTTTTTCTTTCTCCTTCTCTCTCTCCCTCATGCTGAGGGAGTTTCAGAATTATTTCCTTTCCCATCTGTTTCCCAGCAAATGATATAGACTACAAAGTTCAGAGTTGTATAGACACGAGCACTGATGGCATCAGTATTTCTTACTCACATATAGCCCCCCAAAGCTCAAAATCACATTTGCCACTAAATTCCAATTGCAAAAGCCAGATGGAGAGCTGAAATGCAATAAAACAAGATGTGTATTTCCATTTCAAATGCTTAATGACTTGCCATTGGTAGATAAAAGATTAGGAAATTAAGGTTAGGTAGAGCAGTCAGGAAATGTGGGAACATCAGGACAGAATCCATAGAATAAAATTTTATAAATGCCTAGAGTGTCTGAAAGAAATATCATCAACATTATAAAATAGAAGTTCTGGGAAGGATCTTTGAGAATACCTATTGAATTTTATAGGTGAGGAAACAGATTCAAGGTTAAAATGCTGCATAATCCTATTGAATTCTATTAAGTGGCAGGGCTAGTATTTGATCTGAAACAGACATCCCGTGACTTTTTTCTAAATCACATTAACAAATGTTGGAAAGAAAACGAGGATGAAGAGGAGACAGTAGTGGTGGGAGAGAAGAGAACAGTAAAGAATAATATATAAACAGAAAGTTGTTAATCAAAGGAAAAAGGAAAATGAGTGAGAGTACCCTTCACCCTCATCACAAAAAGAAGAGTGGGAACCTGAAAGCTGGACTTGGACTTTTCACCTGGCCATCGGGTGTCTCATTTTATTCTATGTAAAAATTGGAATGATTAATTTAATTTATAATGGATGGAGGGAGCTAAAAGACATAATCTTCATGACACCCAAATACCATCATCCTGGAGATTACTTTTACTGTCCCACACAGCTCCAAGAAAGAGAGAAAATAATTTGGAAAGGGAGGGCCTGGCTGAAGAGGTCAGAATAGAATTGTTTTTGAAATATAAGTTTGCAGGTCAACAAAATAGGATTCAATATTTGTTTCATCATTTGCTGTCATACCTTGAGCAAGTTATTTCATCATGCTGAACCTCAGTTTTTTCATCTTACAATTGAGGATTATTATGAAGATTGCATGAGGTAAGTTTGTTGAAGCAACTGGCATGTCCTAAACACTTTTATAGATACAAAGATGTTTAGATAGCTGTCAATGTTATACAGGAGTGGAAAACAAAGGGAGCAAACTTTGCTCAAAAATGGACAAAATCAGCCAACCAACCAAGCAAGCAAAACAACAACAAAATACCGTTGAAAGTATTTGCAATAGTAGCACGAGCATTTCCTAAAATCCTACCTGTGGTGTTGAAGCTAGCAGTTATGGCAGTTCTATAAAGCCTTGATTGTTCTATAATTCTATAATTGTTCTATAAATTCTAAAGCTTGTTATGCCACAACTATGAAACTTTGGGCACAATAGTTTTAATGGAGGCATTATGCTTGCCTGTATGACGCAAGGCTGCCGCAGTCTGAGCAAATAACATTTAAAAGAAAATGGGCTTCATGCAATGGGATTTGTGACATAATGAAATTTTTGTTTATGCAAAATGCAACTAGGCATAAGAAGGTCTCAGTCAATTGAGAGTATGGTCAACTGGGATTCCATTACTTGGCAATTCATTATAATATCTGGATCTGTAATTTGTAAGATTTGAAACTTTTCCTTAGTGTCCGGAAGAGAGTATGATACATAATGGGTTGTAAATAAATACTTTTTGTATGATTCTTCTGCTTATTATACCACTTTATAATGTAATGCCTGCACAGGATAAACAACAAGATAGTACAGGGAACAGAACAATAAGACAAGATGTGTGTGTTCTAGTTTAGTCTCTCCTCCTAACCAGTTAGCTGCAGGAATCTAAATTTCAGTCTCTTCTAAGGCTGTTCCCTCAAGGGCATTATTATAGGGGCTGACATATTCTAGTTGCTATGTGAGGCAATCCAAGTATGATAATCTGATTGCTTATTGTTGGTTTCAGTCTACTTAGTTTTCAGTATCAACCCTGTCATTTATTGGCTGTGTGATCTTGAGAGAGTTAAATCACCTCTCCCTAACTCTGTTTTCTCATCTACACCATGTGTCACAGTGGGGCAGGTGACAATAATAACTGCCTCACATGACTGTTTTGAGGATTTACAAAGTAACTCCTGCAACCAAATGGAAGAGCATTAGACACAAAGAGAAACTTTAAATATATGTTAGATGTTATTGGCCATATTCTAAGAAAAAAACAGGAAGCCATGTAAGAGTTTTAGGTTGTAGTGGTGTCAGGAAGGTGAAACATGATTTTCAGTCTAAAAAAAAAAAAAAAAAAAAAAAAAAAAAAATGCTTCCTGGAGAGAGGTGTGTTGATTGTGCCTTGTGTGGATAGACCATGAATATGATTATGAAACAGGGCAAACAACAGAGGGAACTGACCTCTGCTGGATCTACAGCTCATAGCATTGCATGAGAAGGAGAACCAGTAATGGGATCCTAAAGAGTATACTGTGTGAGACTAAACAATTTCATGAGAGTGAAGAATATAAAAACCCACCACGACAGACAGTTCCCAAATTCAAAATTGTTATGTAAGAGGGCATTACATTGAGTCCTCTTTGTGTATTTGTTTTACATTAAATATGAATAGAAACTTTTTGTAGATTAAAGATCAGGCAAGAATACAGTAGCGAAGAGGGCAGAGCAAAAGGGTGGAATAGAAGCCCATGTCAATTATACCCTTTACAGGAATACCAAATTTTAACAATTATCTGCACATAAAAAAGCACCATCAGAAGAACCAAAAATTAGGTGAGCAATCACAGTACCTCATTTTAACTTCGTACCTTGGAAAAAGGCATTGAGGCTAGCAGGAGAGACAGTCTTCATTTGCCAATGCCACCCCTCCCCATCTTCTGGCAGCTCAGTATAGCTGGGAGAGTCTGTGCATTTGGGGGAGGAACAGTGCAGTGATAGAGGAACATTACATTGAACTCAGGGCTGCCCTGTCATAGCAGAAAGTAGTGCAGTGCTGGGCTCAGCCAGTTACCACACAGGGAAGGAGCATTTGGACCTAACCAAGTAGGAATTGCCCATTCCAATGGTTGAAACTCAAGCTTCTCCGCAAGACTTGCCACCATTGGCCAAAGTGCTCTGCAGTTCTGGGTAAATTTGAAAGGCAGTGTAGGATACAAGGACTCCAGTTCCTAGGCAACTCCTACTGCTCGGCTGGGCTCAGAGCCAGAGGAGTAGAGTGACATGTGACCTAGGGAGACAATAGGTGGGCTGGCTAACGGAGTCCTTGTGCCATCCCACCACCAAGCCCAGGCAGTGCGGCTTGCAGTAATAAAAGTGTCTCCTTCCTTCTGCTTAAGGGATGAAGAGCAAAGCGTAAAGAGGACTTTGCCTTGCATCCTGAATAGCTGCGTAGCCATAGTAGAATAGGCGACCAGGTGGAGTTATAAAACCACCATTCCAGGACCCAGCTTCCAAATGATATTTCTAGACACACCCGAGGCCACGAGGGAAACTGCAGCCTTGAAGGGGAGGACTCAGTCCTGGAAGGACTCATCACCTGCTAACCAAAGGGCCCTTGGACCCTAAATAACCAATAGAAAATCTCAGGTAGTATACCACGAGCCTTGGGTTCTAAAATGTGCTGCATTCGGAAGTGACCCAGCACATTCCCAGTGGTGGTGGCTACAGTGAAGGATTTTCTATTGGAAAAAAGCAAAATAGAAAGTAAGAAGGACTTTCTCTTGTACCTTAGGTATCAGCTCATCCACAGTGGGGGAAAGTAACAAGCAGGCACTTAGGGTCCCCGAATCCAGGCATAGGCTCTTGGACAGCATGTTCTGGACCTGCCCTGGGACAGAGTTGAGCCCACTGTCCTGAAGAGTGAGTTCCGGCCAGGCAGCCTTCACCACAGACGGATGGAACGGTCCTTGGGCTTTAAGTGAATATTGGTGATGGACCGGAAGAATGCCCTTGTGAGCTGGTTGTGGTAGTGCCCACAGGGAGAGGCTCCTGTGACTATAGAAGGGAAGGGAAGAGTGGGAAGGACTTTATATTGTGGTTAGAGTGTCAACATAGCTGAAATGAAATCAAACATCAGGTAAGTTTCTAAGATTATTGACTCAAATTTCTGGCTCCCAAATAGCATCTCTAGACTCCCCCAGGGCCCAGGGCAACTTGCTACACTGAAGGGAAGGACGCGGACCTAGCTGGCTTTATCACCTGCAGATTGTAGAGCCTTACAGGCTTGAGTGAACATAAGTGGTAGCCAGGTAGCAGTTACAGGTAGCAGTGCAGTGGGCCTTGGGCAAAACCCAATGCTGTTACAGCTTTTGTTCTGACCCAGCACAGTTCTTATGGTCACGGAAAGAAGAGTACTTGCAACACCACACCCCCAGTTCCAGGGGGTTCAGCACAAAGAGAGAGTCCCTTTGTTTGGGGAAAAGCAAGGGAAAATAACAAGAAATCTCTTCCTAGTGAACCAGATCATATTCAAGACCACCAAGGCAGTACATCTATGAGTCTGCAAAAACACAAGTCCCTTTGAATACCTGGAAATCCTTGTCAAGAAAGAAGGGCACAATCAAACCCAGAGTATGAAGAGTGCAATTAATACCTAACTCTTCAATGCTAAGACAGCAAAGAACCTATACAGGTATCAACATCCAGGAAAACATGACCTCACCTAATGAACTAAATAAGCCTCCAGGGACAGATGCTGGAGAAATAGACAACATGTGACCTTTCAGAGCATTCAAAATACCTCTTTTGAGGAAACAAAGAAAATCAAGATAACACAGAGAAAATTCAGAATTCTATTAGATAAATTTAATAAAGAGATTAAAATAATTTAAAGGAATTAAGCAGAAATTCTTGAGTTGAAAAATGTAACTGACCTACTACAGAACGCGTCAGTCACTTAATATCAGAAGTGATCAAGCAGAAGAACGAACGAGTGAGCTTGAAGATAGGCTATTTGAAAATACACAGTGAGAGGAGACAAAAGAACAAAGAATAAAAAACAAGAAATCACACCTACAAGATCTGGAAAATAGCCTCAAAAGAGCAAATCTAAGAGTTATTGGCCTTAAGGAGGAAGTGGAGAAAGGTATAGGGATAGAAAGTTTATTCAAAGGGATAATATCAGAGAACTTGCTAAACCCAGAGAAAAATATCAACATTGAAATGCAAGAACGTTATAGAACACCAAGCAGATTTCACCTGAAGAAGACTATCTCAAGCCATTTAATAATCAAATTCTCAGAGGTCAAGGATAAAGAAAGGATCCTAAAAGCAGCAAGATAAATGAAAGAAGTAACATACAATGGAGTTCCAATACTTCTGGCAGCAGACTTTTCAATGGAAAAGGAGAGAGTGGCATGCCATATTAAAAGTGCTGAAGGAAAAAACTTTTATTCTAAAATAGTATATCCAGTGAAAATATCCTTCAAACATAAAGCAGAAATAAACCCTTTCCTAGACAAATAAAATCTGATGAATGTTATCAACACCAGGCCTCTGCTAGAAGAGATGCTGATGGGAATTCTTCAATTTGGATGAAAAGGATGTTAATGAGCAATAAGGAATCCTCTGAAGGTACAACACTCACTGGTAATAGTAAGTAAACAGAAAAATACAGAATTTATACCACTTTAATCATTGGTTGTAAACTACTTAGGTAGAAAGACTAGAAATGAACCAATCAGTAATTACACTGACTTTCCAAGACATAGACAATGTAATAAGGCATGAAGAGAAACAACAAAAAGTTAAAAAGTAGGAGAATAAAGTTAAAGTGTAGAGTTTGTATTAATTTTCTTTTTATGTGTTTGTTTATGCAATCAGTGTTAAGTTGTCATCAGTTTAACATAATAGGTGATAAGATAGTATTTGCATGCCTCACGGTAACCTCAAATTGAAAAACATACAATGGATACACAGACACAAAAGAAAGAAATTAAATCATACAATCAGAGACAATCACTTTTACTAAAAGGAAGACAGTAAAGAAGAAAAGAAGGAAGAGCAGACCACGAAACAACCAGAAAACAAAGTTTATGTGTGGCTATCATAAATGGGATTACTTTTCAAATTTCTTTTTTAGATTGTTCACAAAAAACATATCATTTCAAGTGATAGTAAAAAAGCATGTGATAAAATTCAACATCTCTTCATGATAAAAAGCCCTCAAAAAACTGGGTATTGGCTGAGTGTGTTGACTTATGCCTGCAGGAGGCTGAGGCAGGAGAATCACTTGAACCCGGGAGGCAGAGGTTGTGGCGAGCTGAGATTGTGCCACTGCACTCCAGCCTGGGCAACAGAGTGAGACTTTGTCTCAAAAAACAAAACAACAACAACAACAAAACTTAGTATAGATGAAACACACCTCCACAGTAGACCCACAGCTAGTATCATACTGAATGGGGAAAACTGAAAGTCTTTCTTCTAAGATCTGGAACACAACAAGGATGCCCACTTTTACCACTGTTATTTCACATAGTACTGGAAGTCTTACCTAGAGCAATCAGACAAGAGAAAAAAATATAGAGCATCCAAACTGGAAAGGAATAAGTCTAATTATCCTTATTTGCAGATGATATGATCTTATATTTGGAAAAACCTAAAGATTCCAGCAAAAAAAAAAAATTAGAACTGAGAAATTTAGTAAAGTTGCAGGATACAAGATCAACATATAAAAATCAGTAACATTTCTATATGCCAACAGTGAAGAATTGGAAAAAGAAATTAAAAAGTGATCCCAATTACTGTAGCAAGAAATAAAATTAAATACCTAAGAATTAACCAAAAATGTCGAGGAACTCTACAAGTCAAACTATAAAACACTGATGAAAGAAATTGCAAAGAACATAAAAAAAAGAAAATATGTTTCATGTTTATGGATTGGAAAAATCAATACTGTTAAAATGTCCATATTACCCAAAGTAATCTACAGATTCAATGCAATTTCTATCAAAATACGAATGACATTTTTCACATAAATAGAAAAATCAATTCCAAAAGTTACATAGAACGACAAAAGACCCAGAATATCTAAAGCTATCCTGAGCAAAAAGAACAAAACTGCAAGAATTACATTACCTGCTTTCAAATTATACTGTGGAGCTGTAGGAAGCAAAACAGCACAGCATTGGCATAAAAACAGACACGCAGACCAATGAACAGAACAGAGAACCCAGAAACAAATCCACACACCTACAGCAAACTCATTTAGACAAAGATTCCAAGAACATACACTGGGAAAAAAAACCAGTCTCTTCAACAGACAATGCTGGGAAAATTAAATATCCCCATGGAGAAGAATGAAACTAGACCCCTATCTTTCACCATATACAAAAATCAAATCAAAATAGATTAAAGAATTAAATCTAAGACCTCAAATTCTAAAACTACTACCATAAACAATTGGGGAAATTCTCCAGGACATTGTTCTGGGCAAAAATTTCTTGAGCAATACCCCACAAGTACAGACAACCCAAGCAAAGATGGACAAATGGGATCATATCACGTTAAAAATCTTTTGCATAGTAAAGAATACAATCAACAAAGTGAAGGGACAACCCACAGAATGGGAGAAAATATTTGCAAACTATTCATGTGCAAGATATTAATAACCAGAATATGTAAGAAACTCAAACAACTCCATAGAAAAAAAAAATCTAGTAATGCGATCAACAAATAGTTAAAAGATTTGGATAGGCATTTCTCAAAGACATACAAATGGCAAAGAGGTGTATTAAAACATACCCAACATTGCTGATCAAGAAATACATATCAAAACTGCAATGAGACATCATCTCACCCCAGTTAAAATGGCTCATATCCAAAAGACAGGCAATAACAAATGCCGGTGAGGATGTGGAGAAAAGGGAACCCTCTTACACTGTTGGTGGGAATGTAAATTAGTCCAACCACTATGGAGAACAGTTTGGAGGTTCCTAAAAGAACTAAAAATAGAGCTACTGTATGATCCAGCAATCCCAGTGTTGGGTGTATCCTCAAAAGTAGAGAAATCAGATATTTAAGAGATATTTGCACTTACATGTCTGTTGAAGCGCTGTTCACAATAGCCAAGATTTGGAAGCAACCTAGGTGTTCATTAACAGATGAATGGATAAAGAAAATGTGGTACTTATACACAATGAAGTACTACTCAGCCATAAAAAAAGAATGAGATCCTGTCATTTGCAACAGCATGGACGGAACTGGAAGTCATTATGTTAAGTCAAATAAGCCAGGCACAGAAATTCAAACATTGCATGTTCTCACTTATTTTGGGGATGTAAAAATCAAAACAATTGAACACATGGAGATAGAGGTAGAAGAGTGGTTATCAGAGGCTAGGAATGGTAGTAGGGTGTGGAAGTAGGAGTTGGGGGAGAAGTGAGGATGGTTAATGGGTACAAAAAATAGTTTGAATCAATGAAAAAGATCTAGTATTTTATAGCACAACGGGGGACTATAGTCGATAAAAATTTAATTGTACATTTTAAAAAAACTAAAAAAGTATAATTGGATGGTTTGTAACACAAAAGATAAATGCTTGACGGTATGGATATCCCATTTTACAAGACGTGATTATTATACATTGCATGCCTGTACAAAAATATCTCATGACCCCATAAATATATACACCTACTATGTACCCACAAAAATAAAAAGTAACAAGAATACAGTAGATATGGATAGAAGGACTGTGTGCCTCCAAAGGTGGGAGGAGGACAGTCCTAAGGAAGTCTATAGCAGCACTATGGACTTCCTGCAGTTACGTATAGTTTATATACCTGTACTCTCCAATAAGGTAGTTATTAGTCTTGTGTGGCTATTGAACGTTCAAAATGTGGCTTGAAAAATGAGGTAATAAAGCTTTACCAAACAATTTCTGTGCTTAAAAAGTGTCAAGTCTCAATAATTGTGTTATGTAAGAATCAGTTCTATCCTCTAAGCTTGAGAGGAAGTTCCCTTCTCTTCCTTTTAAGCTTCTTGTTTCCTGAAACGTTCTGATCTGCACATCTTCAGAGAAAAAAAAAGTCTCCATTTTATTTAAGTCACTATTATTCTTGTCACTAAATGCTAATATATGCAGAATAGTATTATGTTTTATTCCCAGCTGATTTGAGTTGAATGTCCATTCCAAGCTACAATATGTTGGGGTCCAGTCTATTTCTCCTCCTATAATTGATAGAATTTTCTTTCTTTCCTCTTGTAATAATAAATAAATTTCATTGAATATTTACTGTATGTGATGCACTGTTCTAAGGTGCTTTTCACAAAAAGTCTATATAATCCTCAAAAGCAATGCTATGGAATAGCTATTGCAATTGTTCCTGGTTTACAAAGGAAAATCTTAGTCACAGGATTCAAACATTTTTTCCAAGGTCAAAAACCTACTTCATGTTGAGATCGGTATGGACCACCTGGATTCATGAGGCAATAGTGTATTCTCTTAACCACTAATGCTAAAAGGTTAGTATTTGAGTAGTATAGCATTACTTATGGGGGACAATGAATCCAGCCAAAATGCAGGGAGGGATTTAGCCCTGCTGTTTAAAGAGAAATCTTGTTGACTTTTTGTCCTTTCAAACCAAGTTTTCAATAATTACACATCTAAGAATTCATTTTTAATGTATTTGCTCTTTTTTTTTTTTTTTTTTTTTTTTTTTTTCCTGATGGAGTTTGGCTCTGTTGCCCAGGCTGAAGTGCAGTGGCGGGATCTCGGCTCACTGCAACCTCCGCCTCCTGGGTTCAAGCGATTCTTCTGCCTCAGCCTCCTGAGTAGGCTGGGACTACAGGTGCCCACCACCACACCCGGCTAATTTTTGTGTTTTTAGTAGAGACAGGGTTTCACCATGTTGGCCAGGATGGTCTCCATATCCTGACCTTGTGATCCACCCACCTCAGCCTTCCAAAGTGCCGGATTACAGGCGTGAGCCACCGCACTCGGTCTTTACTCTTTTATTTAATATATTTGTACACTCATGAATATTTCAGTCCTCTTATCTGAAAAATGCTGTTTAGATATCTACTAACTACCTACCTGGATTTTGTTGGCATTATCATCGTCATCATTGTAGCTAATATGCATTAAATACTTTCTCTATATCGGGTCCTAAATCAACAATTTAGAAACATCATCTCATTTAATATTATTACAGCATAAATTAATGGGCACTATTATTATCCCCAGTTTACAAATGAGGAAAGTGAAGCTCAGAGTGGTTATGTACCTTTCTTAAGTTGTCACAGTTAGCAAGTAGCAGAGCCGGGAAATTAATCTAGGTCTGTCTTATTATACTAATTCTATTGAAGGACCACACACTTACAGACCTCGTAATTTTGCCTGTGGACAAAGCTGATCATTCTATTCAGCTGTGGTTGTCAACCTGCAAATATACAATTTCCTATTTAGGGCATAATAAATATGCCAGTTATTAAGAACACATAACTTTCTCTACCTCAAAATGCATTTATTGTATTTTCCTCTAGGCAGGTAAGGAACATGCATTTAAATCTCCCTTTGACAAATGATTCATAGAGCAGCACTGATTCCTTGTTTTACTTGTGCCCCTCACATAAAGTGCTGCAGTTAAAGTGGTGAACGAGGGAGGTAGCAGCAGAATATGGACTGGCACTGTATAAAGAGAAAAAATGAGGGAGAGAAATCGTCTTTGCCAGCGATGGAAATGACAAAGGCTAAATAAGAATTTAAACTCCCTTTTACCTCCCAGTGAACAAATGCACAACTTTTAACATTTTTCCTTTACATCTTAAATCTTAGGAACTTGGTATCATTAAGTGACTCAGTGCAATAGTCCTTCAAGAGAAATTATACCCGATGTAAGAAATAGTGACCAATATCAGATATAGTACTCTCAGTCTAGTTAAACCACTGCCTTGGAAAGCAATAACGTTGCCTGCTTTGATTCACTCAGTATTTCTCTGCATCACACACTGGTAGACTGCTTATCTTGTTCAATGGCAGTTCAATATAAGACTGAGAGCTATAAAGAATTTATTCTATACTCCATCCCCAAATTCTGTTCTGGTCAAAATGTTAGAGCCTTGTTTTATTTAAGTTCAGGACTTGTCGCTCATTCCTCTTGTCTAGTGATTGTTTCATTTTCTTTACACTCTGAGGAAGGGAAGAATTTTCTAGATGATATCCACTGGGTAGAAAGTCTTCTATACTAATTTCAAGATGGAAATGTCTCATAAACATCCTCTAAACTTCTATAAAATTTTAATCTACCCATAGCAAGTCCATATTCTCTTCTAGCAGAAATTGTTTGCCTAACAACACACATTTTTCTTCATCTTTCTTCCTTTCTGGCAGAGATCAATCCCTATCATAGAGACTGAAAATGTTGGATCCTTGCTTTCCAAGCCTTTTTTGCTGCTAAGAGTCACCAGGCATCAAAATTCTGGGCAACAAGATATGCAAAAATGTCCACTTAGGGCATGTATGAGAAAATTTCCCTCCCTGAAAAAGAGATAGCTCCAAGAAGTATCCCACCTTCTTCCATTGTGTTTTTGGGAGTGATGCGTATAAATCTGTGACAACCATCTTGTCACAAGTTTACAAGATTGAAAATGGAAAATAAATATGCAGGCTATAACAGAACCAAAAAGCAGAAAAAGATGGAACAGTGATGGCATTATTGAACCAATGCTGCAACAGCCTCTCTCCAGATTTCTTAATTTGTGAATAATCATCTTTGCTACTTTGTTATCTAAGCCATGTTCATGCTTTTTCAGGTATTTTTTTTTCTTCCAGCCAAAAGCATAGTAACTGATGTACCTATGTATCCCAACTGTTACAACTATAGCAGGGAAAGGACAGAAACAGTTTTTATACTCAGGAAGTTTCAGAAATATAATCCTTCTCAGAATATGGGGTTGTCAATAAATTTTAATCATCACCAGTTTTTGAACATGTCCATTTGCCTTTGACCTCCAAAAACTAGCACATGGAGGAAACGGAACCGTAATGATAAACTCTTGGTCCCGAGTTTTTTGGTTATCAGTTTTATCATAAGAATTGCAAAGGTCCCCAGGGTTTTCCCCTTGGTTTCCAAAATTCTATCTTCTTCAGAAGGGTCTTTGGACATATTTTAAAATTTGCAAAATGGGCATTACTAAATTTATCTGAGATATACTTGTACAACCACCAGAATTTCCCATCCTACTTACAGTAAGGTTTTGACTTTCTGAAAGTATAGAAAGGATTAAATTTAGAGATGATAACGATAATGGAATTATAAGTCAGCACACTTGAAAAAATAACATCAAAGGGAATAAAAGGAGCAGCTCTACTTCCTAAATAAGATTTTATTTCTGGACCATTGGGAAAAGCCACAGATAACACTGAAAGTGAATGGAATTTAAAGATAGGGAGACACTTCACAAGCAAAGACAGAATGACAGAAAGAGACCTCCAGGAATTGGCACAAAGACAGGACCAAAGTGCAGGTCATGGACTCCTCCTTCAGTAACTCAAAATGGATTCCTCAAACTGCTGAGTCCTAGGCTTCACCTCCAGGTCTAACACAAAAGAACTTCAGAGGTAAAGCTTGAAAATTTGCATTTTAATGAGTGCTTCCAGGTAAGTCTTCCTTAAACCCATTTAATTTTGAAAATCACTGCTCAAGACATGCTGTGTCATAGTGTAGCCACCAACCACATGGGGCTGTTTACATTTAAATGTTAATTAATTAACCAAGAAAATTAAAAATTTAATTCCTTAGTTGCACGACTCTTATTTGAAGGGTTTTATCACCATATGTGGGTACCAGCTACCATACTGTACAGCACATAGAACATTTGGATCCTTGCAGAAAAGACTATTAGACCCAACAGTTGTGTTGTGTACATAAGCTTATGCTGTCCTTTCCTCCAAAATCAAATCCCCTGTTCTATGCTCCATTCCCTTTCCCTGGAAAATTACTCTAACCTATTCTGTACCTGTATTAGAGCACTGACACTGGCGATTTTATTAGGAAAAAAAAAAATTAAAAACCCAAGACTATTATCTATCAATATTGAACACAAAACGCGCTATATTCATTATACATCTTAATTTTCCTTTCTTTTTTTTTTTTTTTTTTTTTTTTTTTTTTTTTTTTTTTTTTTTTGAGATGGAGTCTTACTCTGTCTCCCAGGCTGGAGTGCAGTAGTGCAATCTCGGCTCACTGCAACCTCTGCCTTCTGGGTTCAAGTAACTCTCCTGCCTCAGCCTCCCGAGTAGCTGGGGACTACAGGTGCCCACCACCATGCCCGGCTAATTTTCCTTTTGTATTTACAATTAACTCATGAAACACATTTCAGTAGCTGCATTTTACTGATAATATAAATCTGAGTAAATTCCTACTTTAAGAAACAAATATTAAGCGTGTACCTCCTCTTGGTAGGTACTGTTCTAAAACTGGGTGGGAGGAGGAGAGTGCAATATTATATATAAACACAAAAAATCAAAATTGCTGCCACCATAGTTTTCACTATTGTGGGTAGAGACAGGCAAGAAACAAGTAAATAAGTCAATTATTTGAAGAATGCATGTCAGATTTTGCTATCAAGCAAAGTATTTCAGATTATGTAAGGAGAAAATAAATACTGAAAGAGTAAGGTAAGTGTTTTGTTTCATTTAATTTAATTTAGGAGAGCTAAATAATTAAACATGAGGCCAAAGTACATAAGAAAGTGGCAGTCTTTTATTGCAAATATGCACACACTCTCGGGCGAAGTTCTCTGGTCCTCAGGTGTGGGGGGCCAGGGAAGTCTCGCGGCACTCTCGGGTGATGTTCTCCCGTCCACAAATGCGGGGGCCGAAGAAGTCACGCTGGCTCCTGCCAGTGGCAGACTTTTATGCATTGGTACTGGAAGGGGGAGGGCAGTGGGTGGGATAAGGGTGTGATAGGGGCGTCTCCATAGGCGTGGCCGGGTAAGTTTCGATCTCTTTGGATTGACATCACCTGGCGCATGCTCGGTTGATCTGCATCTTCCCGGGGCGGGCTGCATTTTCCCCGCACGCGGGAAAGTTAGTGAGGAAGAACCCGGAAGCAACATGGATTATGCCTTCTTGTTCACCTTCCTCCATCTTGTTCTTTCTCCTTCACCCAAACAGTAAGACCAAACAGCTAGTAACTGGTAAAATTAATATTCATACTCAATTATATTTCATCCTATTATGAGTACTTTCTTTGTAAACTAAAAATTTTCTGGATACATAAAAAAAAAAAATTCTGTTACCCTGAGTCACCAACAATCCCTTCTTTAACTTATTCAAAAAGAAGGGGAAGAGTCTTTTCTGGAATAGAGGTAGAACAGGGCATGACTGAGCACTTGGAATCACAGGGGAACATGATTTCAGGAACTGAGGAAATGGAAGGTAGCATATAACTAAATTAAGAATGAGATTTTTCTTAAAAATCTAGGTGGGATATGAGACAAAAGGAAATATATGTCTGTCTCAAGTCTTTCCAACTTACTTTACCAAAAGAGGAGTGAAATTTTATTTTTATCTGTATTCACTGTGTGTTCGTAGTGTATTCGTCTTTAGAGTTCAGATATGCAGCTCTGCAGCACCCTTTCTTAACCTTATTTTATTCTATTCTTTAACTATATAGGGTATTTGTAAATGCAAAGTCAGGTAAGCAAAAATAAAGTCATTTTTTAAAAAGTTCATTCAAAGTGGTTGAAATGTAACTCTGAAGTTTCTTCCCTCCAGGCTGGTGAATTTAATTTCAGTGATTTTTGTGCATGTGCACATACAAACATATGTACATACACATATACATTCTCAACAAATAGGCAAAGACGACTTAGTCTTAATGCCTTAGTGTAAGGCAACACTCAAGTGCTTCACCTCCACACAAATTAGTCACTGTTCTAGAGTTGAAGTCAGAAGCTGAGATGATTGAGAGACACACTTAAAACAGAAATCTGCTGGGGTTTGGTGCTTAGGACCTAACTTCCTTAAGCACCTGTCTGGGCTATCTGCATGAAGGTCTTGCTGCTTTCCTGGGAATACCTCTATACATCAAGGTGTACATCCCCACTTCCAGCAGCAGCTTCCAGAGAATTCACAATATCTGCCTTCTCCTCACTTCATTCTTTCTTAAAGTTAAGGCTTAAAGTATTTACTTCTCTCACTTGCCATTCAAAATATCTGTCAAATTAGTTAGATTTCTTCAATGAGTTACATTTCTGCAAAGGAAGGAAGAAATTTTGTTTTCATGGAGTTTTTGGCCTCCCTTTTTATTTTTAAGGACACTTACGATTACATTGGGTCCATTCAGATAATCTAAGTTAATTCTTCATTTGAAGGTCAGCAGATTAGCAACATTAATTCATTCTACACCCTTATTTCCCTTTGCCATGTAACATAACATGTTTGTAGGTTCTGAGGATTAGGGCATGATCATCCCTGGGGACTATTAGTTTGCCTACCGCAACTTTTTATGTCAAAACAGCAACTACAACAACAGAAATAAAATAAACTATAAATTATCTGATAGTCTTTCAATTGTTTTATTGAGAACTTTATAATTTTGATTTGCAAGTAGCTGTGTTACAACTGAGAAGCAGAGAAAGAGACAAGGACGTCATGCCGTCACTACTCTATGAAATAAAATGAGAAGTATTAAGTAGTCAATATAAAATAGATTTAAAGTGAGTCAGAGAGAGTGGACGCTTCTAAGTAATTATCTGTGGGACCCAGATTTGTAGTTATATTTTAATTCTTTCTTTCTGGTGCCTCCCTGTTTCAGTGCTTGGTTTGTTCTTTTCCTGAAGCTTAGTTCCCTATCTCCAGCCTAAGCTATCATTACTCTCACACTAAAAAGAATATTGATGAGAGCACTGGGAGACTAGACTTTGAATCTCAGCTTTTCCACTGGGTAACTCCTATTCCCCGGTTAATTTACTTTCTGCCTCTAATATTTAGTTTCTCCATAGGTAAAAAAAAAAAAAAAAAGCAATGAATTAGACTACATAGTAACACAATTGTTTATTAAATAAGAACCACGGTGGCAGATTCTGGACTTGGAACATGGATACAATATAATTTAATGCTCAATAGTTCTATAATTGTTATCTCTACTTTACAGATAAGGAAATTGAGGCCCAGAGATCGTAAGTAGCATTTCTTAAAGTAACGCAGTTTGCACATCGAAACATAACCTCATATGTTCTCACATAGTATAGAATACTTTTGTAATGCATAAAGTATAAAAACCTCTCATTTAATAATTTTAATGTCATTCAAATGGAAATGTGTGAATGTTTATAAAACAGAAATTTGCACACAATATCCAATCTATGTCTGTGCAATAAATTCATGTAAATGCCACAAATTCCAAATGATGTATTCAAAAGTGAGGGGAGCAGAAGGGCTCAATTTCCCAAGCTGCTGAGTCTTTGCTGCAGGCAGATTCTAGCTCTGATGAAATTAATGTCTGCCCAAACATAGGAACAGAGCCAACCTGAGAATCAATGCCAGTTAAAGCTTCCAGCTCTTCGGGTGTAACTCTTACTTTTCATAGAATACAGTGGAATTCCTTTCATCACTATAAAATGCTAATAGGAGCATTTGGATTAAAAAATCCATATGATGCACTAAAGTTTTTAGAAAATGAAGCTACAAGAATAACGGAAAATCTAAAGGAAACCATATGTGCACATCTATGTCATGGTTGTCTGTTAAAATGAAAGTACTGGAAGATCAACGAGGCATTATTGCCTCTTGTGAGTTTCTTTTCAAGCTTACTGAGTCTACCATACCTGCTATCACTACACCTGTGTTACAGACCATTCACTGTTCCTTAAATAACAATCAGAGCTAACGGTGACAGAGCATTCTAGGTACCAAACACTACATTAAGTAGGTTTATAAGCGTTACTCATTTTTCATAAATATCTTATATAAGTGGGTATTATTATTAACCAAATTTAGTAACTGAAGTGACAGAGGATTACAGGTGTTAACTAATTTGCCCATGATTGTACAGTTAACAAGATGTAGAGTAGCCAAGTTCCTTTATTGAGGGCTCATGCTATAGATAGGTTCAATTTAATAGAGCAATATTGTTCCTCTGAATAAAAGCACTATTTTTTGTCTGTTTCTCCACCATTGTGTGCCCTTTGGAAAACTAACACCATTCTGTTGCCCAGGCTGGAGTGCAGTAGCACAATCTCAGTTCACTACCACCTTCACCTCCCAGATTCAAGTAATTCTCCTGTCTCAGTCTCCTGAGTAGCTGGGATTACAGGCACACACCACCATGACCACCTAATTATTATTATTATTATTATTATTATTATTATTATTATTTTTAAGTAGAGACAGGATTTTTCCATGTTGGCAAGGCTAGTCTCGAACTCCTGAGGTCAAGTGATCCACCTGCCTCAGCCTCCCAAAGCACTGGAATTACAGGTGTGAGCCACCACGCCCAGCCCAATAACACCATTCTTTACCTTTTCTTCCCACTTCATCTTCCACTGACCCACATAGAATCTTTCCCATAGAAGGTGATCAACAAACTATCTTAAAGTTAATAAATTATTCTAGATATAAATGGAAATTCCATACGCATATTTATTTTTCCAAGTTTGTCATCATTCTCATCAATCATGACCATCATCCTCACCTGACAAATTAATAACCATAAGAGTCCATATCATAGGCTTAACATTTTATTGACACATAATTGAAAATAACAAGGAGAGTAATTACTTTTGGACCACCAGTTTTTACTTTTTCTTAGCTACATACTTCAATTTTAAAAACTTGTTGGTTAACATTTATTTAGTATAAACCCATCTGTGTGTCTAAAGACCTTTAGTCACAGGAATTACTTCTGTCCTTCCATCTGCTTTTGAATTTATTAGATTTCTAAAACTCTTCTAGGGAGCTGTTGAATTTTTGCCAGTCTATACATCTGAAAAGATGAAATCCTGAGATGTAACACTTACTTTAGGGATATGTTTGTACAATATTTTTGTAAGCAGCTAAGATACTTTAAGGACTATTGAAAGGCTAATTTTCTACTCAGGATTTTATCAAATAAAGACGGCATCTAAATAAAAAATATTTTGAACTCAAGATACAGTAGTTAAGTTTCCTTGGGTGGGCAATATTAGTCTTGAGAAATAAACATGTATGTATAAGAACTAAGAGATCAGTAGAAGGGTGACCCAAAGAAGGTCCTTGACAGCTTTGGCAATAAAGTCCTCAAACCCCACTGAACATTACAGTTGGTATTTTCTGTGAATTACTTTTCTTTTGGCCATTCTTGCCTGCATAGCCAACGTGCTAATCAGCTAGTTTTGAATTTTTATTCATTTGTCAGATGACAATTGAAGACTACAGTTGCGTGAAGAAGAAATACTAATATTCATTTTGATTCCTGGGCAAGATGGCCAAATAGGAACAGCTCTGGTCTGCAACTCCCAGTGCAACCAATGCAGAAGGTGGGTGATTTCTGCATTTTTAACTAAAGTACCCAGTTTATCTCACTGAGACTGGTTAGACAGTGGGTGCAGCCCAATGAGGGTGAGCCAAAGCAGGGTGGGGTGTCACCTCACCCAGGAAGCACAAAGGGTCAGGGAATTCCCTCCCCTAGCTAAGGGAAGCCATGAGGGACCGTGCTGTGAGGAATGGTGCACTCCAACCCATATACTACACTTTTACCATGGTCTTTTCAACCCACAGACCAGGAGATTCCCTTGAGTGCCTATACCACAAAGGCCCTGGGTTTCAAGCACAAAACTGGGTGGCCATTTGGGCAGATTCTGAGCTAGCTGCAGGAGTTTTTTTCATACCCCAGTGGCACTTGGAACACCAGTGAGACAGAACCATTTACTGCCCTGGAAAGGGTGCTGAAACCAGGGAGCCAAGTGGTCTTGCTTAGTGGATCCCACCCCAACGGAGCCCAGCAAGACAAGATGCACTGGCTTGAAATTCACACTGCCAGCACAGCAGTCTGAAGTTGACCTGACACACTTGAGCTTGGTAGGGGGAGGGAAGTCCACCATTACTGAGGCTTGAGTAGGTAGTTTTCCCCTCACAGTGTAAACAAACACTGGGAAGTTTGAACTGAGCAGGGCCCATGCAGCTCACCAAAGCTGCTGTAGCCAGACTGCCTCTCTAGATTCCTCCTCTCTGGGCAGGTCATCTCTGAAAGAAAGGCAACAGCCCCAGTCACGGGCTTATAGATAAAACTCCCATCTCCCTGGGACAGAGCACCTGGGGGAGGGGTGGCTGTGGGCACAGCTTCAGCAGACTAAAACGTTCCTGCCTGACAGCTTTGAAGAAAGCAGTGGATTTCCTAGCACAGTGCTTGCTCGGGCTCTGCTAAGGGACAGACTGCCTCCTCAAGTGGGTCCCTGGCGCCTGTACCTCCTGACTGGGAGACACCTCCTAGCAGAGGTCGACAGACACCTCATGCAGGAGAGTTCTGCCTTGCATTTGGCAGATGCCCCTCTGGGACAAAGCTTCCAGAGGGAGGAGCAGGCAGCAATCGTTGCTGTTCCACAGCCTCTGCTGGTGACACCCAGGCAAACAGGGTCTGAAATGGACCCCTAGCAAACTCCAGGAGACCTGCAGAAGAAGGGCCTGTTAGAAGGAAAACTAAGAAACAGAAAGTCAGAACATCAACATCAAGAAAAAGGGTGACCATGCAAAAACTCCATCTGAAGCAAAAACTCATCAACAGCAAAGACCAAAGGTAGATAAATTCACAAAGATGAGGAAAAACCAGCACAAAAAGGCGGAAAATGCCAAAAACCAGAATGCCTGTTCTCCTCCAAAGGATCACAACTCATCACCAGCAAGGGACGAAACTGGACAGTGAATGAGCCTGACAAATTGACAGAAGTAGGCTTCAGAAGGTGGGTAATCACAAACTCCTCCAAGCTTAAGGAGCATGTTCTAATCCAATGCAAGGAAGTTCAGAACCTTGATAAAAGGTTACAGGAACTGCTAACTAGAATAACCAGTTTAGAGAACATAAATGACCTGATGGAGCTGAAAAACACAGCATAAGAACTTTGTGAAACATACACAAATATCAATGGCCAACTCGATCAAGCAGAAGAAAAGGATGTCAGAGATTGAAGATCAACTTAATAAAATGAAGCATGAAGACAAGAATAGAGGGAAAAGAATGAAAAGGAATGAACAAAACCTCCAAAAGATATAGGACTATGTGAAGAGACCAAACCTATGTTTGATTGGTGTACCTGAAAGGGACAGGGAGAATGGAACCAAATTGGAAAACACACTTCAGAATATTATCCAGGAGAACTACCCCCAATCTAACAAGACAGGTCAACATTCAAATTCAGGAAATACAGAGAACACCACAAAAATACTCCTTGAGAAGAGCAACCTCAAGACACACAATCGTCAGATTCACCAAGGTTGAAATGAAGGAAAAGGTCTTAAGGGCAGCCATAGAGAAAGGTCAGGTTACTCACAAAGGGAAGATCATCAGACTAATAGCAGATCTCTCTGCAGAAACCTTACAAGCCAGAAGAGAGTGGGAGCCAATTTTCAACATTCTTAAAGAAAAGAATTTTCAACCCAGAATTTCATATCCAGCCAAACTAAGCTTCATAAGTGAAGGAGAAATAAAATCCTTTACAGACAAGTAAATGCTGAGGGATTTTGTCACCACCAGGCCTGCCTTACAAGAGCTAAATAAGGGAAAAAAAAAAAAAGACAGTACTCATCACTGCAACAATATACAAAAATGTAAAGACCATCAACACTATGAAGAAACTTCATCAACTAATGGGCAAAATAACCAGCTAGCATCATAATCACAGGATCAAATTCATACACAACAATATTAACCTTAAATGTAAATGGGCAAAATGCGCCAATTAAAAGACATAGACTAGCAAATTGGATAAAGAGTCAAGACCCATCAGTGTGCTGTATTCAGGAGACACCTCACATGCAAAGACACATGTAGGCTCAAAATGAAGAGATGGGGGAAGGTTCATCAAGCAAACAGAAAGAAAAAAAAAGCAGGGATTGCCATCCTAGTCTCTGATAAAACAGACTTTACCAACAAAGATCATAAAAGACAAAGAAGGGCATTAGATAATGGTACAGGTATCAATGTAACAAGAAGAGCTAACTATCCTAAATATATATGCACCCAATAATGGAGCACCCAGATTCATAAAGAAAGTTCTTACAGACCTACAAAGAGACTTTGACTCCCACACAATAATAGTGGGAGACTTTAACACACCACTGTCAATACTAGACAGATCAATGAGACAGAAAATTAACAAGGACCTTAACAAGAACTTGAACTTGGCTCTGGACCAGGCAGACCCAATAGACATCTACAGAACTCTCCACCCTAAATCAACAGAATATACATTTTCTTAGCACTGCATAGCACTTATTCTAAAATCGACTATGTAATTGGAAATAAAACACTCCTTAGAAAATGCAAAAGAAAGAAAATCATAATAAATAGTCGCTCAGACCACAGTGCAACCCAATTAGAATGCAAGATTAAGAAACTCGCTCAAAACTGAACAACTACATGGAACCTGAACAACCTACTCCTGAATGACTACTGGGTAAATAATGAAATTAAGGCAGAAATAAATAAGTTCTTTGAAACCAATGAGAAAAAAGAGACAATATACCAAAATCTCTGGGACACAGCTAAAGCAGTGTTTGGAGGGAAATTTATAGCACTAAATGCCCACAGGACAAAGCAGGAAAGATCTAAAATTGACACCCTAACATCACAATTAGAACAAATAGAGAACCAAGAGCAAACAAATTCAAAAGCTAGCAGAAAACAAAAAATAACTAAGACCAGAGCAGAACTAAAGGAGATAGAGACGTGAAAACACTTCAATAAATCAATCAATCCAGGAACTGACTTTTTGAAAAGATTAACAAAACAGGTAGACTGCTAGCCAGATTAATTAAGAAAAAAAGAGAGAAGAATCAAATGGACACAATAAAAAATGATAAAGGGAAGATCACCATTGATCCCACAGAAATGCAAACTACCATCAGAGAATACTGTAAACACCTCTACACAAACCAGAAAATCTAGAAGAAATTGATAAATTCCTGGACACATACCCCCTCCCAAGACTAGCAAGGAAGAAGTCGAATCCCTTAATAGGCCAATAACAAGTTCTGATATTGAGGCAGTAATTAATAGCCTTCCAACCAAAAAAAGTCCAAGATCAGATGGATTCACAGTCGAATTTTACCAGAGGTACAAACAGGAGCAGGTACTATTCCTTCTGAAACTGTTGCAAACAATAGAAAAAGAGGGACTCCTCCCTAACTCATTTTATGAGGCCAGCATCATCCTGATATCAAAACCTGGCAGAGACACAATAAAAAAAGAAAATTTCAGGCCAGTATCCCTGATGAACTTCAAAAATCCTCAATAAAATACTGGCAATCTGAATTGAACAGCACATTAAAAAGCATATCCACCACAATGAAGTTGGCTTCATCCCTGGGATGTAAGACTGGTTCAAAAAATGCAAATTAATAAACGTAATCCATCCCATAAACAGAACCAATGACAAAAAACACATAATTATCCCAATAGATGCGAAAAGGCCTTTGATAACATTGAACACCTCTTCATGATAAAAACACTCAATAAACTAGGTATTAATGGACCATATCTCAAAATAGTAAAAACTATTTATGACAAACCCACAGCCAATATCATACTGAATGGGCAAAAGCTGGAAGCATTCCCTTTGAAAACTGACACAAGACAACGATGCCCTCTCTCACCACTCCTATTCAACATAGTATTGGAATCTCTGGCCAAGGCAATCAGGCAAGAGAAAGAAATAAAGCACATTCAAACAGGAAGAGAGGAAGTCATATTATCTCTCTTTGCAGGTGACATTATTGTATATATAGAGAACCCCGTTGTCTCAGCCCCAAAACTCCTGAAACTGATAAGCAACTTTAGCAAAGTCTCAGGATATAAAATCAATGTGCAAAAATCACAGGCATTCCTATACACCAATAATAGACACACAGAGAGTCAAATCATGAGCAAACTCCCATTCACAATTGCTACAAAGAGAATAAAATACCTAGGAATACAACTTACAAGGGACGTGAAGGACCTCTTCAAGAAGATCTACAAATTACTGCTCAAATAAATAAAAGACGACACAAACAAATGGAAAACAATTCCATGCTAATGGATAGGAAGAATCAATATCATGAAAATGGCCATATGACCCAAAGTAATTTATGGATTCAATGCTATTCCCATCAAGCTATCACTGGCATTCTTCACAGAATTAGAAAAAAACTACTTTAAATTTCATGTGGAACCAAAAAAGAGCCCATACAGCCAAGAAAATCCTAAGCAGAAAGAACAAAGCTTGGTGCATCACACTACCTGACTTCAAACTATACTACAAGGCTACAATAACCAAAACAATATGGTACTGGTACCAAAACAGATATATGGTCCAATGGAAAAGAACAGAGGCCTCAGAAGTAACACCACACATCTACAACTATCTGATATTTGACAAATCTGACAAAAACAAGCAATGGGGAAAGGATTCACTATTTAGTAAATGGTGCTGGGAAAACTGGCTAGCCATATGCAGAAAACTGAAACTGGATGCCTTCCTTACATCTTATACCGAAATTAACTCAAGATGGATTAAAAGTTTAAATGTAAAACCTAAAACCATAAAAACCCTAGAAGAAAACCTAGGCAATACCATTCAGGACATAGACTAAAACATCAAAAGTAATGGCAACAAAAGCCAAAATTGACAAATGGAATCTAATTAAGCTAAAGAGCTTTTGCACAGCAAAAGAAACTATCATCAGAGTGAACAGGCAACCTAAAGAATGGGAGAAAATTTTTGCAATCTATCCATCTGACAAAGGTCTAACATCCAGAATCTACAAGGTAATTAAACAAATTTACAAGAAAAAGCAAACAATCCCAACAAAAAGTAGGTGAAGGATATGAGCACTTTTCAAAAGAAGACATGTATGCAGCCAAAAACATATGAAAAAAAAAGCTCATCATCAATGGTCATTTGAGAAATGCAACTCAAAACCACAGTGAAATATCATTCCATGCCAGTTAGAATGGCAATTATTAGAAAGCCAGGAAACAACAGATGCTGGAGAGGATGTGGAGAAATAGGAAAGCTTTTACACTGCTGGTGGCAATATAAATTAGTTTAATCATTGTGGAAGGCAGTGTGTCAATTCCTCAAGGATGTAGAACTAGAAATACCATTTGATCCAGCAATCCCATTACTGGGTATATACCTCAGGGATTGTAAATAATTCTACTGTAAAGACACATACACATGTATGTTTATTGCAACACTATTCACAATAGCAAAGGCTAAGAACCAACCCAAATGCCTATCAATGTTAGACTGAATAAAGGAAATGTGGCACATATACACTATGGAATACTATGCAGCCACTAAAAAAGAATGAGTTCATGTTCTTTGCAGGGACATGGATGAAGCTGGAAATCATCATTCTCAGCAAACTAACACAGGGACAGAGAAACAAACACTACATGTTCTCACTCATAAGTGGGAGTTGAACAATGAGAACATATGGACACAGAGAGGGGAATATCACACACCAGGGCCTGTCATGGTGTGAGGGCTAAGGGAGGGATAGCATTAGGAGAAATACCTAATGAAGATGATGGGTTGATGGGTGCAGCAAACCACCATGGCACATGTATATCTATGTAACAAACCTGCACATTTTGTACATCTATCCCATAACTTAAAGTATAATACATATATAAAAATATTAACTTCATCTTTTTTATTGCAAATCAGATGCATGAATAAAAATTGTGAATTCCTAAGTCACCCTGACATATTAATTTGATTATTATCATTATTACTGTTAGTACCCATTGTGTTAAGAATTTCACAAGCACTACTCATTTAGTTTTATAACTCCCTAAAGCAATTATCATGACTCTCTTCATTTGAATATTGAGGATATTGAATTGAGAGAGGTAAAATAATGTATCTAAGTGCACACAGTTAATTTATACCTTTTCTGATAACAATTTTAAATTGTTATCTCTTTACCCACTGATTGTACCTGTCACTGGTAATTTTGGATAGTGAAAATGGCTAGATGAGCTTAAATTCCACATCTGCTGCTTTCTGTCAATTTGGGCAAGTAGCTTATCCCCTCTGGATGTCCTCAGGACATCCATTTTCTATTTAAAATTGATGCAAATAACATTGGTCTTAAGATATTGTGAATTTAACACCGGGCATGGTGGCTCATGCCTGTAATCCCAGCACTTTGGGAGGCTGAGGTGGGTGGATCACGTGGTCGGGAGATCGAGACCATCCTGGCTAACACAGTGAAACCCCGTCTCTACTAAAAGTACAAAAAGTTAGCTGGGCATGTTGGCCTGCACCTGTAATACCAGCTACTCGAGAGGCTGAGGCAGGAGAATCACTTGCACCTGGAGGTGGAGGTTACAGTGAGGCTGAGAATACAACACTGCACTCCAGTCTGGGCATCATAGTGAGACTTGGTCTCAAAAAAAAAAAAAAGATATTTGTGAATTTAATATTATAATGTATGTAATAATAATCAATAATCAAAAAGTCCCAAGCATAGCAAATTGTAAATAAGTAATAGTTTATTATTTCTTTAGTTAAATGTTCAGTAAAAATTCCTTCATTTTCTCATTCATTCATCTGTACAAACATCATATGTATATTGAAAAACCTAATCTATATCAAGCACTGAGCATATGCTGATATCTAAAACAGAAAATGTTATTGCCCTGGAGGAAACTTTGATTTCATTAGTAGATAAATATTACCCATAGCAAATTCTAAGAAAATAAATAGATTCAAAGGCAAGAATTAAAGAAATTAGCTTTTATAAATAAAAAGAACAATGAGGAAGAATAATAACACAGAATTTTGAGTTAATGGGTTTCAGGGATCTTTGCTGTACTGTGAGCTTATCCACTCAGATTTTGTTTCAATGATATCACATAATTTTGTTGCATAAGCCAATATAATTCAAAAACTCTCATACTGTTTATGTAGCATTGTACTGACCCAACCTGTTGCAATTTAATCTTTGCATATATTTTCGTGACATGCTCCCCACAAAACAAAACAGAACAAAAACCAGTTTCTGCCACAGTCAACGTGCTTTGCACTACAAAGAGAAAATGTTCATTTTTTCTCTTCGTCTTCCAAATATTTTTCTGTTTTCTCTGCAATAATGTCAATGTCATAGGCATTTGTCCTTTCCAAATTAACCATCAGACATGTCTTTACCATGATTATCCTGGCTTTGCTTTTCCATATTGACAACCAGATTCTACTTGACTGATTGTAGATTGTTTGCCCCCTACCTGTTATTTAAAAGCACATATTTCAACATAGTGAATTTCCTAAACTACAGTTGATTTCAGTCAATTTTCTTTAGCTCATTTTTAATTCTCTTCATGCAGTCTTTTAAAAAATCCAATATGATGTTTTGTGCGGTGCCATTTGACAATTTGAAAACTGATTATGCTGTGATCATAGCCATGTGCAACAACTCCACTTTCCTTCAAGTTTAGGATGGCAAAATGAACAATATTAGTTGATGATTCTGGTAGGGTGGTAACTTGATATACTAAAAACACAAAAGACCAGAACTCAAAAGATCTAGATACATCCTAATCATGTCATTTCTCGATTTAAAGCCAGTTAAAGCCCAGCCTCCTGAGTAATACGTATGAGGCCATCACCATATGTACCATAATCTGAGCCTTCTTCTCTGGCTCCCAATTTTGACAACTATCTTCCAGCCGTGTTGCAGATCTTTGCGTTTTCTCACCTTATTTCTTTTCCTACTTGTTGTTATTTCTCTCTTGACTTTTTGATGAAACTAACTCCTACCCACTGTTCAAGGTTTAACTTAGACATTACTTCTTTCTTATGGCTTAGTTCACCTGTTTCCCAAACTTATGTAAGATAGAACTACTTCAGAAAGTCCTTCAACCCATAGATTTCCATACCTACTGAATGGTTGTTTTAAGGGCACTTGAGATTTGCTTCAATAAGGTATGGTAAGACATGCAGACATGAAAATGACTGTCATCAAATAAGTTTTTATACCTAAATATCCCTAGAAACAGCAGGCAAGACATGCCGCCCAAGGCCACACAGGGAAGCACCAGGGTTAGTCAGGAGGCAGAGGAAACGAGAGGAAAACATGGATGAGAGCCTTTATTGTGGTTTTCATGGGAAGAAACAAGTGAGGCAGGAGGAGCCAATTTAGGTTTGCAAGTATGAATAATATCTGCAGGCTCTGAGGCATAGAGGCTGTCTCTATTTGTCTGATACCCGGCCCTGGGATGATTAAGACAGGGGAATAACGGTCCAAAGAATGATAGCTCCATAGAGGAGGTGGTTAGGGGCGTGGGCTTGGGATTGTTCCGTGTTCATTTGAAAGGTGCCCTCCCAGGGGAGTTGTTTCTTATCTCTAGGAATCAGCTATTCCAGGGAAGGGCCATTCCTCCAATGTCAGCAAGGACAGTAAGATGTCCAAGCATCAGAAAATGCAAGGGGAAAAAAAGCGTGATTAATACTTAACTTTCTTTAGGAAACATTGTTAACTTCTAAAGTGCCCTCATGAAGTCCCAGTTCCAATAACAGTGGTGAAATAGCTTGCGTAAGAATAATCTTCCTGTATATAACAACTATAAACTGTTCATGAATTGGAGTCAAGAGTAGAAAAAAACTGAAAAGAATGTGACTCTGATAATAGGTATACCACTGGATAAGATCTATGTTTCAAAAGTATTTTCCCTGGTATTTCTCCATGTTTGCATTATATGGGGCCACAAAAACTCAAGCAGGAATAGCAATAACAATAATTTTAGATGAGGTGCCAAAGAAAGAATGTAGGGTATCAGAGTGTCTGGAAACTGAGGAGGAAACTAAAGAAAGTGGCGGCTTTAAGTCTGTGTATAAATCTTCCACAAACCTTTGGCCAACTCTGAACTGTTCACACATACGCAGGCTCCAAGAAGACTCTCAGAAAACAACAGAAGACAGAAAACTGACCAGAGATCTCAACTGTTGTAACAGGAGAAAAACACACATTGAAGTTTGAATTCCACCTAGTTAGAAGTTTGATAAATACTTTCCGTTGCAATTCCACATCTAAGTCATGCAGCGTAAAGTTGGGTCACTATAAAAATAAACCCTATTAATCATTGTCTTCTAATTAGTCTATTTAGACCATTTGCATTGAAATTATTTCTTGAGATGCACTGCTTAAATATAGGTTTTTTTAAAAAAGTTTGTGTCCACTGTTCCCTGGTCCTCTGTTTTTCTTTTCTTGCCTTCTTGTGAATTATTCACTTTGTGTAATTCACTAAGATTCCATTTTGATTTATTTCAATGCTTTTTAAGAATATCACTTTGAACTATATTCTTAGTAACAACTATGTTTATTGAAATATACATATGCATCTTATCACAGTTTATTGGGATCAACATTTTACTACTTCAAATAAAGAGTGGAAACCTTGTTTTTATTTAGGTCCTTTTGACATTCCCACTTTTATATATTATTATCTTGAATATCAAATGCTTTTATAATTTTGACTTTGACCATCGTATATTATTTAGAAAACCATTGTTCTTACTCAGTGTATTAGTCTGTTTTCACACTGTATAAAGAGCTACCTGAGGCTGGATTATTTATGAAGAAAAGAAGTTTAATTGACTCAAAGTTCTGCAGGCTTAATAGGAAGCATGACTGGGAGGCCTCAGGAAATTTACAATCATGGCAGAAAGCAAAGGAGAAGCAAGTACCTTCTTCACATGGTGTCAGGAGAGAGAGTGAGAGCAAGAGCAAGAGGGCCAGTGAAAGCACACGTGAGAGAGAGAGAGAGAGAGAGAGAGAGAGAGAGAGAGAGAGAGAGAGAGAGAGAGAGAGACAGAAGGGGGAAGTGCCACACACTTAAACCATCAGATCTTGTGAGAACTCACTCATCATGAGAACAGCATGGGGGAAATTCACCCCATGATCAAATCACCTCCTACCAGGTTTCTCCTGCAATTTGACCTGAGAGTTTAGAACGGACACCAATACAAACCATATCACTCACATGTCTCCTTCTTCCATTATTGTTTCTTCCTTCCTGAGGCTCCAAGATTCGCTCTTTTATTATTTGGAAAAAAAATTGTTTTAACCATTTTTTAAGGGTAGGTCTGTAAGTAACAAATACTTTTATGTTTTCTGCATTTGAGAATTTATTTTTCCCTCATTATTTTTGATGACAGCTCTGCTGGCTATAGAATGAGTTGTTGCCAATTCTTTTCTTTCAGTATTTGAAAAATGCTGTGCGACTTCTTTCTTACCTCTATTACGAAAAAAATGAGAAAATGTTTAAATTGGTATTCCCCTATAGGATATACACCATTTTACTCTGGCTGCTTTCAAAAATTTTATTTTATTTTTTACTATTTTTCCAATTTTACTATAATGAATCTTGCTGTAGATTCTTTTAGGTTTGTCTTATTTGGAGTTTGCTCAGCTTCTTGTGTTTATGGGTTTATACATTGAGGCAAATTTGTGAAGTTAACAGCTATTATTTCTTCCTATGTCTTTACAGCCTCACTGTCTGTCCTCTTCCTCTGAAATTCATTCAAGTGATTCATCTAGGACCTTTAGTTATTATTCCACAGGTACCTGAGAACCTGTTCATTTTTCTCTCTTTTTAAAAATGTATACATAATATTTCACAGACTTATGGAGTAAATGAGATACTTTGTTATAGGCATAGAATGTGTAATGATCCAGTCAAGGTATTTGGAGAATCTCACTTTGACTATCATTTCTTTGTATTGGGAATATTTCAAGTCCTTTCTTCTAGCTACTTTGAAATATCCAATACTTTATTGCCAACTATAGTCACTCTACCTTCTATCGGACATTAAACTTACACCTTCTACCTAACTGTATGTTTACACTCATTAAGCAACCTCTCTTTATAGCCTCCTCCCAACCACATGCCCTCACTAGCTTTTGATATCTATTATTCTACTCTCTGCCTTCATGCAATCAACTTTTTAAGCTCCTACATACACAAGAGAATATGGGAATTTGTTTTTCTATTCCTGGCTTATTTCATGTATCATAATGACATCCACTTCCATCCACGTTGCTGCAAATGACATTATTTTATTCTTTATTTATTGTGAAAGAGTATTCTATTGTTTATCTATACCACATTCTCTTTATCCATTTTTTCCCATTTGTGGACATTTGTGTTGATTTCATATCTTTGCTATTGTGAATAGTACTGCAGCAAACATGCAAGTGCAAGTATGCTTTTAATACACTGATTTATTTTCCTGTGGATAAATATCCAGTAGTGAGATTGCTGAATTTTTTGGTAGTTCTATTTTTACTCTTTAAACAAATCTCCATACTGTTTTCCATAGTGGCTATGCTAATTTACATTCCCACCAGCAGTGTGTAACAGTTCCCTAATCTCTGCATCCTTGCCAGTGTCTGTTAATTTTTGTCTTTTTAATAATACCCATTTTAATTAGAATAAGATTATATCTCATGATGGTTTTGATTTGCATTTCCCTAATGATTAGTGATATTAAGAATTTTTGCATATTTGTTGGCCAATTGTATGTCTTCTTTTGAGAAATGTCTGCACATGTCCTTTGCTCACTTTTTTTTTTTTTTTCTAACGGAGTTTTGCTGTTGTTGCCCAAGCTGGCGGTCAATGGTGCAATCTTGGCTTGCTGCAACCTCCACCTCCTGGGTTCAAGCGATTCTCCTGCCCCAGCCTCCCGAGTAGCTGGAATTACAAGCATGCACCACCATGCATGGCTAATTTTTTGTATTTTTAGAAGAGACAGGGTTTCACCATGTTGGCCAGGCTGGTCTCAAACTCCTGACCTCAGGTGATCCGCCCACTTCGACCTCCCAAAGTACTGGGATTATAGGCGTGAGCCGCCATGCCTGGCCTGCTCACTTTTTAATGGGACTTTTTTTTTTTTTTTTTTTTAACTGTTGAGAAGTTTGAGCACCTTGTATATCCAAGATATTAGTTCCTTGAAAGATGAATAGTCTGCAAATATTCTCTCCCATTCAACAGGTTGACTCTTTACTCTGTTTTTAGTTTTCTTTGCTGTACAGAAGCCTTTTAGTTTACTATAGTCCAATTTGTCTATTTTTCATCTTGTTGATCACGCTTTGGAGAACTTGGCCATAAAATCTTTGTTTAGTCCAATGTTCTGAAATGTTTTTCTTTTTCTATTGATAGTTTTATATTTCCAGTCTTATATTTAATCTTTTAATTCAGGTTTTATTGATTTTTGTATAGAATGAGAGATAGAGGTCCACTTTTATTCTTCTGCATAGAGATATCAAAATTTTCTAACATCGTTTACTGAAAAGGGTATTTTCTTCCCAGTGTATATTCTTGGAGCCTTCGTTGAAAATCGGTTAGATGTAAGTATGTGGATTTATTTCTAAAGTCTCTATTCTGTTTCAATGGCCAATATTTTTGTGATTTATAACAATTTCATGCTTATTTTGTTACTGTAGCCTTGTAATATATTTTTGAGAAAGGTAGGGTGATGTCTCTAGCTCTATTCTTTATGCTCAGGATTGCTTTTGTTATTCATTCTCTTTATTGGTTCCTTACAAGTTTTAGAATCGGTTTTTCTATTACTGTGAAAAATGACATTGATATTTTGATAGGGAATCCATTGAATCTGTATATTATTTTCGGCAGTGTGGTTATTTCAACAATATCCATTCTCCTGATCCATTAGTGTGGCATATCTTTGTATTTGTTTGTGTCCTTTTCAATTTCTTTTGTTAGTGAGATACAGTTTTCCTTGCAGACATCATTCATTTCCTTGGTTAACTATATCACTAGGTATTTTATATACTTTTGGTAGTTATTGTAAATGGAAATGATTTCTTTATTTCTTTCTCAGTTCATTATTGGTGTATAGAAATTCTACTGCTTTTTCTATGCTGATTTTATATCCTGCCACTTTATTTAATTTATTTGTTAGATCTAAGAGATTTTTATTGAATTCTTTAGAAATCTTTCAGATATAAGATCACATCAGTAGTAAAGAGAAACAATTTGACGACTTCTTTTTCATTTTGCAGGCACTTTATTTTTTTTATTTTGCCTAATCACTCTGGCTAGGATGTCTGGTACTATACTGAATATGAGTGGTGAAGGTGGACATCCTTGTCTTGATCCTGTTCCTACATAAAAGGCTCCAGCTTTTCCTTATTGAGTATAACATTACCTGTGGGTTTGTCATATATAGCCTTTATTAGGTTGAGACATGTTTCTTCTAAGCCTAGTTTGCTGAGAGTTTTTATAATAAAACAATATTACTTTTTCAAATGCTTTGTCTGCATCTATTGAGATTATCTTTACGGTTTTTGTCCTTCATTCCATTAATGTGATAATTTGCATTTATTGATTCATGTATGTTGAACCATCCTTGCATCCCTGGGATAAATTGGACTTAATACAATTTTTTGACATGTCATTGGATTTGGTTCCAATATTTTGTTGACAATTGTTGCATCTATGTTTATCAGAAACACTGACATATAGTTTTCTCTTTTTGTTATGTCTTGTCTGGTTTTGGTATATGAATTATACTGGCCTGGTAGAATGACTTACAGGTAATGTCCTCCTCTTCATTTTTTTTTTTTTTTTTTTTTTTTTTTGGTAATACTTGAGGAGAAATGGTGATAGTTCATTGAAAGTTAAGTATATGATTTCAGTGAAGCTACCCAGCTCTGGAATTTCATTTCTTGCAATAATTTTTATTATTATTTCAATTCCATTACTCATTATTGATCTGTTTATTTTCTATTTTTTTTCTGATTCAATCTTTTTTATGGCTATGTAGTATTCTATAGTGTATATGTATCACATTTTCTTTATATTTTACCTTGTAATAATTTTGTGTTTGGTTTGTAATAGCCTGTCTAATTCCTTGAGATGAATCAATATATTAATGATTTGAAAGCCTTCTACTTTTTTGTTGCAAATGTTTATTGCTATAAACTTTACTGCTTTTGCTATATCTCATAGATTTTGATATGGTATGTTTCGATTTTCATTTGTTTCAAGATTTAAAAAAAATTTACCTTATGTCATTCTGGAACATGTTGTTTAATTTCCATGTATTAGGTACAGTTTGCAAAGTTTCTCTTGTTTTTGATTTCTAGTTTTATTTCATTGTGATCTGTCAAGATACTTAACATAATTTTAAGTTTTTAAAATTTGATGAGACTTGTTTTGTGCCCTAAAATATGGTCTACCTAGAGAATGTTCCATGTTGTTGGGAAAAATGTGTATTCTGTAGCTGTTGGGTAAAATGTTCTATAAATTTCTGTTGTGTTCATTTTCTTTAATGAGAAATTTAAATCCAAAATTTCTTTGTTAATTGTCTGTTTAGATAGTATTTCTAATCCTGAGAGTAAGGTGTTGAGGTCCACAACTGTTATTGTATTGAAGTCTATATCTCTCTTTAGATCTCATAATATTTGTTTTATGTATCTTGGCACTCTGGCGCTGAGTTTATATATGTTTATAATTCCTGTATTTTCTTACTAAATTGATCCCTTAATCATTATATAATGGCCTTCTTTGTTTCTTTCTACTGTTTTTGACCCAAAGTCTGTTTTATCTAATACAAATATAGCTGCTCCTCCTCTCTTTTGGTTTTCATTTGCATGGAATATATTTTTCCATCTCTTTACTTTCTCTGTGTATTTTTTTTACATGTGACATAAATTTCTTTTAGGCTGCAAATAGGCTGTGTTTATTTATACCTTCAGTTAATCTATCTCTTTTACATGGAAAGTTTAATCTGTAAATATTCAAGTTATTAATACTGGAGAGCTTATTCTTGTTATTTTATTAATTGATTTCTGGTTGTTTTGTATATTTTTTGTTCCTTTCTTTCTCTCTTATTGTTTGCCATTGCGGTTTGGTGGTTTACTGTAGTGAAAAATTTCAGTCTTTTCTTTGTGTGTTTGGTCTACCAGTGGTTTTTATATTTTCATGCGTTTTCATGATGACAGATATTATTCTTTTTTTTTTCCAGCTATAGGACTCCTTTAAGGATTTCTTGTATGGCCAGTCTAGTGGTGATGAATTCCCTTAGTATTTGCCTGTCTGGAAAAGACTTTATTTTTCCTTAATTTACAAGGGATACCTTAGCTGGATATAGTATGCTTGTCTGCCAGTTTTTTTCTTTTTTTTCTTTCATCACTTTGACTGTATCATCTCATTATCTCCCACTCTGTAAGGATTTTGCTGATAAATCCACTCTTAGTCTAATGGGGATTCCCTTATTAATGACTAGATGCTTTCCTCTTGCTGTTTTCAGAATTCTCTCTTTGTCTTTGACTTTAGATAGTTTAACTATAATCTGCCGTGAAGATTTTTCTACATTGTATCTAGTTGGGGATTTCTAGACCACCTGTATCTGGATGTCTAAATCTCTTGTGAGAATTATGAAGTTTTCATCTATTATTTTGTTTAATAGGTTTTCTAATTCTTTTATTTTCATTTTGCCTTCTGGAACACAAAATATTCAATATTTGGTGGTCTTCTGGTGTCCTATATGTCATGTAGGCTTTGCTCACTCTTTTTTGTTATTTTTTCTTTATTTTAGTCTGACAAGGTTATTTCAAAAGATCTGTCTTCAAGTTCTGAGGTTTTTTTCTTCTGCTTGATTTAATTTAGTGTTGAAGCTTTCAAGTGTATTTTGTATTTTATTCAAAATATTATTTAATTAATTCCAGAATTTTTATTCTCTTTTTAATGATATCTCTCTTGGTAAATTTCTCATTCATATTCTAAATTATTTTTATGATTACTTTGGATTATTTTGCAGTATTATCCTGTATCTCACTGAACTTTAATATTTCAAATTCTTTTTCCAGGACTTCATAAATTCCTTTTTTTTTTTTTTAAATTAGAGACAGAGTCTTACTCTGTTACTCAGGCTAGAGTGCAGTGGTACCATCCTAGCTCAGTGTAACCTTGAACTCCTAGACTCAAATTATCCTCCTACCTCTGTCTCCCATGTAGCTAGGGCTACAGGTACAAAGCCATTACACCTCACTAATTAAAAATAATTGTAAAGATATGGTCTCCTGATGTTGCCAAGGCTCATCTCAAGCTACTGGCCTCAAGTAATCCTCTTGTCTTGACCTCTAAAAGTGCTGGGACTTCAGGCATGAGCCACCAAACCAAGCCTGTAAATTTCTTTTTGACTGAAATCTGTTGCTGAAAAATTATTATATTTTTGGAAGTGTCACGTTTCCTCGGTTTCCCATGTTTCCTGTGTCCTTATATTGATAATTGTGCATCTAGTGTAATGGTTGCTTCTTCTATTTTTTTGAGTTTACTTCTGTAAGGGAAGATGTTTTCCTGAAGATGTATCTATGATGTTGGTTGGGCAGGGTACTTATGTTTTAAATCTGAGGACATGCAGAAGTATAGTCTCTGTATGATATCTTCAGTTATAAAGAGCATCAGTGATGTCTGTGATTTTCTCAGTAGCGTAGGGTGCAGTTGTCAATGAAGGCTGTGATGAAGTTTTTCTAGGGTCTGGGATGCCAGCTGGTCCTGTCTTCAGGTCCTAGTCATGGTTGCAGTGGGCTAAGAGGGCCTGTTTGGGGCCCCATGGCACTATACACTAGCACAAGACCAGGCAGGTGAATCCTTAAAACTCCTGGTGGTTCTTTCCTCTTTTTTTTTTTTTTTTTTTTTTTTTTTTTTTGAGATGGAGTCTCACTCTGTCACCCAGGCTGGACTGCAGTGGTGTGATGATCTCAGCTCACTGCAACCTCCGTCTCCTGGGTTCAAGCAATTCTACTGCCTCACCCTCCCAAGTAGCTGGGATTACAGGCTTGTGATGACACCCAGCTAATTTTTGTACTTTTTACAGAGACGAAGTTTCACTATGTTGGCTAGACTGCTCTTAAATGCCTGACCTCAAGCCATCCACCTGCCTCGGCCTCCCAAAGTGCTGGGATTACAGGCGTGAGTCACTATGCCAGGCTCAGGTGGCTTTCCTGAGGGTTGAGAATGGCAGCAGTGGGTTGGGTGAGTGGGTAGGCTCTTGAGCCCCTGGGCAGTGGGTATGGAATGACTGATGGTAGTAGCAGTCGTGAGACAACCCTCTGGAACCCATTCAGCCTGAACTAGTGTTGGTGGTGACTGTTTCTTGACTTAGTCTACTTTATCTCTGTTGCTTCTATTGAGTAAAGCCTATTTATCGGTCCTCAAGTTCACTGATTCCATTTTTTGTTACCTTTACTAATGAGTCCATCCAGTGAGATTTGTTTCAAAATTCTGCTATCATATTTTTCAGTATAATTTTCATTTTGTACTTTTTTATAACCTTTATTTCTTTGTTGAAATTTTTCTTTTTTTGATTTTTAAGAGTACTTACAATCAGTTATTGAATTATTTCTATAATGGTTGCTTTAAAATCTTTGTCAAGTGATTCTAATATCTCATTCATCTCAGTATTGGTATCAGTTGATTTTCTTTTCTTATTTCCAAGCTGTAATTTTTCTGATTCTTGGTATTATGAGTGATTTTTAAGAAGTTTTTCCTGGATATTTGGGGTGTGTGTGTGTGTGTGTGTGTGTAGGATTTATTAAGATATTTGAGTCATAAAAATTGCTTATTTTATTAGGGAATTATCTTCTGCTGGTTGACCATGCAAGTCTTGGCTTACATTTCTGGGCTTTGTTTCCAATGATGAACTAATTTTCAGAGCCTCTGTGGTGATATTTTTGTCTGCTCGGTTTATCTCATGTTGCCTGGCTTGCTTGGTGTTTTGTACACTACTCTTCCATTCCAGGGAGAAATCACGTCAAAATTTGTTGCTAGATTCGTGGTCAGAAAACACCAGGCATATGTCACTTTCTTTTGAGTATAAGGTTATAACATGCCCTACCTCTCTATTATTCTTCCAGATCCCATAATTGCATTCTTTGGTATTTACCTAAAATAGTTGAAAACTTATATCCTTACTCAAATCTGCATATGGATATTTATAACAGCTTTATTAACAATTACTAAACTTGAAGTAACTGGATAATCTCTGGTACACTGAGATAATGCAATATTATATAGCGCTAAAAATAAATGAAGTATTATGTCATTAAAAGACATGAAGGAAAGTTAAATGCACATTACCAAGTAAAAGAAGGCAATCTGAAAAGGCTGCATCTTGTATGATTCCATCTATATGATGTTCTGCAAAATGAAAAACTGTGAAGATAGTGAAAGAACCAGTGCTTACCAGGAGTTAGAGAGTTGAGCAGGATGAATCAGTAGAACAGAGAGGATTTTAAGGGTGGTGAAACTCTGTATGATGCTATGTTGGTGGATACGTCATTGTACACTTATCCCAGCTCACAGAATATGGAACACCAAGAATACATTCTAAAGGTAAACTATGGACTTTAAGTGATAATGATGTGCCAGTATAGGTTCATTTATTGTAACAAATATACTACTCTGGTATGGGACATTGATGGGAGAATGCTGTGTGTTTGTGGGGAATGGAAAGTAGTGTATGGATTTCTGTACCTTTTACGTGACTGTTGCTGGGAACCTAAAACTCTAAAAAATAAAGTTAATTAAGAAAATACCTCAAACACATTCTGTAGGAGTTATTTTAAGGTCTGAAAAGCATTTAGATAAAGCGTTGGCACACATTAAAATGTGTGAGACATAAAAAACTTAACTTTGACCCCTACATCACACTGTACACAAAGATTAATTCCAAAAAGATCACTGACATAAATGCATCAATTAAAACATTAAGGTTTGTGTAAGAAAGCATAGGAGAAAATATTTTATAACCTTGAGGTAGACAAAGATTCCTTGAACTAGCTTTAAAAACCACTACATTTTTCAAAAGATGAATTTGAGTTTATACACACACACACACACACACACACACACACACAGAGTTTTACTCACCCTGGAACACTGTTAGTTAAATAAAACAGCAGGACGGAGACTGGGATAAAACACTGGAGCATATATATCTAACAAAATATTTGTATTTAGAACAGAAGAAGAAATAAAAATCAGCAATGAAAACTCAATAACCCAAAAATAGGAGGCTTGAACAGACACATTACAAAAGAAGTTATACGAATAACAAGCACACAAAATGGTATCTAACATTATTATATATATGAAAATGCATATTAAAACCCCAATTACACGTTGTTTTATATCCACTAGAAGAGTTACAAAAACAAAACCAGAAAGACTGATGACATGCAATATTGGCTAGCATATGGAACAGTGAAACTCTCCACATACTTAGTATATGTGTAAAACTAACTATAAAACTACGTTGGATAGCTGAAGGCATTATCATATAAAATTAGACATACCTATATCCTATGACCCCATAATTCTATTCCTAGGTATTTATCGGAGAAAAAGAAAAGCTTGCGCCTGAAAAAAAGAAAAAAAAAAAAAACACTGGAAATGAACCAACTATCCATCAAAAGGAAACTGGATTAAGAAAATGTGGAATATACTCTGCAATAAAGAGTGAATTACTAAGACACTCAGCAACATGGATTAATCTCAGAAAACATCATGTTAAGTGAAAGGAACCAGAAACCAAAGTGCATATATGAATATGAGAGCAGGCAAAAGAATGTATTCTGATAAAAATCAGAACAGTAGTTACCTCATAAAATTAAACATGCAATACACAACTATTATATCATGGGACTGGTAGATCCAGGCATTCTTATCCTGTAGTTTTAACTTTTAACTCTAAGAAACTACATGTTGCCCTCCTCTTCATAATATTTCTATTAAAAAATCTTTGTGTCCATCATCTGTGCCTTGCTGTTAAAGCCACAGACTTGGGAAGGTGATGGGACTTACCTGAAAGTTAACATAAAGGAGCTTTTTGGAGTAATAGAAATGTTGTAGAGGTTCGCTGATGTTATATAATACCAGTACTATGTGAGTTATTGTCTCTTTTCTTGAATGGTTACTTAAAATGAGTTTCGGCTAAGAAAAACTTTAAGAAGATTTATAGACAGAAACTATTTTGCTTGAAAACAAAACCTAAATCAAGAAAAATAAAATGTAATTTGTTAATATAATTTTTAAATTTGTAAAATAAAGAATTGACAAAGTAAAGAGGCAAAGCTATGTGTCAAGATGTTGCATTGAAATGGTCAGTTTAGCAATCTGAGTCTCAATAGATCAGTGGTTCTCAAACTGTAATTTGACGAATAAAACCTGGAAAGTTTGATTACATGCTGATTGAGAAACCTAAGCTCCATAGAAGTTAGTTCAGTAGGAGAGAGTTGGAGGCCAGAAATAGCGGTATAACAATCACCCCACACGAATCACTAGTATAATGATCATCTCGAGAAAAAAGGATTTGGCTAGTTCATTCTTACTCATTCCCGTTAAGTCTGGCGGGTCATGGATGCTCAATCAGTATTGAAGAATAAATAAATGAATGAACAACTATTCAGCACCATCTTTGTGGCGTTTATTTTTACTTTCCAGTGTGGCTGTGGTTTTATCACTTAGTCTTTGGCTAAGCTCACTTTAACTACTTTGGTAGTTTAGCATGTCTAGCACTCCCCAGTCTGTCTTTCGGAGATGCCCTAGTGGATTTTGCTGGAGTCAAGAACCTTATCCTAGATGATAGAGTAGGTTAAGAAGTAAAACTGTGTGTATGATGCTGAAAATGACAGTTCAAATAGTGACACAGCTGCATTTAATTCTACCTGCTGGAATGGCTATACCTATATAATTGTTGAAAAAGAGGGTCCTTTGTTTTGCTTGCCATTCATGGAACTTCAGTGAGCTACTTTGAATGATTTTATCTCAGAATTTATTAGCTATTTTGTCATAATGTGGACTAATGGATACATATCCCTCTAATTTCTCTTCTTCCTGTTCATCACACGACCAAATTTTTCCTTTCACATCTTTGTCCACAACATTTGATATTTAAAATCCAGACTGTTAGGAAGCAAAATAACACAAAAAGCCTCTTAGATGAAAATTAAGAAGAGTTAGATCAATTTCTAATAACAAAAACAGTATAGGAGCAGCTTCATCAGCATTTCCACATTGTACTCACTAAATGGTATTAAGAATCTTCAAGTGTGTTCAATTCTATGAATGTGTCTGAATTTCAACTTTAAGCAGAACAATGCATGGCTTGCTTCTCACCACATACCTTCATGTGTAGTATGTGCTGCTTTGGTAACTCGCCCACAGGTTCTCTCTGGCAAAGCAAAATCCCTGTCTTTTTAAGGTTCCTTGTAAATGATTTCATCCTTATTGTAACAATTGCTACATCCAGATGCTTAGTTATTGTAGACAGTTTTCTAGCTAAAGCGTCTGGGCGAGCAATGATCAGGCAGTTGTGTCTGAGGCAGTTATGTGGTTAAATGGATAATGGACTGTCTGGGCTGCCTAGGTCTTTTGAATGTCAATTTCTTCTGACTCAAATTTTCAAGTAATTTATGCATCTTTTGCTATTGTCAATAGCATTTCTGCTGCAATCTCCTCACGTGGCTCTATTCTATTTAACCTGATGGAAGAACACTTTATATTCTGATTTGCTTCAGTAAAAGAGTCCAAATTTAAAGGGTGTTTGGGTGGGCAATTTATTTATTAAAATATCAATAAAATATATACTTCTGTTTTTGTTTTTTTTCTTTCCTTTTCTGGATCACAGACATTTGCTATAATTATGATATTTAACATACGGTTTTATGAACTGGCAAGGATTTCAGCTGTTAGTTAAATTGTTTTAATATGCCATGAAGACACACCCTATTTTGGAAACATTAAACTAATCCAAAAAAGTATCTTCCAGGGAAATAAAAACTCAAGCAGTTAATAGCCCACATGCATTCCTCAGTCAGAGGTGCATTTTGTTTCAATGGTGGCCACAAATGCAGACAGAGATCACTCTGATTTATTGTGAGTAAGACAGAAATTTCTGATTACTATCCTGTCTCTGCATGAAACCAATCTCTTTAGAAAGACCATTTGAATCTGGGAAATAGAGGGCAAATGTAAATACGAGTGGAGGTTAAAACTGTTGCTATGAGTATGAAGTCATAAATTATGCAGGGTGAAAATTCATTATGTTGTTTTTGTCACCAATCTCCTGAGCTGTATTACAAAAATTTAGAAAAAACAAAAGGAAATGAGATTTAAAACAGTGAAAATTCCCTGAAAGAAAATTGGGTTTATTGTAGCTTTTCCTGAGATTGCCTCATTGTAAAATACACTTCTTGCACAATACCTTTCAGATGACTAGAGCCGAAAAAACTTTTTTATATTTTTATTTTTTTAGCTTATAATTGTTTGACTTTCAAAGAACTTTTCCCTTTCCCCAGTTACCAGAAATTATCATAATACTTTAAGGAAAACAACCCATTGTAGAAAGAGCAAAGACTTTCGTTTTGTTTTTTTTCAAACTTACAAAGATTTGGATTCCACTGGATATATGCTTAAGCTCTTCAACTGATAGGGTTACTTAAGGTGTGTTTTGAAATATTCTAGTTCATATTTATACACATTTGAAGTTGGGACACTCATGCATTGATTTATTCATTAACTCATTAATTTAGAAAATTTCGTTTGAATGGCCCTGAAGATAAGTTCAGTGGTAGTCACATGACCTGCAGTAGGTTATATTAGCTCTCAGAATTTCTGTTTGTCATCTGAAAACTGGGAGTGCTGTTTCCTGAGCTTTTAAACTCATAAGGTTTTGTGACAATCAATTCTGGTATGAGTTTTGACTTGCTTTTGAACTGTAAACGCCCTGTAAAAGAGAGGTTAGTGATGATGGTAAGAAATGAGAGGAGGATTAAACTGTATAAGATGATGAAAATTTACCAGATTTGGTTTGTCTTCCATTTTCTAGATGTGAATATCTTTTTAGCCTCTTAGGTTTTAGTTAGTACGTTAGAAATTTGTTAGGGTTAAAGAACCCAAGTTGTAAATGAAAAAGGGCTTTTAATTGGTGTTGTAGCCCAGCTTTATCTTCCTATCCTATTGTACAGAACCAGGAACATCCCCTATACATGAAAATCCCTATCACAGTTTTGATAATACCAGTAGGAAGCACAGAGGTGACCCTAGATTTCAATGCCTGTATTTAAAGTGAGAATATTAGATTAAATTTTCCTTGGGTATTATCCAGACAAAATATTCTATGATTCTTTTCTTTTACTGAAGTTGAAAAATATCCAATGAGAAGTGGCTTCCTGGCTCAGAAGATAAAAATCTCTTCTGAAAAGGACACTTAGGACAAGTCAAATAGACATCTGCCTCAAGAGGGAGATTAAATTAAATAGTACATCAGAGCTTGTGTGAAGCTCACTTGCTAACCATACTCTAGACTGCTGCTTCTAAAACTTCATGTACATACAGTCCATCTAGATATCCTGTTTAATACTTGCATTTCCTTTTGATTCCTTCTAGAGTTTCCAGGCCTCTGCTTACATTACTTGTGTGTTCTTTCATGTTGTGTACTTTTTCTATTAGTTTTTAACATATTAATCATGGTTATTTTTACATTCCCTATCTGATAATTACAAAGTCTGCATCATATTTTATTTCCTTCTAATGTTTGTTTTGTGTCCTGAGAATGTGGCTATTTTTTGCCTGTTGCCATGCCTTGTGATTTTTTGTTGATTGCAGGACATAATGTATTGGTTAACAAGAATGCAAGTAGATAAGCCTTTAGTGTGGGCTTTCATGCTAATTAATATACTTTAGAGTTGGGCTCTGTTTTATTTATTTATTTTTTTTTGAGACGGAGTCTCTCGCTGTCGCCCAGGCTGGAGTGCAGTGGCCGGATCTCAGCTCACTGCAAGCTCCGCCTCCTGGGTTTATGCCATTCTCCTGCCTCAGCCTCCCGAGTAGCTGGGACTACAGGCGCCTGCCACCTTGCCCGGCTAGTTTTTTGTATTTTTTAGTAGAGACGGGGTTTCACCGTGTTACTGGATCTGTAAGAGCCAGAGGCTTCAGCTTCCTTTAGTGTTCTTGTTGTCTGTCCTGTTGTCTTCGGGTTTCCTTATGAACTTTTCCTTAGATGTAGTCTGCATCCTGCATGTTGTTTTCTTCGAAGCCATTGTTATTAAGTTGGAACCTTCTGGTATGCTTATAAGGTATCATGGAATGGAAATATTATATAATTGTATAATTAAATCTCAGTCTTTTGATGGTCTCATGTTTCTGGGCTGTGAATTTTATAAGTGTTTCTTAGCATCTCCTGTGAGACAGGAAGGCTAGAAGGATCTGGGATTGGGGACATGTCTTTGTCCCATGTGACATGACTCTAGTCAATTATTTCATTACAAAAAGTATGATATTTGTATGGTGAATACTTTGAGCATATTTCAAAAGTGTTACTCTTCTCCTCTCCTTGACAAAGTCACAGGGAAACTTCTTTGGCTCTTCACTGTGAAACCTGGCTTACTTCTGGGAGGCAAAAATCTCCAAAAGTGTGGAGGTCACCCTAATACTGCAGCCCCCAGGTGTTCCTCGCACTCATACTCAGCTTCACTCAGACTTCAACAATTTATCAAATTTACCATGTATACATTCCTTCAAGTTTATGGCTCCAGGTAGTCAGATGTTGATAACAACTCTGAATTCACCTGACTCTCCAATTGGGGATCACAATTTCTTTGCAACCCTAGCTTCCTGGGGAGGCAGGGGGACAAATAAAAGTTGTTGATATTCAGTTTTTTAAATCTTTTATTGAATGATGACTTCCAAGTGCTTTACATGTAAAAATTAATAGTATCCTAGATATGCTGTTAACTAGAAAATTTTGAGTCAGTAAATCTAAAGTGGGGCTAGAGACTTTACATTTTAAATAAATTCCCAGCTGATGTTAATGCTTCTGGTCTGAAGAATTAGGATTGGCAGATTCAGCAGATAAAATATAGAACTCCTAGTTAAATTTGAATTTCAAATAAGTATTTTAGTATAAGTATGCCCTAAATATTGCATGGGACAGACTTACACCAAAACATTCTTCATTGGTTATCCAAGATTTTAATTTAAACTGAGCACCCTGTATTATATCTGCAGACCCTAAGAGAACCACACTTTCAGTAGCAAAGCTCTTGACTTACTTTTAATAAAAGTGTCTATAGATTTTCTGCAACAGAATTATCAGGGGCTTTAGCTAAAGTCCTGGGTCCTGGAACCAGATTTTTGGAAGTCTAAACAGTAAGTCCGTTAACATAATACTAACAGTATTTAGGTTTCTATTTAAGAGATAAAAAATAGTTGTTTCGTTTTGGTTTTTATTTCCAAATCTAGGGTTAAGAAAATATTATCAGGCTTCATGTGGTTATCAAATGAACAAACTTTCTGTTAGTAATAAACATCCTAATCTAGTATCAATTGTTTATTGATTTCAAGGTTGCAAAAAAAAATGTATAGACAAAACACAGTAACTTAATTTTACATTCTGCTTTATAATTATTAAGCTTGGCAACTAAAAGAAGTAATTACATATGACTGCATTTAGGAGATAGAAGAAGAAGTGAGGTGAAGAGTAGAGGTGATAGTGATTACATTTGTAGGTAATTGAAAATAAAGGTGTGCCTTCTAGAGTTAATAGAATGAGAAAAATGTGTAAACAAGGCTTTAAAAGTTTGAAAAATAATCAATAAATTAATTAAAGTTAGTAATATGCTGTACTGGTAGAAAGGAAAGACTTGTATAACTAGTATTAGAAAGCTAAATATTATCTAACATAGCATGATCAATGAACAATATCTACATTTTGTATAGAAATAATGGCAATAAAAGCATCTTATTTGTAGGTTTAAAGAACGTAAAGAATACCTGGGAGAAAATTTGTTGAATGAAAATTAACAATGGAGCTGGAAAAGCTGTAGGGCAGAAGACTTGCTTTTCATTATAAGTCTTTTTTACTATTGGGTTAATTTTTTTAAAAAACATATGCATGTATACACAATTTCTTTAATATAAATATTTAACACAATTTATAGACTTTGGTTACCATTTCAATAAGAGTTTTACTGAAAAGTAGAAAGGAAAAAAAAGTCTGCACGTATAATGCTACCCAGATCCTAACATCTCTTTGCTGTATTAAATTAAAATAATACAGAAAATATTTGATGTTTAGAGAACAATAATTATTTTTAATAACCACTTAAAATAATAACTTTGGTCTATTTTCCTCATTTAAGAAATATATATCTAATTTTTAAATGGGTTAGTTTGGGAACAATGTACATAATATTATATAAGCACTATATATAATTTGTAATGTGTGTATGCATATGTTACAAACATATATATGTTTTTTATATAGACATTTATACATAGAAAGAACATTTCCTTTTATTGAAAAATTCAAAATGAACTAATTGATAAGATTTATGTATATCTTCTTAGTTTCTGTATGTCAAGTAAGTTTGGATTATATCCTGGACATTTTAACACTGCATTAGGAAACTCTGTGTTGCTAAAATCTTCTGGAGAATGCTAATTTTATTTATATTTTTTATTTGTTTTAGGGGGCAATAAACCCAGAAGGTTTATATTGCAAGTTCTGACTCACTTCATGTGGGTTGTGGTTTCAACGTCCGTTTAGTTTTCAAAGGCTTTCAGTTGCTATTCTGGTCTACTTCTTATGTTCACCACCCAGGGGCCAGTAGGGGACACTGATGGTGGTCTATTTTAATGACCACTTCTGAAAGTCTTTGCTATTTTAAATTCAGTCAGTTTCACACATGTACAGCTTGGAAGTGAGCCTGGGACTTTGTACAGAAGTTCAAAGAATTTCTTCCTTTAGCTCTACTCTAGTCATGATCTGCCATACATATGTGGGTTCCCCGGGTTTTTTAATTTTTCCTGGCGCTCTGGCTGGAAAGTGAGGGAGTCAGCTTCTCTGCCCTGTTGCACACTTCCCATGACTGGGTCTGCATTGGACAACATGGCAAGAGAAAAAGAGCCTATGAAGCCATCGTACCACCACTACACCACATTGTCACCGCCGCTGCTGAAACAAGGGTGCAGTTTTGTAGCTGAGGCTCACCTTGGAAAAGACCAGAAGAATCAAATGAGATTTACTGTGCAGGGAAACCCTTTTCCAAGTCCTCTAGCTATTTTCTGTCTGAGAGGAACATTATCTTGATGCACCCATTTGTGACTTGGACTGCCTTAGAGTCTGAGTCTCCCAGGAAATCCAGGAGAAAAAAATAACTAGCTGCATATTGCCTTATGAACCATTTCTTGAATTTTGATTCTCCTATCTTAATCACTAGCTCTTATTTAATTTTCAGAATCCTGTAATAAGTGTCTTTACATTTTTTTTTTTTTTTACTTGTAATCAGGGCAAGAGGAAGCATGAGTGTCCTTGTTCCATCTTAAACTTATTCAGCTTCTTCTTAAAATGGCTTTTACTTTTTATTCGGGTGTCTTGTTCTTTGCTTGACTGAAACCCAGAGAATTTCAGAGTTGCTTTAGTTGCGAATTTCTGTTTTGTGTTTATCCATTTTTTTTTTTTTTTTTTTTTTTTGCCAGTTGGAACTACCATTGTTTAGAAAATACAATAAACCATGAGATGTTCCCTTATCCCAAACATGTGAAAATAAATGAAATATTTTACTTTTTCCATATGTTATACCATCCCAAATTGGTCTTTGAAGTTCTTTTACTTCTTGAATATCTTTTCCCCCACAAACCCTTGGATAAGAATCATAATGTTCTTCTTATCATGAGGGTCTCTCTGACTGAAGCAGTTCCTCACTGGTGACAGGAGAAGAAAGTTAGAGATTTTTATTTTCATCACAGTGTACCTCTGTAATCCAAACACCTCTTGTTATTGCACTTATTGACAATGTCTCCTAAATGAATTATAAAATAATACAATAGGCAAAATGTGTAGAAAGAAACAGATGCTTGATATATTAACAAAGACACGCTACAAATAGGACGAATATGAAAAGTGATGGAGGATATAAGTGAAGTACATTTAACACTGCAGCAGAAATAGTCATAATCATCATCATCATTACTGTAATAACCACAACCATGATTTGATTGCCCAGTCTGCTGGATACCATGATAGGTTCTGCATGTATGCCATCTTTTTGTCCCCTCCAAGATGAGCCTTGGAATAAGTAATATGCCTATCATGTAGAGTTAGAGTTAGAGAGATAAGTCAAGTATATCTCCTGCAGATTACATTCTAACTTTGTATACTTTGCTCAGATACTGTGTGTAGTATAGTATACTGTGTATACTGTTTTTCTATATTGCTCAGATTTGTGTAATATCTCCCTGTCTCTCTTTCTCTCTCTCTCTCTCACACACACACACACACACACACACAAACCAGTTATCTGACAATTTGCCAAAACTTACTTGGAAAATAGATTATTTCTTCTATCTATGTGTGTGTTTGTTTAAATAATTTTGTCATTGTTGTTGTTGTCATGAGTGTTATGAACTAGATTAGGAAAAGTTTCTTGGATTCTGAGAAACTAATTCTCTTTAATGGCTCCCAGAGCAAGTAGCATAGTAATTCTCTGGCCAGAGCTCTGTTTTGGGTTAGGTCCTAAAATTTGTATTTTTGAAAGAATATTAAAAATAATTCCCGTTGGTAATTTGCTGATTCATAAAGTTAGAAACATCCTACTTAGAGAAATTGATGGTATAAAGTCAAATATGAAACAATATGATTTCTGGCACCTGCAGCAAGAGTTGTTAATATGGGATCCGTGAATAGAATTGAGGTGATCTTTTACCGAATATGGAAAATAAAACAAAATTGCATCTTTATTTTAATTAACATTAAGCTGAAACTTGCATTTTCTTCAAACACAAATTTTTACAAAAATATGATTAAGCTACTGTATAATCAAGCAAGACTTCTATGACTTTGTCACTAATAAAAAACACAGATATTTTCACCTGTGTATTTTGTCAAATTATATTTGTGTAAATATCTGTATCATTAATCCCATCACTATCTTGAAAGTATGATTGTTATTATAATAAAAACTACACCAGGTTGTTAATATTTTAATTAAAAAGCACACAGATGACTACATTGATAAACTGCATTTTTAGTATTTTGATCACTGTGTTTTGACATAATTGTTTCCTTTGTAATCCTATGCTTTTTATTTTATGTATTTAAAAATAATTCTGAGAGGGTATCTTTATACTTCATCAGACTACTCATGGGGTCCAGGGTACAAAAAGGTTACATTTTCCTGTTCTAGGGGTTAATCTACTGAGTAGATAAAACGGGATTTTTATGAAGTAGAACTGAGAGGCAGCATGACCATCTTGTCATACTTAATATTACTGGATAGTAAATATTTTACATTTACATGCTATCCCCTGTGCACCCCAACCAAACCCCAAACACTACTCTGTAGCTTCTTATTTTGTGCGCACACACACACACATATATACGCTTGGATATTTCACAATTACTATACTGATTGATAGATTTGGGGAAAAGGAGATATAATAGAGGAAAAAGCTAAAGGAGTAAACTGAAGACAAAAATAAGATGGAAAAAATATGAAAAAGAGAAGGATGAATGATGAAGAAAGAAAAACCATTGAAACCGAGAGACAGATTTCTTTCGCCCTCCTCTTAGTCAATAGCTTTAGACCTCCTATTCACTTACTTAATTCACAACCAACTAGAAAATAATCTCCCAGCACCTCCTTTGTCCCTTATCATATTACATTGAGATTTCTCTTATCTTTTGTTTGTTTAATGTTATATTTTTCAATACTTCAAATATTTGCAAACTTCTGACTTAAAAGCAACTCTCTTTTCCCCAGGTACAGACACTGTTTGTAATAACATAGTCACTTTGGAATGGTCAATAAATAACTTGATATGTGTTCAGAATTTATTCTTATATTTATGTAATGGCTTAGTTCTAATTCCATTGTACAGTTATTTTAATGTTTGAAATACTAAATATTTAAACTTTGTCTTTTTGAACTCCTACAGAATGTAACTTACCAATATGACATGATGCAATTCTAATTTGCATGCAAAAAACACAAATAATTTCTAACCCCCTGTGATACAGATTTTATTTAATCTGCTCCCTTGTTTGAAAAAAAAAAATCAGTAACTGCAGTATCTTAAACCCTCAAGTTTTTTTTTCCATGAGAAATTATAATGGAATAAAAGAGTATTACTGCCAAAACTAGCTTCATTTAAATTTATGAGAAATAATAAATCAATCATTAAAATGGAAACTAGGCATGAATAAAATCGAGACAAGAACTGTGACAGCATTTTAAGTAAACTTTGTAACAATCCTCAAAAGCCCAATACTTATTGTTTATGCAATTGGTGTTTTCACACAACCTTGTATTGAGCCTCCTTAATTATGCCATAGTTGAATTACAATTAATATGTAAATAGAAACATAAAACCAGGTTTATCCCATGTAGTGATCTGTACCAGCAAACATCCTTCACAATCCTCTCATTGGAGAGTCTCTGGGGTTGCTTAGGCATTCTATTTTTCTTTTCCTTTAGCTTTAGCAATCTGGTTGGCAAAGCTAATTCAGAGCAGGATGTGCTGCTCCTGTAACCTGTTTACAAATCTTTAACATCTGGAAAAATGTAGCTTCTCTGTTGGTCTCCCTGTACCCCTGACTCAATGACATTAAGTGTATTTATCACTACCTAAGGTGGGAATGAATTTTACACGCTATGTTGTGGTTATTGCTGTTTGTCTGCCTTTATTTTCAAAAAGTACAATGATTACATTAATTATTTTAGGTAGATCATAAAAACACGTTCTGGCCTAAAATTCCAAGGCATTAATCACAGCCTATGGATTTTACATGAGTCAAGTAATAAATACAGAATTTGAGGTTACGTTTAAGTATTGTAATTCATTTTCTGCCCCTTTTGATTGTTCTCTTATTTTAGGAATATCTACCCTACAAAAAGGACCTTTGATTTTACCATCATGCTGGTAATTTATCGTATTTGATTTTGAATTACACGAAGCAAATAACCAACCACTAGAGGCTGGGAAGGTAAAGGGAATGGAGAGATAGGGAAAGATTTGTTAAAGGTTACACAATTATAGATAGATAGGAAGAGTGAGTGCTAGTGTTCTATACCTTGTAGGATGTCTACAGTCAATAATAATATATTGTATATTTTCAAATAGCTAGAAGGTTATTAAAGTGTTCCCAAAACAAAGAAATAATGAATGTTTGAGATGATGTCTATGCTGATTACTCTGATCTGATCACCATACATTATATGTATGGAAACATCACCGTGTGTTCCATGAACATGTACAAACATCATTAATTTAAAAATTGTGAAACTGAAGATAACAGAATGATTAAATGACACCACTCTGTCCTCAGCGTCCACATCAAGCCTCTAACCCTTTTGGCAATAGATCCTGACTCTTTGACCACAGAATTTGGCACATTTCCTTACTATGAATCCATTACAGTTCACTTTGTCCTGACTGTAATGCTTGAATCACAAATGGAAACACGATTTCAGCATGGCCAGTTCGAATCTTTTTCCAGGACTTTGGTGATGGACACTGAGAGCATTTCTCATTTTCTGTGTCAGAGAAATAAAGTATGTGATTTAGGAATATTCCAACTATATTCCAACTAAGTAGAGGAGCCTATTGTTATGGGAAAAAGCTAGATATCTGTAAAATACAAAAGACTATTCAGACACACAGAATGACTAAGAAGCTAAAAAACTTTCAACAATTATTTAAAGATGAAGATAGATACATCTAAAAAGATAGCAAAAATATATGTACACATTTCACTCCCTTTTAGGTGTATTAATTTGCTCTATTTTTTAACTCTTAAGAATAAGTATGCCTTATGATCAAGTGATTTCACAAATTGATGTTAATAAAGTAAATTTATATGGACATGTATAATTACATTTATAAAATTTTAAAGTATAAATTATGGAATGATTTTAAAGGTAGAGATTAAGATATAGATTTTATATAAATTGTTACTTCAATTTTATGAAATATTACCATCCTTGAAGATAACGGTTTCCAAAAATTATTTAATGGCATGAAAATTGTTATTGTTTACTAAGTGGAAAAATGGTACAAAATATTTAAATTTAAACAGTCTCATAGCTAATATAAGTATACATTTAGTTTATGTTTATATTTGTACTAATATTCCATAAAAAAACTTTAAAGAGCAGTAAAGATAGGTCTTTCTAGATGGTAAGAATATTGGTGATATAATTTTTTTGTTATTGTAAGTATTATCTAAGAAAACACTAACGTTTCTACCATTAATCCCAGTAATTCCATTACTGAATATCTTATTATGTGTCATATCTTTCTATAAAGGTTTAGAACTCTTTAAATGTGGTCCCCAAACTGCTACTTAAACCAGATTTTCAAAAGCGTATGTATTTTATTAGAATTCACAGGATAAATGTCATTTATATATGGCACAATCATGCACGATGGCTAGCTGTCTCTCTCACACACACACATGCACATCAGAATTCATAAATTATATTATCTCAGGATGACCTTGAAACCACTTTTCACTTTTTACTTTTTAAAGTAAAATTATGAAACTACTTTCACTTTTTTACTTTTTAAAGTAAATTATTTTTAAAACTTTACATGCTTATTGCTACACGTAGAGGTTATTATTTCTGTCTCTGAAATGTGTGAGTTGAGCTACATCAGTACGTTAAAACCTTCTAGAGCTAGCAATTTCATGTCTGAAAAGTGGGCCTACCTAAATTGAAGACATATGGAAATTTTTTGAATATTAAATGAAATTATTAAAACATATGGCACATAGAAAATGTTAAATACATATTTCTATCATTACTGTTATTTTTAGCAGTAGAACTATAATCCATGAATATAAGAGGTGAAATGGGTCTTTAGTAGGAATTGAAATGTTAAAGTTTTTTTCCAACTTTTCTGTTTATTTCTATTGAAGGACAGCTTGGAATATATGTAGTCATGTCCCTAAATAAGTATGATAAATATCACATTCATTTCACCAAAAATATGAAGGCACAAATATTTAAGATTACTGGCATCTGCATTTTCCTAATGTTACAGAGCTCAGAGTAAAACAGTAATAAGAGAATAAACAGGGTTAAATATGATGCCATTATGACATTTATTTAAAATATTACTCCAATAACCAAATTAAACATGGAATAGCTATAGATTAATCCCAAGGTTTTCATTCAGGATAATTTGTAGTATTGGTTATCCTAAAATACACACAAATCCTAAATGTTATTTATTGTCTTACAGAGTTTTGTTTTATGAAATATGCAATATTATTTAAAATGTTTGGCATGATAAGAATTTCATGTTTTTTTTTTTAATGTAGGTTGTCTCAATAAAATGTTTTGGTGAACGCTAATCCTGTACATTTCTCCTAGCTTCTAATGGTCTAGAGGTAGTCGTATGATGGCAGAGTGAAATCAAGTTGTAAATAACAATGTGTTCACCTGAATGACCTTCAAATATTGTGATAGTTAAACATGTTATTTCTCAAATCAAAATGATTTAAAAAGTGAAATTATTAAATATGGAAGGAGGACACAGATGGCAGCTTTCTGATGTTACTTCTCATCAGCTGTGGGTATAATTGTGAATAGCATTCCTCAATTGAAATTGTCTGCATCTTCAGTTAAACACCTCTGAAATTAGAAAGGCTAGAGTTGAACACTTATTATTGAAATATAATAAATTAATTCAACCAAAGAATATGGTGCAGAAAACCCCACTCTGTTACATAACAACCACTTTAAATAATATTGTTATGCAGGAGTAATTAACCTCAATCCTAATTTATCCTACATTGTTACAATACAACATCCCAAATCTGGTTTGTTCCCTGTGTTGGATAGGGCAAGGCAGGATGAAGTTCTATTTTGTTTACATATTTCTATTCTACACTTTGTAAATCATATATGTTTATGTTTCATAATGTATATGCTAGTACAATAGTTTATTCTTCTCATGTATATACATAAAACTGATTTATTATGATATAAACTGCTGATTTTGTCCCTAAATTCCAATTCCACACTCTTCTTCAGAATATAATTTAAATTTTAATTTAAATTATAATGTAGTCAGTGATGTGGTCAGTGAAAATACTCTTTCCCATCGTTTTGTATTTGCATTTGATCATGTGACTGACAATTGGGTAGTGAGGTAAAATCGGAAGCATTCTCTGAGGTTTCACAGAATGCTCCTTGAATGCAGTTTCCCCTGTTTTTTGTTGTTATTGTCTGGAATAAGGGAAATTTAGCAAATATCTTAGATCATAAGGTTTTCTTGCATAATTATACAAAATACACGGAGGAGGTTTCAGCAATTTGTTCACAAAACCGCAATACAAGCCCTATATAGCTGATCTTCAAAGAGAACAGTATCAATGTCTACATTGCTTAACCTACCATTATTTATTTATTCTGATGAATGCAACCATACTAATCATAGTGACACAAAAAATGTGGGGTTTACATCCCCAAATGTTTACTTATAGTTAGGTTTCATGATTACAGAATTTTGGAAACTATTAGTAGAAAGATGATACTGATAATACCAAATTAAGTCTGAAACCCAGAACTTAGGAAAACAACATTAGGTTGGTGCAAAAGTAATTGCGGGTTTTACCTTTGCTTTCAATAGCAAAGACCAAAAGTTTCATAGTATTCTTATTATTAAATAAGGGAAGTGTCTGTGTGTGTGTGTGTGTGTGTGTGTGTGTATGTGTGTGTGTGTCTGTGTGTTGTGTTTGGGATATATGGGATAAACAATGTATGAATGACTTAAAGCAAGTTTCTCACAACTATTAGCAGGTGTGGTATTTTAGTGACATCATATTAATCACAAGAATCTTTGGATATCAAACACGTTGGCACACAACTTTTCTGTCTCCACGCTTCTTGGTTCTGAAGAAAGTAAAGAAAGAAAACTTCCATCAACTGGAATTGCAGTCTAAATTATAGTTTCATGTGATGGGTTAGCAAGAAAAACTGCAGCATTTGCAAGAGTTTGGAATGATACTTGGAAATTAAGATTTCATGCACACAGCTCAAAAGCTACTATTTAATAAAAAATTCTGTTACTCTACTTAATATTTATGAATAGCTGTAAATATTGAAATATCTTTGTTTAGTCCCATAGTTTTTGAAAATAGCCATTAAGTTTTTTTGGGATATTCTTTAAGCACCTTATTCACAGTATAAACTATGGGACATGCATTAGGCATACTACATACATAAATTCAATAAACTTCTACTTTGATTCTTAAATCTGAGTTTATCATTCTGCTCTTTTTTGCAATTGCTTGCTGCTTTCTACCTTTTTATTATAGTAATAATATGTTAGAAATTTTAAGAAAATTAATCACAAAGACAAAAATCAGTTTTTTAGGTTTATTCATATAAAGAGGGTGTATGAGACAATTACCAACATGCTTATAAAAAAGAGACAGTTTTGCTAAATAATTCTTCCTTGAAGTCAAGTTTATCTACTTGTGATCATATTAAGAAGACTTATGAGATCATTGCCAAATATTCATATGGCCTTATGATTTCAGCTGCATATCTTAAAAGAAGAAATTTTCAGAAAACTAAAACTATAAAGAAATAGTATTTTTCATTTTTTTCTTGTAAAGCTACAGTGCAATCAGTGTGGAGTTTTTTTCTATCATAAGTGGAAAGCAGATGAAAAATTATGAATTTTGAAACAAAGAAAACCACTGCATTTTATGTATGTTTAATACAATTCAAAGCAATATCCTACTAAAGCAATTCAATTTAAATATTTAAGACACAAATAAAATTAAAAGTATTATTAAACAGTCTTATGCTTTTAGACAATTTCCTGCCATATTCTTCCTGAACTTGGCCTTAAGTAAATAACTTCCCTGTAATTGTTTATTTTTCTGAGCAATAAAAGTTATGTCTCTTGGACAATTGTACTTCAACTTCCAGGCAATTAATGTGTCTTGCTATAGAAATGCAATGTGTAATGTATTATTTTAGGAAAATGTATCCTTCATTATGTAACATTTTATATAATGTTAGAAACATAAAAACTTCATACATTTCACTGAATTAGTCTTATATTTTTGCCTGAAAGGCCTTTGCATTTTATCTGTGAAATCAGCAGACTCTGTTGCAATATCTCTTTGATGAAATAAACACAGTAAAGGATGGTAGATCTACAATACCTCTGATGTGGCCACTAGAATTAAAGGATGAAAAAGATTTAAATAAAAGATAGAAGAGGAAAACAAGTTTTAAGAATAATCATTCAGTTTTCTTTTATTTTTGCAAACGTCAGACCTATATCTTGCTTCCATAGCAAGTGAACAAGTTGGGAAGTCCGTACGTTTCTATATTGGAGATGTTTTCGGTTCTAGTATTCTGGTTTGACAATAGATTGGGCCATGTTCATGCAGGCACATGAATCCTGAGTCTCTGAGGGCTTTAAGGTTCAAAATAAAATTTAATTAATCTCATTATAATAAAGGGAAGTTTATAGCTCCTTATCTGTGTAATGAACATTCTCGCGTTATTGTAGGACCTTAGCAGAAAAGACAAACCATTGTCTATCACTCTTGAAACGTGCCCTTGATCATTTAGTATTCCCCAAAATGCAGAGAGACAATTAGATCAGTTCTATGACTCGCCAAGGCAATACTGAAGGAGCTTAATTTGCATCACAAGACCTTTCTTGATTTTAAGCTAATTATATAGGTTTGTCAGCCTTAAATAGATCGTATCGGTCTTGAATTGTATTTCTGGGAGTTACAAAATACACAGCATGGGTTCAATTTATATATGTCAAAAAGGATATAGCGAAACACTCTCGAGTTAAAACGGAAACTTAACTGTTATTTATTCTGTTTCTTACTTCATTCACTTGTGAATTTTACACCATTCATTATTAGCTTAAATATTTGAAGGTTGTAAGTCATGCAGCCCTCACCAAGTTATATTCCATGAAAAGCTGCTCCACCTAGCATTTGGTTGTGTCTCCTAGGGAGGGCATATTTTCTCTTTAAAAAGACATTTATGTAAGTCAAATAGGAATGTCAAATCACCTCACTTCTCTTTTACTTAGTATTCAGAGATAAGTGAAATGTGTCTCAAACACTTTTTTAATGCATTCATTTTTATACAGCCATCTCTATGTGATTTAGTTTTATGTCTTTTTAGAACAACATTCTAAAGGCAGTATTCTTTAAAGTTCAATCACACTTAAGAGAGAAGCTTGCATGAATTCTTAACTTAAAGATTGTGAAATATTTAGTTTATGAAAACATTTTAGGTAAAATTGAAAAGTCCCATGCCCCCAAAGGATCACTACTGTTTCCAGCGTAAAGTGTTATTTTAATAATAACTAATTAAGTTAATTGTGCTCATTATGTCATTGAACCATGAAATTATAAATCTCTTTCCTCCCCTAAGCCTCTTTGACCAGAGTGGTTGAATAGCCTAATAATTTACAAATCCTATCAGCAATATTCTGAATTTATAGCATCTTAATTGAATCAATGCAATAAATAAAATGTAATTCTAGTCAATGATATTTTGCATCAGTACTTCAAATTATTTTCAGCATGTTTAAACAATTGATTTTTTTTTTTTTTTTGACAAAATGCAGTCTGGTATTGAGGATCTGTGGTCCTGAGGGAACTATTTATTTTTCTATTGAAGTATTTCAAAACTTCTTTTAATTACTTCAGTCTCTTTCCTGACATACAATTACAATATGTTAAGTTTCTCACCACCCCTTTTTCTTCTGCTATGCTTTCATGCTAAGGATTTAATCCAGTAATATGCTTTCTACTATCATTATCAAGATGACTATGGCTCCTTGTTTCTATCTCTTGTCCTGTGCTAGATATTTGGAGCTCTGGTTATATTCTAGATTCTAACTGAATCACCCATTAGAGATCAAATTCCATGTATCCAAAAGATAATCTTTTCTTTCTTTCTCTTTTTTTTTTTTTTTCAAATCTTGTTTTTTTCTCCTGGTATTCTGCATCCAATCATTCAAGCTTGAAATCTTGTTGTAGTCTTTGATTGTATTCTGTCTTGCTGTTTTCTTCTGTCATCTCATCTGTGGAATTACACAAATACACATCTTCAGTCACTTGCCAAATCCTCTTGATTCATCCTTCATGAGTTCCCACTTGCCACTCAAGTCCCTACCTGTTCTTTCCACGTAGAGCGATGATAGAACTATTTCCATGATGCAAAGCTCTAATCATGCCATAATCTGTGTGGGGTGTCGGTAGTGATGACAGAGAGGTTGGTGGTTCAGCTCTTATTGCAGCAAGGCAGAAACTCACAGTCTTCAACAATTTGATACAAATAAGTAATTCCAAGCACATCTGTTATAGTCACCTTGCAAAAGCAGAAGGAACCCCCACTCAAAGTTTGGTTTGAATTTTAAGATAATACCACACACACACACACACACACACACACACATTCAACAAGTGAGTATGACAAGATTTATTATTACACAATTAAAATCTCTGGAGAAAGCAGGGCAGGCCTCTTGAGCAAGTACAAAATGGCTTGGGAGAGTGAAGAAAGAAGTCTAGCTTGGGATTTTTGTTTCAGTTAAGAAGTGAGGCTGGGGTAAGAGTCCCCTTCAGGAAGTAGAGACTTGCCTGGCTTGAATCTCCTGCCAGCACCAAAGAAAAGAGCACCTACACTTTCTTATCACTTTGTCCAGATGAGAAAGGGAAGAGGTTGGGGTGAAGTTCTAGAGCTATCAATAGTCAAACATCAAAAAATGGAGTCAGACTCCATTACAACATCCCCTTATGTTTGTTGTTGTTGTTGTTGTTGTTTGAGACGGAGTCTGACTCTGTTGCCCAGGCTGGAGTGCAGTGGCACGATCTCGGCTCGCTACGATCTCCGCCACCCGGGCTCAAGCGATTCTCCTGCCTCAGCCTCCCGAGTAGCTGGGGCTACCGGCGCTCGCCACCACGCCCGGCTAATTTTTTTATTTTTAGGAGAGACGGAGTCGCCATGTTGGCCAGGCTGGTCTCGAACTCCTGATCTCACACAATCCACCTGCCTCGGCCTCCCGAAGTGCTGGGATTACAGGCGTGAGCCACTGCGCCTGGCCATGTTTGAATTTTATATTCAAAGTATCCTCTATTCTTAACTCAAGCCAGAGCATCAGTCAGCAATATTCTGTATCCCGATCCGAGAGCCACCACACACGAACAATAGAATAGTTTCAATAAAATGTAATTTAATAGACATTAATTTATCATTTGTTATTTAATTATTGAAATACTGGAGCATTATAATTTGGGCTTAATAGAACCTACATTGTAAAAAGAAAAAAAAAACATTAAAAGGAAAATCTCTGACATCATTTTATTCTCTCTGGAAATTCCAGTAGTATATTATGTTATACTTCTCTTTATTTGAGAAAGTACTTTCAATAGAAACTCAGAAATATCTAATTAAAAATGACTCAAAACAAAATTTTTTGACAATAAAAACTTCACAATTTACCAGGCTTTTTCTTTTTTTTTGCTTTGATGACAAAAAAGTTCAGAGCCAAATTGTGGAGTTTATAATAATACTTATTTACAAGTTAAATGGGGCTGGGCGTGGCAGCTCATGCCTCTAATCCCAGCGCTTTGGGAGGCCGAGGTGGGCAGATCACCCGAGTTCAGGAATTTAAGACTAGACTGGCCAACATAGCGAAACCCTCTTTCTACTAAAAATACAAAAATTAGTCAAACGTGGTGGCGTGGGCCTGTGATCCCAGCTACTCGGGAGGCTGAGGCAGGAGAATTTCTCGAACCCAGGAAGTGGAGGTTGCAGTGAACCAAGATCACACCACTCCACTCCACTGTAGCTTGGGTGATAGAGTGAGACTCCATCTAAAAACAAAAACAAAAACAAAAAACAAACAAACCAAAAAACACAAGTAAATGTACTCCAAGAATTTGTTTTTCTTAACATTGATTTCCTTTGGCTGATGGATTTCATGGATTTACATTGTTCGATGCATCTGGCTCTCTCAGTCTCTTTTTTCTTTTTGTCAATGAAGGTGTTAACCAGGAAGGTTATGTTCCATGTTGTTTTAGTGAAGATATCTTATAGTCAGCAGTAGAGAGAAACTGAGGCATTGGCACCACATTAACCTAAAGCCTGTGTGTAAAACTAAATTTTAGTACTTTTATGGCATAGTTTCATATACTACATTATATACTATGTATAACAATCGGGGACCAGCAAACTAAAACCTGTGGGCCAAATCCTGCAACTCGCCTGATTTTGTAAATAAAGGTTTATTGTATTGCCTATTGTTGCTTTCTTGCTATAAAGGCACAGTTGAGTATTTGTGACAGAAACCATATGGTTGACAAGGGCTAAAAATAGTTATCTGGCCTTTTACGGATAAAGCTTGATGAATTACAAAAACATGACTGAATATATTTTTAATTCTTAAGTCCAATGAGAATATAATAAAAATGTTGTTTGTCTGGAAGAATGAGCTATTCTCTAATAAGAATCAAGAACTTAAACTCATGTGTTTAATATGTGTCTCCAGACTTAAATTAAAATCTTGATTAAAGAAGCAAGTTCTTCTAATCAGATCTGAATACTTGACACATGCCATAATAAAGGCTGAGAGTGAACCTAGAGAATCTAAAACTGCAAAGTCCTAGATTTAATGAATTCTTAGGTAAAATGAAATGGTTGCCTCTATCACAAGGGTTTTGGAATTGCATTCATGTAAAGCTGTCACATAAAACGTATTTTTCCCTTTAAAGAGACCTCTCTGCTATGAAAAATAAAGAAAAGGTAAAACAAAGGAACATAACTACTCATCATTCTTCCAAAAAACTACTATAAAATATTAAGGAAAATGATTATACTTGAAGTCAGCTCTGAAATAAGTATCTAAATAATAGGCAAGGTATGACGGTAACAAAAATTTTTATCTAGCATGAAATCCCAAGAACTTGTATTACATAGGTATACTAAATAGAATTTAGATTTAAGGATAATAGCCCCTATGCATTAAGACACATAAAATGTCAAATATCATCTTTACTAAAACAAAAAATAGCAATATAATACTAAATAACTATAAAATCATATTTATAGGTGTTTTGAAAGCTTCTCATATAACTTGGTATCCTAAACTTTTTCCCTCATTAATTTTTAAGGTTTCACACCTGCAAATTATTCTATCAGGAAGATTTTTAAATTGAACATCTTTTAATTTTGATATCAGTGGCTACTGAAGTTAAACTGTAGATCCGTCATTAGAGAAGGAATAATGCTTCTCAAGAAGGAACAATACTAGTTAAAATATACATGCCACTGTCATGCCATTACAGACACAAAGTCATCTAGGAATTTCATCTAGTTAACTGTATGCAAACTCACCAAGTTTACCCAAGTGAAGGGTAAGGAGTACCTTTGGACATAGAAGGTAAAGACTCAAAAAGTAGCCAAATCAATTTCATTTTACTTCAGAAATCTTAGAGATAAATCTCTTATTTTCCTCCTCTCTACCATCACCTATTCTAATTAAATCATTACTTCTTAATGGTTACCTATCCTAATTAAATAAGAGTAGACTGCTAATGGGATGTTCTGCCACTAAGCAGGTCCTTCTCCCTTCTGCATTAGGGAAGCCAGAACTCACAGTAGTATTCTTAGGGTCAGTGATCCCAAGTGAGACATGTAGCATGTGTATTTCATATTCAAACTTTCTGGTGTCTTAGGTGTTGTTCTTACACTAAAATCCATTCTTTTTATGGGGCATTTGAAGGACTGTTTGCTTTCAACATTCTTTTCTAGTTTCTTATAGACATTTACATTTACACTTCTTCTTCTGAGCATATGATACAGATATACTTGCTATAGTAAGACATATTGAGCATTTTTATATGTTGATGCCTTGGTTAATGTTAGTTCTTGTCAATCTTATCCCACAAATATTTCCCTAGAGACATAAGATAGTGACAGAATCATCCAGAGCAGGTGGCTGTAGTACAACTGCAATTTTTCTGGCGAATTAGCCTGTTCAAGCCACATAATTTACACTAATTTCTCTTACTTCATTTTTTTTGAAGCCCAGAAAGTCTCCTTTCTACTCCATAATGTGCCAAATATTATGTATATACCAGAAAAATCTAATCATACAAGATACTTATTTAAAACCATGAAAAGCAGAAAAAGGGGAAAATTAGAAAAGAAGAAACAAAGAACAAGCACAGAGAACGCTTACAAAGATAACAGATATTAATACAGCTATACAATGATCACTTGAAATGTGAATGGTTGAAATTTGCCAATTAAGAGACAATGGCCAAGTGGATGGAAAACAACATACAACTTTATATTATGCATAAGACATTCACTTTACATATAAAGATACAAACAGATTAATAGATTACACACACACACACACACACGTTATTTCACCTTGACTATGAACTCCTTGTCCAGAGATCATAGCTAATATGTCATTCCATTACACAAGTTACTGAAAAAAATTATTGCTGAAGAAAAAATATATATCAAATGAATAGATGTAACACAAAGGACTATTCATTGATGTTAAAATTTGAATTGCAGACAAATATTTCCTTTTAGTATCTTTACAAACACTTGAATATAATTTTTAAGCATGATATACATTTCCTTCTTTTCATGCAACCCCATCACCATTTAAATACGGGATAAAAACGTTAAGGATCTGATTGTGTTGCTGATTTGCCAGGTGTACAGATAATCCATGTGTATTTAAGGACTAAGAGAGGTGGAAAAGCAAAATTGTGACTAAAATCCTTTCGTTATTTGAAACTGATATACAATTGAACTGCCAGCATCTTGTATGTATTATTTTAACAATGAATACACTATTTTTTACCACAGTGTTAGATTTACAGAATAATCTAACAGATAATATAGAGTTCTACATGTGCATTCCATCTGCTCCCTCCTCTCTCACAATTACCCCTCATGAGCAACTTTCATTAGTGCAGTACACTCATTATAATTAATGAACCAATATTGATGCATTCTTCTTATATTATGGTCCATGGTTTACATTAAGCTTTCCTTTTTGTGTTGTACATTTCTATGGGTTTGACAAATACATAATTATATAATTATTAATATATTTATATTAATTTTAATTTTATAGAGTAGTTTTATTGCCCCCCCCAAATCCCCTGTGCTCCACTTACTCTTTCCTCCCCACCTCCCCTAGAATATCTGACAACCACTAACATTTTTGTTGCCTCTGTAGTGTTGCCTTTTCCAGAATGTTACATAGTTAGGATAATGTGATATGTAATCTATTTAGATTGGCTCTTTTCAGTAAGCAATATGTATTCAAGCAATATGCATTTTCACACTAAGCAATATTTCTACCAAAAATAAACTGCCAAGCCAGAGAAAACATGACAGAACCTTGTAATGTGTAGCATTGCCCTGTATGAACATGCCACAGTTTGCTTATCCAGTCACCTTTGGAAGGGCATCTGGGTTGATTCCAGGTTTGGCAATTATAAATAAAGTTGCTATAAACATTCATAAGAAGGTTTTTGTGTGGACATAAGTTTTCAACTCATTTGAGTAAATACCAAAGAGCACAATTGTTGAATCAGATTATATAATATGAATATGTTTAGTTTCGTAAGAAACTCTCAAACTAGGAGTGGTTGTACTATTTTGCATTCCAACTAGCAGTGAATGAGAGTTCACCCTTTACTTTTAACCTGCATCTTTGCATGTAAAGTCTGTAAACTTACCTTGTAAGTTACCTGTAAACTTATCTTATAAACAATATATAATTGGTTGTTGTTTTCCTTTCACTCTGACAGTCACTGTCTTTTAATTGGCAAATTTAGACTATTTACATTTAAAGTGATCATTGGTATAGTTCGATGAATACCTGTCATGTTTACAAGTTTTCTCTATTTGTTAAACTTGTTCTTTCTGTTTTAAAATCTTCACCATGTTTTGCCTTTTCTGCTTTTAAATGAGCGTGTTATATGATTCTATTTTTCTCTCATTTATTAGAAGGTGAACCATAGTTTAAAACGTATTAGTGTTTGTCCTAGTGTTTCCAATACACATTTACAACTAATGCAAGTCCACTTTCAAATGCACTACACCACTTCAAAGTAGTATAGGTAATTTACAACAGACTATTCTCATTTCTTCCCTCAAATTACTTATAATATTGCTGCTAATTATTTTTCTTTTAACTTTTTAATAATCACATGATATGTTGTTACTATTAGTACTTTTAACAGTTATCTACTAGATCAGATTCGGAAATAAGAAATATAAAGATTTTATTTTATCTTCATTTACACCTTCTCTGACACTCTTCCTTTTTTCTGATAGAGCCAAGTTTCTGGCCTGTAAGAATTTCATTTTCTCTGAATAAATTCTTTTAATATTGGTTGCAAGGAAATTTTTCTGGATGAAATTCCTTTAGTTTGTGTCTGTCTATGAAAGTCTTCATTTCTCCTATACTCTTGAAAGATAATTTCACTGGATACAAAATCCTACGTCTTTTAAGCATTTTAAATATTTTATTCTATTCTCTTCTTGCTTTCATGGCTAACAAGAAGTCTGATTAATCCTTATAATTGTTCCTGTATAGTTCATGCATTTTATACCCTCTGGCTCTTTCCAGGATTTTTTCTTTGTCTTTGGTTTTCTGCAGTTTGAATATAATAACCTAACTGTAGACTTTGTTGGTATTTATCCTGATTAGTATTTTGTGAACTTCCTGGATTTATGGTTTGTGGGGGTTTTTTGTCATTAATTTTAGAAATTTTTAAGCCATTATTACTTCAAACATTTCTTTGGATTCATTCTTTCTTCTCTTTTTGGTATTCTCATGATGCATATCTTAAACTTTTTAAATGACCCCATTATTCTTGAATATTCTATCCTCTTTTTTTTTTTCCTTTTTCTTTCATTTCCTTTTCAGGTTGGGAATTTTTGTTGTGTCTAACACTTTCTTTTGATGTTTTCCTAAATGTTTCATAACTTCTCTTATATTACTCATTAGTTCTTGCATATTGTCTATTTTCTAAATTATATCCTTTAGAATATCAGTCTTTGTTTATTGGTGTGACCGTTACAAAATCTTTACCATATCTGAGTCCAGTCCTGATGTTTACTTTTTCTTTTCTGATATTGTTTTCTTCTTGCCTTTTAGCTGTCTTGTAATTTTTATTGAAAGCTGAACATAATTTATGGAGTAAAAGGAAATGAGGTAGATAGGTCTTTAGGTGAGAGTTTATCTTTTTAAGAGTTAGCTATGTTTACTCTTTGCTGCATCTACAGATGTCAAAAGCTCAAATTTACTCTTGTGTCCTTGATTTTGTCTCCCCTGTTATTTGTGGGTTTCCCCTAGAAGTCCTTCTTAGAGTCCTAGCCTTGCAGGTACTGCAGCTATACCCCACTGTTATACAGGATTCCTGTTGATGTGGTGTTAAGGTGTGGAGGGAGGAGAAGATTCTATAATTTTATATTTAGGTCTTAGTCTTTTAGTGTCCTGTGTTTATAGGCTATGACCCTCGCAAGTGCTTCTTAGCATTTTCCCCTCTTAAGGGAGATAGACAGGTACAGAAAGCTGTATTTAGGTATTTTGCTTCCCTCACGTACCTAATGCTCTGATGAAGTTTTCTTTCTTTCTGAGTAGGCCTTTGTTTTACAGGAAGATGTGGGCATATTTCAAAACTGTTACTTTCACCCTCACCCTGACCAAACTGGAGGGGATTTTTCTCCAATTTTCACTATGAAAATTTAGTGGGGCTCCTAGGGGTAAAACCTACAAAAGTGTGGGGGCCTCCCTTTTCTTGGCCCCCTCCAGAGTTTTAACTTCTAAACTAGTCCATATTCAGCCTCCAGCAATACCTTTAAATGTTTCTATCAGTTCCAGGCTCTTGTGATTTATGTTCAGGTAAATTGGTATATATTCTCTGTATTAGCCTGCCTCCCCAGTTTTCAGGGTGGTGATTTGTTGCGTGACCTCAATTCTCAGAAGGATTTAAGAAAAGTCATTGATTTTCACTTTGTTCAGCTATTTTTTTTCTTGTTGTAAGGGTGGGAGCAATGTTCCTAAGGTGTTTACACATCAAAAGCAGAAATAGCTATATAATATATACACACACACACACATATATATATATTCTTATATACAAGAAATAGATATATTTCTTATATATATTTATATAAATATATTTATATATAAATTTACATTTAAAATTTATAGAAAAATATGTAAATTTATGTATATAAATATATATTTCTTATATATTCATATATAAATAAATTATATGTATTTAATATATAATAACATATAATATATATTTGCTTATATATTATATATTTGCTTGTACATATTATATATATTTGCTACACTTGTTCTTTCAAACATAATATATAAAATATTATAATATATTATATAATATATAAAATATATATTATAGATATAGTTGGTGAATTATATATTTAACATGTATTATATATTATATGTATATGTGTTATATAATATATATGTTATATATTATATATGTATTACACATTATATATGTATTATATAATATATAATATGTATTATATAATATATATCTATAATATATCTATAATATATAATATGTATTATATAATATATGATATTTATCTATAATATATAATATATATCTATAACAGATATATATAGTATATTATATATTATATATAAGATATATTTTATGTATATGATATATATTTTTATATATTATATATTTATATATAAAGTACATATATTATACATAATATATTTATATATTTATATATAAAGCATATATATTTTATATATAATAATGACAAGTGATGTCATTAATTTATTCATTTATTCATTCATTATTCATTGATATATAGCCAGTCAAGCAAGCAAGCAACAAAAATATATGAGTGCTTATCATGGATCAAAATTTTGCTGGCTAAAGGCTGAAGAAATAGAAGATGAAGTTTAAATACAGTTCATTTGTCTTCTTTATAGACTGGCTTTTTGCAGCAGACAATGTGCTATGTCTGAGACAGGTAAATTCCAGGCACCTTAGAAGAAAATAACATGCACCTAACTCAGTTCTAAGGGATGAGAAACTCTTTGTGTAATCCGAGGTAAGCATGAGGATGCAAGGAGTTAGTCAAACCAAAGAAAGACAAGATTGAATGCTGAATACGAAGAAAGCAAGGAGACCCAGGTAAAATAGGTGGAAAAGATGTCGAGGAGAATTTAGCCTAATCTTTATGCCCAATAGTGTTCACCAATCAGGATTTCATATATAAAGCGAGAATATTTGCTGTACATATAGAAAAAATATATAACTGTTTCAGGCATTAATTCAAATGATAAAAAGCTTTCTGCACAAAATCATCCCAATAATAATTAAAATCTTGTACCCCATTACCAATAATTTACTTTACAATAGGCCTCCATAAAGGCAATCATGTCCACATTAATTAACAGGAGATTATCAACAATCTGAGAGATTCATGGCCTTACTTTCTGAATAGCAGCATGCAGAATATTTTTGGGAAAAAAAAAGCTAAAAAATCAGGGACATAGTACATCTCAGAAAATGACATCATCTTTTACTTTATAACTTCAAGTTTGCTCTCAAAAATGTATAACACCACAATATTGTGAAGTTTTACAATCCAAATCTACAACAACTCTACAAGGTCCTTGCCGTGTAAATGTCTTCAGATGCATAATCAAGCACAGAAAATAAAAAATATGCCCAGTTTGTTTCGCAGAACAGGGAAGAAGTGTTTGCTTAGATAGATTCTGGGCACCATCTGGGAGACAAGTGCCTGGTTTCACAACAGATTGCATAATTTTCCTGTAGAATCTGGAGAAAAGCCCTAACTGCTTTAATAGAGAGTTGATTTTACATGCCTTTAATCTTCATTTCGGTTTGTCTTAAAGGCAATCCATATGGTTGAATGGCAGCAGTAGTCATTAGCTTAACACAGTGTTCAGGCTTCCATCTTTCTGTGAGAGACATGCAATATTTCACCTTATAGAGAGTTAGTTTTCATTACATATGGTAATTAATCTTTTTACTAGCCAAGTATCTACTGCATGTATATGCCATTGATTGATTAGATTGGAAATTTAATGTTACAGTTCATACATTAGTAATATTTCAGTATAACACATACCAAGGACTCCACTATCAATATAAGTAAATCAGAAGCAGCACAAAAAATCAGCACCTGGAGCAAGAAGGGTGACCTTAGCAGGAAGGGAATACTTCATGCACAACAGAGAAATCCTAGAGCAAAGTTCACATTATTAGAAGCTCTGTGTGGAACCTGTGGCTAGAGGGTACATGGATTTTTAACAGGCAACAGAATACATCTAAAAGCAGATGGCAAGACACAATTCCCAAATGGACCAGAGAGTCAGGCTACCCTTTTATGTACCTGTCTCTACACACCTTTCTTGGCCGATGCTAGAGAAGAAAGCACTTTGCCATCATGTTGTAAAAGATACAATTAAAAATCAAAACAGATTGGCAGAGTTCAGTATTTTAACGAAAAGAATTGCTCGTAATTGTATCCTGGCAATAGTTTCTGAAATGGAAGACAAGTAAAAGAGCTTTTTTCATTCAGATAAATTCCTTTTAGGCCTGAGGCATATACACATGCTAGGAAAAAAAAAAAAAAAGTAACCTATATGTTTCTATCTACACAGAGAGAGAGTTGAGAGAAAAAAAAAATGTGTTTACCTTTATTTATCACACGGGAATCAAAATGCTGGCCTGGGACTCTCAAATATGTTATCAAATATGATCTACCAAATAGTGTTCCAAGCTAAAGTGATGCTGGCTTTCCCAGTACATTGGAAGAAATTGGGGAGTGAAGTATACAAACACATTCCCAAACTCCTAAATGTTAAATAAAAGCTATAAGATTTAAAAAGTATAATTCCACAATGCAGACTTCTTTTCATCCTATTATATGGTCCTTTTCTCCATTTTACCTTGATTTTCCTGCAGGGAAAGGAGTCGTCCAAGCAAGAAAAGTATCATTCTCCCCACAAACCATGTACTTGAGTGGCCCCAAGGAGTAGTACAATGATTATAGGCAGCGGTAGCTAAATTAAAGGGTACAGAATGATAACCATGAAAGAGAAAGGAGAAAATAAATTGTAAGATTCTGATAGAGAAATAAAAACAGGAGCAGTTGAGGACACTGTAGAAACAATTTTTTTTTGTATTGTAGCTTTTGTAAAAACTAAATATATTGCAGATGATAATAATGGCCCCAATTCTTCAACACATCCTGGTTCTATCCACTTTGCCATCTACTTTGTAGTGCCTTCCCTTTCTGAGCCTGAGTTCAGCCATATTTGCTTTGGGCCAACTGAATCTTAGCAAGCATCACACAAAAGGAGGGTTAGAAGGGCTCTTGGGCTTCTTCACTCTTTCCTTCTCTATTGCCATGTGAAGGACATGCCTGGGCTAAGCCAGTGGCCCCAGGAGGAGGACGAGAGACACACAGATTAGAGGTGAGTCACTCCCACCATTCTAATCAAGGCCATTCTAATCAGCTGACATCTAGCCAAACTCCAGATATCTGAGTACACCAAGTGAGAAACAGGAAAGCTGCCTACAGGACCATCCCTGATACCTGAGCAATACTTGCTTATTACTCTACTGAGATTTTGTGTTGTCTATCACACAACTTTATTATTTCAGTCGATATATAATACAAAGTAAATGAAAAGAGCCAGGCACAGTGGCTCACTCCTGTAATCCCAGCACTTTAGGAGGCCAAGGTGGGTGGATCTCCTGAGGTCAAGAGTTCCAGACCAGCCTGGTCAACATGGCGAAATCCCGTCTCTACCAAATACAAAAATGAGCCTGGCATGTTGGCACGTGCATGTAATCCCAGCTACTCAGGAGGCTGAGGCAGGAGAATCGCTTGAACGCGGAGGTGGAGGTTGTCGTGAGCAGAGATCGTGCCACTGCACTCCAGCCTGGGTGACAGAGCAAGACTCCGTCTCAAAATCAAACACAAACAAAAGTAAATGATAAATATTAACCTTATCAGTTTTGTTTTTGTATTTCTTTCTTTCTCTCTCTCTCTCTCCCTCTCTCTCTCGCGCGCGCGCTTATTTCTAGAAAATTCCAGGATTGTGAAAGAATGTGCTATGGCATTTGATATAGAGATACCCATAGCTCTTACATTATTACCGAGAATTTTGGCCATCAAGTTCAGTCTGAGCCTATCACTGTGGACAGTGATGGTAATTTTGATTAGCTTGTTAACCAGGATCCACGTCTAGAAATGAAAATGTACAAAATTGCTTGACCGGAAAATATAGAGTGTTTTTGGGAAGAAATAAAAGGGAAATGGATGGAAAAGAGATAATTAATTAATGCCAACCAGGGGCTAGCAGAGTCCAGCAAGTAGTTGAATGAATGCATAAATAGACAAATAATCGATTTATTGAATGAATGAATACATGAATATTTTAAGGCTTAGATAATATTAGTTTTGTCTTTTAAGCACAATTGAGCATGATCTGATGGGTATTGTACTAACAAAAGATAATAAGCTAAACATGTTTTTACTTTTATGTATTAAACAGGTATGATGTGCAGGGATATAATATGCAATTCACTTAATATTTTATGTAAATTCTATTATATTTTTTAATATTAGACATTACAGCTTAGAGTGTAGAATATGGTGGTTCCTCTGCCTGAATGGTGATATGCACTAATTTGGCTTTTTAATGCAGAAGTCACTCTGCTGAGGAAAGCTTTTGCAGCCTATTTAAACTCATTTTAATTTGAATCCCAAGTCATTCTTTGTGTCTATAGGTTGGAACTTCTTAATAATCTATAGCAATAAAGCAAAGATTTGGGTACAGATTGGTTTCCAAAGTACCTCTTGAATGCATACTATAGATTACCCAATGCTTTCAAATACAGTTCATATGAGTAAATGAAAGGGAATGATGGATGCAAATCAATTAACATGTATCATCCAAATCATCAGCCTAACAGCAGACAAACCTTCAATAAATGTCAAGCTAAAATGGTAAAATCAAATTGTTAACAGCCAAACCTAATTAATCAATCCTGTGCATAATTATTAGTTTATCAGCACTGTTAATAGTCAAACAAAGTGATCTTTCAAAATAGAGTATTAGATTAATACAAATTAAATGGATTTCTGCTCAGCCATATATCATGATGTGAGTTTCACTGCATGGAATTGAGATTAGTTAAATCTTGATTTGAAAATTGCATTCACATTCTGTAATAACTATATGGGCTGGGGGCAGGGAGAGAAGAGGGTGTTGCTGTCCACAGTGTGAGAGCAAGGAAAGAAAAGAGCATTCTTCACATTTGAAATTCTGTCTTCTTCTTGTCACAGAGAATACCCTGCTCCAAGCTGTTCAGAATGTGAGAAATTCCTAGAGATTAAATTAAAAAGTGGCTACATGGCCTGATTACCAAAAGTCTAAAATATATGAAGTTAAACTGATGAAAGCTGTGAGCAGAGCCTAGCCAGGTCCCAAGATGTGGAGTGCGAATTACGGACGTGACGATGAAACTCAGTTAAAATGTGGAGATGCTACCATCATACAGGATGGGCAGTGGCTAAAGGAACAATAAATCAAACCCACATCATCAACTACCTGCAGAAAAGATTTTCTTGTATAAATTTTAGTCAGAATCCATGTGGAACTTAAAGTGGCTTGAGGTTCCTAGAGGTCTGAAAATAATAACAATGAAGCAACAACACAAAGTGGGTTAGTTTATGTTTGTTGTACATTGCATACTACATGCAAAGCTGCCTGGCTCTCCTAGTTATTTTTTATGTAGTAACTTATTTATATTTTATGATAAATTCATGAATTCAGAAGTATTGTTATCCCATGGTTTTCAAGGGTGAAAAATCCTTGACACGGGGAGATTAAGTAGCATGTCCAAGGTCAGTTTACAGCTAGTAAATCAAGCAGCTGAGATTAAATTCCAGACAATTTAGCAGCAGAGTTCACATTCTTAGAGTAGAAGTTTATCCTTATGTCCTGCAATTCAATATTCCAAAGTTGCACTTTGCATATTTAAACTCCCTTGGGTCCATCTGGATGCCAAATCTGGTTTACATTGGAAAAGTGTTTTACCCTTTCTAACGCATTCACATTTGATTTCTCAACAACCCCATGGGAAAGATGAGACACTAAGAATGAGATAGTTTCAGTGAATTTTTAAAGGCAATATAACTAATTTCGTTTGGTTTAGTGTGTGTGTTTGTAGTTGTTTTCTGTGATGATTTGCCTATTTATGTTTTATCTCGTTCCAGAAATATTTAAGATTCCTTATACAGCTAGTAAGTGGAAGAGGAAAGATTCAGTCATGCTAGAGTCCAGAATTCATGTGAAGTGTTCAGGACAGGGTAAGTCTTATTTCTTCTCAGAGGCTGAAGGTACCTGTCTCCACTCCACTTCCCAAGTAGTGATAAGGCTATAACAAGTTGTAAGCTATAAGCAAACATTGTTTTCATGTAGTCTCTTTCTGCATCTTAGGTTTCATCTGTGCAAACTGAAAGGGCATGAGAAAATTTTGTTTAAAAACACTTTAAATTTCAATATTCTGAGTGTTTGTAAATGCATTTCCTAATCTACAAGTAGAAACTCAGTGATAAATATTCAGTAAGTACTAGAAAAGTAAAACAAGTAAATACGCTTTTTAAATATGCTGTATTCACATGCTTTTCGTGTACTAAATAGCTTAACACAGGAAAACTGCATCAATATTACAAAAGAAAAACAACAAAATGTCAACCTTGCCTGGGTTGCCTAATGGACGTCAAATCCACCACAACTTTTTGCTTATCATTCACCTGAAATATATATTTCATTAACCAATCTCTAATATAAACCATGATATTGGCATTTTTACCTGGAGATGTAACAAAAATAAATAAAATGCCATGTTTAGGAGACAATGAAATAGATCCTAAAGATAAAATCAGTATCAAAAGTACAGATCAATAAAAGATGTGTGTACATTTAAATATAATTAGTTTAAAAATTCAGACTATATATCTCGTGTGTGTGTGTGTGTTTTATCAAGGCTACTTAAAGTGATTTTGCTGATGGAGTTGGAATTTGGGACTAGATTACTCCATGACTTATCAACATAATGCCAAAAGGAGTGATCTCAACTAGAAAACAGTCTCATGTAAATAAAGTCCACTACACATTTTAGCTGTTTTGTAATGCAGATTCAGGCACAGGTTCAGATTTCAGCAAGCTGAAACAAAAGGAAGCCGGATTAAGTTGCAATTTAATTTTAAAGGTCTGGAAAGAGCACTATGATCTATTGTGGAAAAGACACTAATCACTGAGGACCATAATGATTGCTGTTTGATAATTTTAATATGTAAGGATGCCTGATTAAAATTTAAGGGGCATCTTGAGTATTTCTGAAGATAAATTAACATTTATTGAGAATTTCTTGATGCCAGAGTCTGGACTAGTTGCTTTGCACACGATATCCCATTTAATCCTCATGACAACTTTAGGAGCTAGGTTTCATTAGCTAGGAAAAGGTTATGATTTTAGTGCAAATAATGTGAAGTTTAGGATCAGATAGTTATGAATTCAAAGTTTCCATTAACTATTTATTTATTGAGTGACTTTGGCATTATTTTACTTAGTTGGAAGGGCCATGCGAATTGGATGGATGCTTTCTCATTTTAAACATTGAAACAGTATTTTATCTTATTCAATATACGTATTCTGCTATTCTACACATTCTAAAGTCTTCACAGGGAAAATACTGACAGTGTTGGGAAAAGTGTAGATGAAATGTTGAGGAAAAAGGAGAAGGATGTTTATATATTAATTTACAATCTGTAAAAAGAGAGTGTTTTTGAACTAAAATTTAGGGTATATTGATGCCCTTATTATACGTCTAATGGCAAAGCATCATCTTGGGATTGTATTGTGAATCCTAAAACAAAGGATAGGCTACGTCATGATAAGCTAACAGCCAACCCCAAATTTTAAAGACATAACACAACAAAGCTTTGTTTCCTGCTCATAGTGAATTGGTAGTAGGTGGGAAGATTCTTTAGAGCAACTGTCCTCTAAGTGATGGCTTAGCATTGCACTTCCAAATCAACTTGTAATGCTTCCATTAACAAGAAACCCAGAAACAGAGAGGAGGGACACCGCCAGTGATTAAATGCGTTCACCTAGCAGTCAAATACATCATCTCATTACATTCACATTTTATTGGGCAAAGAAGTTTAGGTGACCATGCCTAACTTCAAGGTGGCAGGGAAATGTAAGCTTCCTGTCTGGGAGAGGTCTAGAAGGAAAATAAAACTAGACATTATTGAGCAGCTTTAGGCTAGACATTGTTTTATTTTTTTAAGCATTTCTAATTTTTCTAAGAAAAAGATACACAAGGTACTAATCTAGGAAAGCTCCCATCCTTTCACTGGAGTATGAAGCAAGTATCTAGACGAAAAATATCAACTTCCAAAGAAAAATGTACGGAGGTTGCTCTCCAACACATTAAGTAAATAATAATAATAGCTATTTTTTAAAGTCTGCCTGTTACTGCCCAAATTCTAAAGTCATATGTTTCCTATGCCTCTGAAAGTCTTCGTGAAAGTTAGGCTATGAACTAACACAGAACTGGTACCTGACAGAGAAAAACCTCCCTGAGACTACAACTGCCTGAATGTAGAATTTACTGCAAGGGATAAATGTGACATTTAAATTGCATTGCACTTTCCCCTATGCATTTCTGTCAGGATACTTTCAGTCACAAAGTGGAATGATTTTAAAATACTTTAAAATACACGATATTTGACTGTAACATTATAATATGAAAGATCGTTCGATAAAATACTACGTGGTACAAGTTGCTTGATTATTATGATGAATGTCAAAAGTATGCAATGTGGTATTTAATACAATTCAGTGAGTGATGAGTTAGTAACATCATATTTCCTCAGAGGAACAAAATAGAAGACCAGGAAATTCAAAGAAAGTGATAATTTCTAACAATACAATATTCAAGAATAAAACAGAATGATAGATTTGAATCTATATGTATTTTGCTTGTAACACAAATCTCTCATGGAAAATAAATAAATTAAAAAGTCAGGAAGATATTAACTGAAAAAATAATGTAACAAAACTCAGGAATATAACAGAAAAGACCTTATTATATTTATAAAAATATATAAGCTTCTGAAATATTTGAGCATGGCTAAAGCTGTAATTAACAACCAGCACCTATATGTCAATTTAACTTTTCAATCTTTTCATCTTGAAAATAATCATGTCTATGCAACCTCACAAAGGTTTCATGAGGGTTAAAAGACAACTAGTTAATATGTCTAGCAAAATCCCTGTTGTATAGTGTAAGCCTGATTATACCTTGGATCTCAATCCTAGATAAGCCTCAAAACATAAATCCTAGGAATTGTGATTTAGACACTGATTATCTTAGTGGGTATTTTTTAAAGCAAATAGATAATTTTATAAACATGTAGCATTCAAAAGTACATCAGGCACTGAAAATTTTTGAAGTACCTATATGATACATTCCCAGTAATCAGTGTGTGTGTGTGTGTGCGCGCGCGGGCGTGTGCACGCGTGCACGTGCTTACATAATTTCAAAAGCTTCACAAAGCCCATTTATGGTCCTTAAGAACAACTGTATTATTTTGTAAAATAATTTTTCTTATTTTTCCCAATATAAATGAAAATAAACCAAACAATTGACTTAAATCTTCTTCCTCCGTAAAATCATGAAAAAAAGATGATATAGAATAATACATCAGTGTTCTAGCTAGCAGAGTGAGTATGCGAATATTTCAGCAAGCAACATTTTTATTCTAGCACCTCAAAATGCATTAAATATAGTACAGGTACTATCAATTAAAGTGTCTGAAAATTAATTTCAACAAGGAGCAGAATCATGCAACTAATCACAGACAGATCTAAATAAATTAGCTCTTAATCATAGCTTTGAAAGGAGAGAAAAAGAAGGCAACATCAAGAAAGTCAAATTACCTTCCCTGGGGCGAAGACATAATAAAACATACAATAAATCAAGGGTTTAACTTCAATTTTGTTGATAAGATGATCACAAAGTTTTAATAATGATACTATATATATTTTTCTCCCATCTTGCTTTTCAATGTAATTGTTTATTGTTAGATAAAGGGACACATTTGCCAGAGTCAGAGTGAAATCTGCATGCAGCCAAATGACAGTGTTTGGGAGATAATGGGAAAAAAACACTTTCTAGCTTCTCAAACTTACTTTATCTACAGACTGTGTTGGAGTACAGGGTGGGAAGACTCCCTTGCCATAGCTTCACATATGGAGGTTTGCCTCTCCTGCATTTTTTCTGTACAGAGAGATGGAAAAAAACATCCCAATATCTTTTCCTATTTAATAAATCAAAGATCAAAAACTTAAGGCAAAAATTTAGGAACTGACTCTGGCATTTCAGGAGTTTCTGTCCCATAGTTTTCATAAACATAAGCTCATTTCTGCTTTTTTAAAGGAAAAATAAAACCAATCTGATTCTTAATCCTGGCCTTTCTGCCCATTAGCTGTATGACTGGCCAACTTACTTAATCTTTCTGAATCTCAGTTTATTCAATAGGTGATTTAAAAAATAAATGTCTATATCTCATAGGGTTGTGGCGAGGATCAAATGAGATCATCCTCATACACCTTAACAATATTCAGAGTTATATAGTGTTAATAGTTTTGCACTTGCTGGCATTTAAATAGTTATTTGCTGAAATATTTATTTTTATGGCTTTAATTACATTAGGCATCTTAACTCTCTGCTGAAGCAATTGCTAATGGTAGGGCAGAGTTTGTTAAACATTTGAATTTGAACAAGAAATGGATTTCTTTGGTTTCCAATGCTTTACAGCGCTACTTTTTTGATCTACTAGGAATACCCTAGGAATAACCTAGAGAATGTTATAATACAAAGGGTACACAGTTGGAGAATGTCTGGTGCATGCATTAAAACTACTACTCTAAGACTCTGCTCATCATTCCAAAGCATATCTCTCTCTCTGTGCATCTTATGCAACATATGAATAGTGTCTATATCAAATCATTTCCATACAGCAGCTGGTATCTAAGGTGAAAAATTGATCACAATTCCCTGGCTTAAAGTTCTTTAGTATTCCCCTTTACCTTTTTCATCAATTCCAAATATCTTAGGAAAACTAACAGAGACCTTCATGATTATAAGGATATAGCTCATCCCTATATCCTTATTTCACTGTTCTCTATCTCTAGTATTCTATGCTACCTTCTACAATATGGGGCCTCATCCCCTATATCTTGATCATTTTTCCCCTTTGGACCACTCTTTGCCTGGCTGCCTTTGAGTCATTCTTCAACACATGTACTGCTGCTGCTTCTCTGAATTGCACACCTCAGTTAGGTATGCTGACAGAATATCCTATATATGACCTTGCAGAGGTAGCTCTTGATCTACTGTCTAATATTGAAATTATTCAACTATCTAATTTTTCCCACTAGATCATAAGAGTAGCATTATTTTGCTAGTCACTGTATCCCCAAATCTAATATAGTGCCTGGCACATAGAAAATATTTTTTAAAAGTAATATGAATAAATCATATAGCATTAACATTTTATTAGTATTGCCCTTGTCTCCATATTTTGAGCTTTTTTGTCAATGTTTCAAAAATGTCTCTTATAGCAATAAAAATCCCAGATCATGCATTTCAAAAAAAAAAAGAACATGAATAGTTTCAATAATTAAATGCAAAAGATTTATATTGAATTTGGAATACTGTAGTTAGTTTCTTGAGGGCAGGAACCTATCTGACTTTGTGTTTGCTGTTGTATCATTTAATACCCAACAGAGAACCTGGCCCGTAGTATGCACAAGCTCAACATATGTTGGACAACAAATGAATTAAGATGCCTTTGACACTTAGAATCCAGAGAATCAAGAAAATACCAGATTAGCCTGTACTAGGAAATGTTAAATAGTTCACAGACACTTAAAGCAATAATTAATGAATAAAGAAATGATAATGACCTTTCTAATAACCTCTCTATTTACTCAAGTTTGATCTGAATGGCCATGTGATAATTATTTTGAAGTCTTAAAGATGTAGGAATACGTAAATCCCTTTCTTAATTAGTACACTTTGCTTGTTTCCATTGTTTAAAGAAAAAGTAAAACACATGGTCTCTTCACAAGATACAGAGTAACAAGGAGGAGCACATTTTGTGAGGGGGTGTGTGTGTGTGTGTGTGTAGTATTGTTCCATTCTGATATCCAGGTTAATTTGAAAACACTACATTTGGTTTCTTGGCATTTGCTAAGAAATTATACTCAAAGTGAATTTTGAAATGATGCATGATTCATGTTGTGTAATCTGAAGAAATGACTGGTAATGATATTCTCCTATATTTGTATGATGCATTAATCTCCATCATTGCCAGTTAACTGTGTACATTTCCAGTTCCTGAACAACAAATATTTTGGAAAGATAAATAGCTTCTCTTTCTGGAAATTACCATATATGGACTTTTAAAGAAAATCTTGCTTTAAAAGTTTTTATGGAATGCATGTCATTATAGAAAGCTGTTACTTTAGAATGAAATGAGATCCATGTCTAAGTCAGAGAATGATGAAGAAAATGAGGTGAAGGAGAGGGTCTCAGGTCTCTTTCAAGAACCACTGAAGGATACATCAATAAGTAAAATAAACCTAAAAACTATTAAATAACTAACAATACACCAGTACTCAAACATACGGGGGAGTGGGATCTCCAGCTTGGACCATCTGGATCTAGTAGTAAAATCACACCACTGGGATTCTTGACTGTATTACTTACTCTCTGTGTGCTCACTTTATTATCAGTAAGCATCATGCTATGTTAAGCTACTCTAAGCCTAACAACTTACAACTTTGTTTTATGTTTGGTTTTATTAATTTTAAAAAATAATTAGGTTTTGGGTTTTTTTGTTTTTTGTTTTTTCTTTTTTTTTTTTTTTTTTGACAGGATTTCACTCTGTCACTCAGGCTGCAGTGCAGTGGCATGACCATAGCTCACTGCAGCCTCTAACTCCTGGGCTCAAGTAATTCTCCTGCCTCAGCCTTCTAAGTAGCTAGGACTACAGGCATGTACCACCACACCTAGCTCAACTTTTGATTTCAATGAATTGTGATCATGCCCTCTCTAGCATCCATATAACCAAATCACAGTAAAGATAAGATATGTCTTGCTGTCATTCCAACAGGCAAGAGGGACAGTGTAATATGACATGTCAGTCTCGGTTGTCATGATGATGAGACAGAAGAGGAAACATGCCTGATAACCTCCATGGAGATGCATGAACTGAGGTGTAAATAATTCTTTAGAGAAAACATTCATGATTTTATTAAAAAATAAAAATGAATTTTTTTTGGAGACATGGCATTTTATTAGGGGCTCACATACAGGGGAGAGTCCAGTGGTGGTGGGCTGGACAGGAGAACCACCTGATGTACAGACTTGGTCCAGTAGTGGTGGGATAGACATGATTATCTGCTTTCCTACAATCCACTGGTGGTCGGCTAGACAACATATCCACCTTACATATGGTCCAGTGGCAGTGGACTGGACAGACAAACTGCAACTGCTTGCAAACAGCATGAAGTTTATGTAACATTCTCATTTCCAACCTTCCCCTTAACGACCTCTGCCTGACAACCTTCATGTAATCCAAAACTCAGGGCCACAATTCTCTGTACAGCTGTGTTCCATGCAATGGCAGCTTATGAGACCAATGAAAATAATTTTTGAGCAGTGAAGAAAGGATATGTGAATAGAACACCAAACTCATCCTGCTTCAAACAAAGCAAGTTTACTTTCATCTATTTTATGTCTTAGTCATCTGCTTGAGACTTTTATTGGAGATATTGATTTATTTTTTAAAAAACTTGAGAACTTCTAATATTGATTAGCTTAAGGTTCACTTCTAGTTTAAAGATTTCATTTGTTTCTGAGGGCAGGGTCAATAGTATTCAAGAAAAATAAAAAAGCTAGTGGAAAGACAGATATCCATTCCAAAATAAAAAGATACCCATAGTAAGAGCTAATTTTTACTAATTAGTGTCTAAAAGTGATGTGATAGTCAAAAAGAGCCAAGATTAAATATATAGTGCCAAGACCCACTAATCTTTTCAAGTTATGATTACTTGTCCAAGAGCAAAAAGTATCCAGGCAGTTGTGATCCTCTGCTTAATGTTGCTTCTGGGAACTCCTGAATTAGGTGGTAAATAGTTTCCCCAGATATCAAAAGTTTAGGTTTTATAAATTCAGGAAACCGCATGTTCTTGTGAGGTTTTGCCTGATCCTGAGTTTTAATGGATGGTAAGGAGTACGGAGCTCATCAAGAGTATGAACTCCACTTTTCTCTTTGGGAGCATCATTCCTGCAAGTTTCATCATACAGGAATATCTGTTCATGCCTAAGGCGTGACTACATGATCTCTATGTGCCATAGATAATGGTATTATTGATTATAGAGATTCCTTTCAAGCACTTAGTAGATACCAAACACTTTATTAGGAATTTATCAACCAAAATATGCCAAATATTATTTTCATCTTTTCAAATTAGAAAGCTTAGCACAGATAAGTTAACCACCTTGGCTAAATTCCAATGGCTAAGAAAATTCAAACCTGAATTTATTTCATTACAAAGTTATTTGTTTTCCCCCTTAACAACTCAGGCGTTTCTCATCAATTCTTTGCTGCTTATGTCCACAATAATTCCAAAATATAACAAAATAGAAAGATGTAGTTTTTTTATTTTTAGGGTTGCTCTCCTCCTCCACCTTCTATTTCTTCTCCTCCTCCTCCTCTTCCTCATCCTCCCCCTCAATCCTTGTATTTCTTCTCTGTCTCCTTCTCTTTAACTGATTTTTCACCCTGTTAAATAGCTTTCTTAGACATAGGGCTACAGTAATTTCAAATATATCTCTCTTACTCTTCCGAGTTATTGCTTCCTAAAAAATAGTCTAGACAAGTGTCCCTGAATTCTTTGGCCGGGAACTTACCTGCTCTCCAGAAGGAATTATATGGTGAGCCATGTGAGTCACATGACCTGCTCCTAATTCCCATACCATTAACGATGTGGGGAAAACTCTGTAAGAAGAAACAAGGACAATTATTTTGTTGTGAGGACAACGCTTCTGGGGGTTTGCGATCTGAAGTTGACAAATGAGACAGAAAATTCTCCCTTCTGATAATGACAACACCATCTACTATTATACTAAAAACTTTCCTCAAGAAAGCACTCATTTGACTTTGCCATTGTAAGAGCACTTGAAATTAATTCAGATTTGTGGTTTCAAAGGAGGTTAACAGAACCAAAATACTAAATTACTTCCAGTATCTTAAACATAAATTTAGAGAAACTACTTTTCAAAGGCAATTTTTCAGAATATAGAAAGCATCTCTCTAAATTCAAGCCACAGTAGGCATCAGGGCTGAAATATCTGCATCTCCTTTGTCTTAAACTGAGTAATTTGGTAGTGACATCAGAATTCAAGCACTGTCCATGTTAGGACTCACGTACTAGGAGTTTTTGACAACAAGAATAGTTGGTATTAAATTCTAAATTGATGCTGAGTGACAGACTATTTGCCATGTCTCTGCCACTTGCAGACAACTACCACAAGCTCAACTTGCTTCACAGGGACGTGGCATGTGCCATGCCACAAAAAGTCACGTGCGTTCAAATGAGCACTGGCCAATATTGCTTTTGAGAAATAAGAAAGCTTGTCTGCGTTCCCAGGGCCAATTATTTAGCCAACTATACATTGGGGAAATGAATTCTTGAAGCAAAAGATTTCATTACATTCATAACTACAAATATTGTTCTTGGATATAAACTGCCTGGCTCACTTAACTCAGTGAACTTTTATTTCTATAGATCTAATAGATTTATAATACGTTCTGGGAAGAAGCTTTTTTTCCCCTTAAATTGCTCTTTCAAGATCTTGAATACCAGATGAAAGTTCAGTCCTTCTAGAGATATCCAAAACGTCAAAGGACTACGTATTTTGTAAGCCTGGCTTCCAACTTGCTTCTTTGAAGCAGAACATCACAGAATTGGTGTTGGAAGGGATCATAGGAATGATCCAATCTAAACTGATAAAGTTTCTTTTCTTTTTTTTTTTCCTACTGGATCTTGAGTGCCACAAGAACTAAGACAACGTCCAATTAACCTTTATTTTCCAATGTCTAGTGAAGGATTTTATACATAACAAATCTTAATTCTATAATGACTAAACGGGGAAAAATAATCACAAGCTTATCTATCTCAGTGTTTTCCAACAAGTGGTACATTTACCAGGAATGCCACAAGTTTATTTTAGGTAGTATTTGGATAACAGTTGGTATATTATTTCCTATATTTTAATATAGGTGTAATAAGAAATAAGAAGTAATAATCATGAAATTATAAGCTGAAAATAAATACAATAAATAAATGGTACCTGTATCTTCAATGGCACAACTTTTGAAGGGTGGAACATAAGAATTCTAGAAATCCGTCATACTCAGTGCTTGGTTCTCTTCGTTTCACCCCTTCTTTATAGAACCACAAACTGCCTAGGTTGTTATTATTATTATTATTTGAGATGGAGTTTAGCTCTGTCACCCAGGCTGGAGTGCAGTGGTACAATCTCAGCTCACTGCAACCTCCACCTCCCAGGTTCAAGCAATTCTCCTGCCTTAGCCCCCTGAGTAGCTGGGATTATAGGTGCCCGCTACCACGCCCGGCTAATTTTTTGTATTTTTAGTAGAGACAGGGTTTCACCATGTTGGCTGGGTTGGTCTTGAGCTCCTGACCTCGTGATCTGCCCGCCTCGGCCTCCCAAAGCACTGGGATTACAGACATGAGCCACCGCGCCCAGCCTTATTATTTTATAGAAAAATATAATGTGAGTTTATGATGCCATTGAAATGTATGGTTCCAGTTTTTCGTTTCTCAACTAGTTGATCTATATGCTTCCAATTACTATGCAGTTGAATGTGCTCATGTGTTATAATTTGTTATTTTATACTGCCCCCTCTTCATCTTCTAATGCTTGTATTTCTTTGCACTCTACGATGTAAGTAATAGCTTCAAAGGATAATTTTTTGAAAGATGCAAGTGGATTGTTGGTAAAAGGCTTATGACAGTGTATTGGGAGGCATGGAGGTGGCAGGAAGGTACTAAATTTGATACAGAATGAAAAGAAGGATTCTGGAAAGTTTTAATTTTTATGATTTATTCCCACATTAGAGTAGAAAACAGATATTAATTCATTCATTTCTAAGAATTATTGAAACCAACCCTTAAATCTTTAGCCTCAATTTTTATACAAAGATCCTGCCTGAGGTACTTTGAAATAAATAATGCAAGGATTTATTAGAAATGCTGTTTTCCTCTCACTAAAATTGGGCTTCCAAGCTTTGAAACCCTCTCCCATCATTATTTTTGACATTCATTTTCATTCGGAGGATATTATTAAAATCGTGCTCATTCCACTGTCAGCTTTTTTGGACAGAAAAGTGGTGTGAAAGCATTAAAATCTTCACTGAGCAGGAATATGCACTTGGATTCTATCTGAAATCAGCACCAGAAGAACTTGTCATTGTGTTTTTCCAGAGCGGATGATTAAATAGGGCACATTTTTCATTTATTCTTTTTTAAAATAAATGTGAACAATGCATATACTTGTGGGTTTATGCAGTTCGCCACTGTAAAAATGGCCAAACATCAGTCCTGTTTTCTTTCTACTTTTCTTCGGGAGAGGCAGACTGTTTAAAGGGAGGTAGAGGTTATTTTAGGGATTCTGAATGCTGAGCACATTTTATTACCTTTAGATATTTCAAACAATTTCCTAGATCATCTTCCATATTCCAGCTTTGTGATACTTACACAAAGCAATGTTTTAAACAATTTCTTATATGCTTCTAGAGTACAACAAATAGTAAAACAAAGTGTGAATATAACACATACTTTTCCTTCAGTCTATCATTTAATACCTTCCAATTTTATATCCATGCATCACTAACAAATGACCAAAAAAAGATTCCTAAGTTTCATTAAACTGTACATGAAAGAGTCTCTGAATAATTATTTAAAAAGAACTTCTTCCCATAAATTATTTGCCTCCACTTTTTAACAGCATAGTTAGGAACTTTTTGAGCTACTCATTTAAATGATTCTCCAGTCATTTACTGTTAAGTTTCTGTCTTGGTTTATTCACAGTCTACTTTTATATACATTAAAAAATTGCATTATGTAGTGTTCACAACGCAATTCAATGATTAACAAGGTTAACTTCTGGTTGAATTTCTGTAATATAATGTTTATTATGAGATACGTTACATTAAAACTAGAGACTTAGTGAAGTTTTTTTGGTGGTGGGGGATGGAGTATTGCTCTGTCTCCCAGGCTGGAGTGCAGTGGCACTATCTCGGCTCACTGTAACCTCCGCCTACCAGGTTCAAGTTATCCTTCTACCTCAGCCTCCCAAGTAGCTGGGATTACAAGCACCCGCCACCATGTCCAACTAATTTTTGTATTTTTAGTAAAGACGGGGTTTTGCCATGTTGGCCAGGCTGGTCTCAAACTCCTGACCTCAAGTGATCCACCCGCATTGGCCTCCCAAAGTGCTGGAATTATAGGCATGAGCCACTGCGCCTGCCTGAGACTTAGTAATTTTGACATTACCAGCACTACCTTGATGAAAAGAAGCATGTTGAAATTTGGAGGCATGATAGACCAGTTCTATACCTTGATTGCTGGTAATTACATGACTGTCCATATTTGCCCATGTATACAACTGCATACCAAAAAAGATGAATTTTCTTGTATGTAAATTATAACTCAGTAAACTATGAAATTATGAAAAGGATAATATGTCAATATTAGCCTTAAAATATCATCACAGACATCTGTATGTTACGTTTCAACATTTTATCTTTGCATTTTCTCTTTAGCCAACCCTATTAAGCTTTCTACTTCGCCCCCATCAATCCACTGAAGACCTCAGCAATATTGCTTTCAATGACTATCATTTTGCAAACTCATTGATAGCTTATCAGTTCACATCTTACTTGGCATCTCTTCATCATTTAACTGGTGTTGCAAGCAAAGAATCATTTATTCACTTTATTTCCAGGACACTGCAATTTTTTTTTCGATCATCCTTCTATCTTATTCACTGCTTCCTTCCTGGAAACTCCTCTTCTTCTCAATCACGTGACTTGAAAAACATAAATATATGCTGCCAACTCTTTCCTCCCACCCACCTGTGTGTGTGTGTGTGTGTGTGTGTGCGTGTGTATGTGTGTCTATGTGTGTGTATACCTTTAGCTTTCACTTTTCCCTGAGGTCAAAAATGACACGTCCCAGCTCACGCCTTGGACATCTCCTTCTGTATATAAAACTGACATTCACTTAGCATACACAAGATGAACCCTTGATTTTCTTTCCAATCTGTTCCTTCTGCATATTTCTCGAACTCAAATAATTCCATAATTCACTGGCTTCTTCTGACCAAAATCCAGAAATTAATTATTGATTCTCTTTTTCATTCTTTATATATAACCCATAAGCATGTTCTATATGCATTATTTTTAAAATATAACTTCACTCTTACATTTTAACATTTTTCAATTACGAGCCTGTCTCACCTGAACTTTTCCGATAGTTTTCTGATTTCTCTCCTTCCATAGTTGTATTTGTAGGGTACAAAGTGACACTATACTTCATGAATACATTGTGAATTAATGAAATCATGCTAATTAACATATCCATCACCTCAATGCTTATCTTTTTTGTGGTAATAACATTTGAAATTTACTCTCAGTGATTTTGAAATGTACAAAATATTATTATTTACTGTATTAACCACACTGTTTAATATATTACAAAAATTTTTCTAAATGTATTCCACCTGCCTCATTTAGAATTTTTACTCTTTGACTATCACCTTTCCATTTCCTCCCCCAACTCCCAGACTCTGGTAACCACCATTCTACTCTCTGTTTCTTTGAGTTCAATTGTTTTAGATTCCACATATAAGTGAGAACATATATCATTTGTTTTTCTGAGCCTGGCTTATTTTACTTACCATAATGTTCTCTAGTTTCACCTGTATTATCACAAAAAAGGTTTTTTCTTCCTTTTTAAAGGATAAATAGTATTCCATTGTGTACACATACTACATTTCATTTACTCACCCTTCCACTGATGGACAGTCAGGTTGTTAAGTCTATAATTTGGCTGTTGTGAAGAGTGCTGCAATGAACACAGGAGTGAAGACATCTTTTGATATATTACTCAAATTTTTGAAGGTAAATACCCAGAAGTGGGATTGCTGGATCATATGGTAATTCCATTTTCAATTTTCAAGGAACTTTTATACAATTTTCCATTTGGTTTCACTAATTTACATTCCTACAAAAAATGTATAAGGGCTCCCTTTTCTGTATGTCCTGACTAACATCTCTTACGGTTTGCCTTTTTGTAAATAGCTATTCTGACAAGCGTGAGGTGATATACCATTGTGGTTTTAATTTGCATTTTCCTAATGATTAGTGATGTTGAACATTTTAAAAAATATATCTGCTGGCCATTTGTATTTCTTCTTTTGAGAAATGTCTATTCAGGTCCTTTGCCCATTTTTAATGTATGGCTTCATGTATTTTCTCTGAAGCTTAAAATTTGCCACTTCATTCTGCTAATCATTTCTTTTCTTTTACACGGGCTTTTATTTTTGATGAAATCCCATTTGCAATCCCATTTGACCCTGAGATTTGGGGGTCAAATACAAAAAATTATTCAAACCAATACGGTATTTTATTCTGAATATTTTTTTCAGTAGTTTTATAGTTTCAGGTTTTATGTTTAAGTCTTTAATCAATTTTGAGTTGATTTTTGCATATAGTGTGAGTTAAAGGTACAATCTCCTTCTTCTGCATATGGACATCCATTTTTCCCAATATTATTTATTAAAGAGACTATTAATTTCTCATTGTGTATTTTTGGCACCTTTGTTAAAAAGCTATTGACCATACATACATGGGTTCATTTCTGGGCACTCTATTCTGGTCCACTGGCCAATCAGTCTATTTTTATGCCAATACCATGCTGTTTTAATTATCGATTTTTTGTAATATAGTTAAAAATCAGGTAGTGTGATGCCTCTAGCTTTGTTTTATTTTGTTTGTTTGTTTATAGCTGTCTTAGCCATTTCAAGATTTTTTGTGGTTCCACACTAAATTTTAAGATTTATTTTTCTATGAAAAAAAAATTGAAGTTTTGATAGCTTTTGCATTGAATTTGTAGATCACTTTGGTTTGTACAGTCATTTTAACAATATTTATTCTTCCAATTCATGAACACAGGATACCTTTCCATTTATTCGAGTCTTCTTTGATTTCTTTCATTAATGTCTTATAGTTTTCAGTGTACAGCTCTTTCACCACCTTGGTTAAATTTATTCCTGGTATTTTATTTTTTATAGTTATTGTAAATAGGGTTGTTTTCCTTGTTTCTTTTTTGAAAAGTTTGCTGTTAATGTACAGAAACGTTACTCCATTTTTCCACATTTTTTATTACACTCTCTTCTTCTCAGAATAATCAGAAAGATTTTTTACAAGTGGCACTTACGTCTTGCAATTCCTATGCTGAAATCATCCTATAATCTTTTTTTTTTCCTTACACTTACAATAAAATCCACATTCCCTATTACGACTTATGAAGCCCTACACCAGAAGTCAGCAAATTATGACCAATAAGCCAAATCCAGCCTGTTGCCTATGTTCATTTTTGTAATTGTGGTAAAATACATATAACATAAACTATACCATGTCATCTATTTTTTAGTGTATGGTACAGTAGTGTTAAATACATTTATATTGTCATGAATCCAATCTCCGGAACTCTTTCATCTTGTAAAAGTGAAACTCTAAACCCATTAAACACCTCTTAGTTCCTTCTACCACCAGATCCTGGAAAACATCATTCTCTTTACTGTATTTATAAATTTGACTATTCTAGTTACCTCATATAAATGGAATTATACAGTGCCTGTATTTTTGTGACTGACTTATTTTAATAGCATGATGTCCTAGAGGTTCACTCTTGTTGTGACATGTATCAGAATTTTCTTCTTTTTTAAGGTTGAGTAATATCCCATTGTATATATATGCCACATTTTGTTTATTTATCCAGTGGTGGACATTTAGATTGCTTCAACCCCTTGGTTATTGTAAATAATCCTGGTATTAACGTGATTGCACAAATATCTGAGACCCTGCTTTCAATTCTTTTGAGTATATGCCCAGAAGTGGAATTGCTAGATCATATGGTAATTTTATTTTTAATTTTTTGAGGAATTGCCCTGATGCTTACCATAGCAGTTTCATCATTTTACATTTCCATCAAGAGTACACAAAGATTCTAATTTCTCCACATACTAGCCAATACTTCTTTTCTTTCCTTTTTTATAATCCAGAACCTCATGGGTATGAGTCTGTATTTCATTGTGGTTTTGATTTACATTTCCCTAATGATTAGTGATGTTGAGCATCAATTCATATGCTTGTTGGCCATTGTATATCTTCCTAAGGGAAATGTCTATTTATGTCCTTTCCCATTTTTTAATTGGATTGATTTTTGTTGCTGCTGACTTGTAGGAGTTCTTAAATATTATTAATGTTAACCCACTTATCAGATATATGATGTGCAGGTATTTTCCCATTTGATAGGTTGCCTTTATAGTCTGTTGATTGTGTTCTTTGATGCACAGAAGTTTTAAATTTTGATTTAGCCCAATCTATCTATTTTGTCTTTTATTTCATGTGCCCATTGACTTTTTTTGTAAATGAAGTTTTATTGGAACATAGCTACACTCATGTGTTTCAGTTTTGTCTATGACTGTTTTCATGCTATTACAGGAGAGATGAGTAATTGCAGTGGAAACCGTATGGCCTACAAAGCCTAAAATATTTACTGTCTGGACATTTACAGAAAAAGTTTGTGAATCCCTCCCCTGTGCAATCTGACTGTTGTCTATCTTCCACCCTTTCTATATACCACTATTCCCACTTAATCTATTCTAGCCATATACTGGCCCTTCTGTTTTCTTCCAAAACAACAAGATCATTCTACTTCAGGGGTTTGAACTTTCAGATTCATTCATTTAGACTATTTTATTTTGTTTTGTTTTGTTTTGTTTTTTACTAGAACTTTAACTAGTTTATGCCTTTATTTCACTGTGGTCTCTGCTTAAATGTCCTGCCCTCAGAGAAAAGAGTTGACATCAGCTAAATATCTTAAAATGCTAACCTCTTGATTGTGTTTTATCTTAGTCAGAATGAAAAGGCAATGCCAAAGTTGGTAAAACATGTTTATATATCCCACTTACACATATGAGTTACTATATAGTAAGGGCTGCGAACCATTGCCCTTCCATTTTATACTAATCTGCTGAACTAGTAAAACTGCTATGTCTCCCTTCCCCATATCAAACATAAATTATCTATGAAAGAGAAACACCAAGAAAGAGAAGAAAAGCCTGAGAAAAATCCTTAGAGCAACTAATGGGGCTATTTTGAACCATTATATGTGGCAGGGGTAGTGGCTTTGGCCTGGGATAGGAGACAAGAAGGCATGGCTGTGGGAGGATGGTGAAATAAAAATACTGAAGGACAAATAATACCTACTCATATTCATATAATGATTCAGAGAGCTCTTGTTAAAGATCGTGAGGAGTAATAGATGAGCAATGTAGCCAGCTGTTGTTTTAAAAAATATTTGATATTCCAGGAGAAAATAAAGCCACAGACTAGAATAACAAGGCATTTGAAAAACGTAATCATTTCAAAGGAAAAGAAAAACATACTGGATTGTCGATTCCATCACAGACAGATATATTAGAATACAGAGAGAAATACTTCTGAATTTATCTAAAAATATGCTAAAAGAAATAAGGGAATTTATTATTAATATATATTTTTAAAACCTGGGAAAAGCTAAGCAAAAGTGTTAGGTATTAAACATAATAATGGGGTTGTAATACATATAAATGCAATAAGGAATTAGAAGAAAACGTCCGGAATGCAAAATGAAAATACACAAATTAATATATTTTAATATATTTATATTGTATTATACATTTAAAGAGATATGATATATGGAGAATAGAGGTAGAAGTGATAACACTCAGAGAACAGGGAGTTCAGAGAGAGAGAGAGGGAAATGAGAGAAGTAAATTTTGGAAGCCATAATGGAGATATAACATTCAAAATTTTTTCAAAAATGTAAAATACTTTCAACTGAAACTCCTACATGTTGATAAAGGAGAGTAGATTCAGAGAGTAGATTCGCCTGCACAACATATAGTAGAGACTGAATAGCAATAAAGAATAAGAGAACTGGGAACATTTGAATAGCTTACAAAGAGAAAAAAAACAAAAAGTGGATTATATACAAAGGAACAAGAGTTAGATTGAAATCAGAATGTTCAACTTTAGGATGCAAGAGGACAAACCAATATTCTTTCAAAAGAATTAAAGTAACTAACTTAGAATCAAGAATTTTAGGGCCCTGTCACACTGCAACTGCTGCTGCCATACAAGTGTGTGCATGGAAGTTGTAGCCCCTGCCACTGCCCCATCCCTCCTGGCACCTTGCCCTCATGAATACATAGGGGCCCCACTGCACCACCAGGAACTTGAGCATGAATTTAAACTTAGAAATTAATTTAGAACCAAAAAGAGCCTGCATTTCCAAAGCAATACTAAGCAGAAAGATCAAAGTTGGAGGCATCACATTACCTGATGTCAAACTATACTATAAGGCTACAGTAATCAAAACGGCATGGTACTGGTACAAAACCAGACATATAGATGAGTGGGAAAGAATACAGAACACAGAAATAAATCCACAGACCTACAATCATCTGATCTATGACAAAATCAACAAAAATAAACAATGGGGAAAGGGCTCCCTATTCAATAAATGATGCTGGGATAACTGGTTATCTACATGCAGAAGAATGAAACAAGACCCCTACCTCTTACTCTATATGAAAATTAACTCAAGATAGATAAAAGATTTAAATTTAAGACCTCAAATTATAAAAATCCTAGAAGAAAATCTAGGAAATATGCATGTTGATGTCAGCTTTGGCAAAGAATTTATGGCTAAGTCACCAAAAGCAATTGCAACAAAAACAAAAATTGAGAAAAAGAAAATGGAACTTACTTAAAATGAATAACATGAATAACTTCCACAGAGCAAAAGAAATTTCCAACACAGCAAAAAACAGCCTACAGAATAGTGGAGAAAATATTTGCAAGCTATGCATCTGACAAAGGTCAAATATCCAGAACCTATAAGAAGCTTAAATCAACAAACAAAAACCAAACATTCCAACTAAAAAATAGGCAAAATACATGAAAAGGCAATTCTCAAAAGGAGACATTCAAGTGGCCAACAAATATATGAAAAAATTCTCAATATCACTTAGTCATCAGAGAAATGCAAATTAAAACCACAATGAGATACCATCTCATACCAGTCAGAATGGCGATTATTAAAATGTCAGAAAATAATGGATGTTGGCAAGGTTGCAGAGAAAAAGGAACATTTATACACAATTGCTTGTAATGTAAATTAGTCTAGCCACTGTGAAAAGCAGTTTGGAGATTTCTCAAAGAATGTAAAATAGAACTACTTTTTGACTCAGCAATCCCACTACTGGGTATGTACCCAAAAGAAAATAATTTATTCTATCATAAAGACCCATGTACTCATATGTTCATTGCAGTGCTAGTCACAACAGCAAGAACCTGGAATCAAGCTAAGTGTCTATCAGCAGTACATTGGATAAAGAAAATGTGGTACATATACACCACGGGATACTAAACAGCCATAAAAAATAACAGAATCATGAAACATGGATGGAGCTGAAGGACATTACCCCGTGCAACCTAATGCAAAAAGAGAAAATGAAATGTTCTCACTTATAAGTGGGAACTAAACATTGAATACACATGATTGCAAAGATGAGAACAATAGATACAGAGTGGCTCATTAGATGGGGGACGAAGTGGGAGGGATGCATAGAACCACTTGTTGGGGACTATACTTATAGCCTGTGTGATGGGATAGCTGGGACTCTAAGCCTCAGTGTCATGCAATTTATCTGTGTAACAAATCTATATGTGTATCCTTTCATCTATAATAAAAGTTGAAGAAATCAAAATGTCAGAAAGGACAGATACATATAAATTTCAGAGATAATAAGCATAAACTAAGGCAATTATAGTTATGCACCCAAAAATAGATGATATATTATATTATCTTCCCTGTGCAGGTAGGTATATACTATAAAATTAATCATATACTAAGGAATACAGAAAAACTCCATAAGATTTAAGGAATTTGTATTAAATCAGGCATGTTAGCTACACCTGATTCAGTTATATTACATGTGTACAACAAAAAGGTAAAATTCACAGCTACTTAGAAATTGAAGAAAAAATGCTAAATGATTTACGTAAGATCTAAATAATAAATAAAATACTAAGCCTGAAAATGAGTAAGTTAGAAAGTTGGTAGTATAGAAAGAGGCCCTTATATCTTACAGTAGGAAAGTATAAAATCTGAGAACCAAATTTAGAAAAGTACAGTCATTGTCATCAAACTTCAAAGGTGATTGAGTTAAGTCAGCTAGGCCACGGCCAAGGGCTTTGTTGGGACAACCTTGGAACTGGACAAATATGATGGGAGCATATAGGTGAGTGCTCCAAACATGTTTGTTCTCCAGAGAGATCTTAACGTTTAGGGCCAGCAGAATCCATGTACCCCTCACTAGAAAGAGCTAACACTCCCCTGTATGAGGATAGACTGCACAGGTTTGTCTGCCACAAGGCAGCGCGGATACTCACCCAGATCTGTTCCAGCTCCACTTATGCCTGTTAAGCCAATAACCCAGCCACGGACGCACTAAGCCTGACAATAGAGACAATACTTTGAAGTACCAGAATACTTCAAAGGACCCACAAGAATGTGCCAGCACAGGCCGGGCGCGGTGGCTCACGCCTGTAATCCCAGCACTTTGGGAGGCCGAGGCGGGCGGATCACAAGGTCAGGAGATCGAGACCATGGTGAAACCCCGTCTCTACTAAAAAATAGAAAAAAATTAGCCGGGCGCAGTGGCGGGCCCCTGTAGTCCCAGCTACTCGGGAGGCTGAGGTAGGAGAATGGCGTGAACCCGGGAGGCGGAGCTTGCAGTGAGCCGAGATTGCGCCACTGCACTCCAGCCTGGGCGACAGAGCGAGACTCCGTCTCAAAATAAAATAAAATAAAATAAAATAAAAAAGAATGTGCCAGCACATACCAGACTGAATGTTGATGACATTTGATCAACGGATCTGGAACATAGGCCTTGATAAGAAAGAAGCATCGGGTTGGGGCTACTCTCTTGAGATAAGGAATTTAAAACTCTGGCAAACTCCTAAGGAATGGAGAAAATTTGCAGCTAGCTTAGCTTCTAGAAGCTAGGGGAAAGTGATGACCTACTCTGGACCAAATTGAAATATCTAAATTACCGTGACAGATGCTTAAAAAAGGAAGTAAAAAGTTCAGGTAAGTAAGGATGCTACAGTGGTTATATTATGTAAGGCCAGAAGTATCATGTTTCTAGAGAAAGCCAAGAGGACACTATTCACCTAAGTCATAATATTCTGATGACAGACAATCAGGGTCAAGATGATAAGACAATCTGTGTCAGTGTTTCATAGTGCTTGTCTTCTAAGCAGGCCAGCACTGAGTAAAAGATGCTATCATAAAATTTTACTCATTAATCATAGCAATGAGGATGTGGGGGCCACAGATCAATAGAAGCCTTCTGGAACCCAGGGGTTCAAAATGACTTAAAAACTGAGAGTGTGGGAGTAGCAGGTGAGAGATCTTGATCCACACAGAGTTGTGAAGATGTTCAATAAAACGCAGCACTTACGGAAGCCAAGTAGACAGACAGCCAATCAGGGTGATGCTTAATACAAAATCAAAAGAAAGCAAGAATGGATGCAGAGAGAGCTGAGGGTAGTTGCCTTAGTTAAAAACTAAACAAATCAAACCTTGCCTAGTTTCTATATATGAGACAGTTTTTAGACTTGTAACGTGCACTTTAGGGGTCTGCCACATCAGTAAAGTTTTTAAGGGTCTAGTGATCAGGGGTGTGTGGGAATATCCCCTTCAAAGTAAGAGGCAAGCTGCCACATCTTGTATCCTCTACCACAAAGAAAGAACCACAACACCCGGTAAGGCTATTCAGATTCTGCAGCGAACATATTTGATACTTTGCACTCCTGCTTTAACCTCACAGGGTCAAATTTCCAGCACTGAGTGAGACCAAAAGCAAGGAATGACTCTCCAGGAGGGGCAGACCAGTGTCAAGCAGGCCTAGTGCTTGGACCATGTGATACAACCGACCCTGCAGTGTTGGAGATATCAGTGGGTGAGAAAAGATGTTATGTGCTGGCATGTAGCTTCCCAGTGAGAAAAATCACAGTTCAGGAGTGAGTTCATGTGATTATCAGTAGAGAATTAGACAAACTTTATAAACAACTCCCAGTGCATTAACGGGTCTTGGTAAAGACAAAATGCTTGGTCGTGAGTGTCTTGGGACAGTAAGAGATCTTTTTTTTTTTTTTTTTTTTTTTTTTAGAGTCTTGCTCTGTTGCCGAGGCTGGAGTGCAGTGGTGTAATCTCTGCTCATTGCAACCTCTGCCTCCCAGGTTCAAGCAATTCTCTTGCCTCGGCCTCCCAAGTAGCTGGGATTACAGGCACCCACCACCATGCCCAGCTAATTTTTGTATTTTTAGTAGAGACTTGGTTTTGCCATGTTGGCCAGGCTGGTCTTGAACTCCTAACCTCGGGTGACCCACCCGCCTCAGCCTCCCAAAGTGCTAGGATTATGGGCTTGAGCCACCATGCCTGGCCTGATGAGTTGTGTTCTGTCAGACCTAGCAAGCAATACATTTGGGCGGGTCCAGCAGCAATTCACCGGATGATGAAAATGGTATAATCCAGGATCAAGTTTGAGGAAGACCACAGGGCAAGAACAAATTGAGTAAGCCTAAAACCCCATGTCACAAGTCACTATTATACCAGGATCTCTCCCTCAAGACAAACCTATGCCATATGAAAGGGTCCTGTACAACCACTAAAATAAGGAAATAAATTCAAAACATGCTTTATGGATGGACCAGCTCAGTATGTGGTATGCAAGCCAAAAATGGATGTCAGATTGATTAAAGCTATATACTCAGGCATGACTTTGAGAGATGGTGCCAAGGGAAAATCTTTTCAATGGGCAGAAGTTGAAGAGGGCTGGGCACAGTGACTCATGCTTGTAATCCCTGCACTTTGGGAGACCAAGGCAGGTGGATCACTTGAAGCCAGAAGTTCAAGACCAGCCTGGCCAACATGCTAAAAATCCAGTCTCTACTAAAAATACAAAAGATTAACTGGGTATGGTTGTGAATGCTTGGAATCCCAGCTACTGGGGTGACTGAGGCACCTGGGAGGCGGAGGTTGCACTCTAGCCTGAGAGACAGAGTAAGACTGTCTCAAAAATAATAATAATAATAAATTAATTGAAACACACAAATAAACACACAAAATAAATTAAAAATGGCAAAACAAACAAAAACCCAAAGAGAAGTTCAAGAGGTGCCCCTTGATTCTGCAATTTACGCTGAAGGAGAAATGACATGAACTGAGAATATTTAGGGAGTCATGGCAAATGACAAAAGGACTGGTCAGCTTGTCAGATGCCTGAAAGGAAAAAAGACTCAAAGCTCTGAGACAAGGAAGACCATGTTAGATGCAGGAATATAGAAGCAGGCTGGAAGTGTGGTGATTTTTCTTTTAGTTCACGTCCACCAAAAGAAAAAGTACATCAGGGAAGAGACACTGGACCACCAAGTACACAAAATTACTTGCTTAGTTGCTATTCACCAAGATTTGCCATTAATCATCTCAAAACTGCCAGTACAGGCACACAAAGAGAACAGCTATAGTGACAGAGATGGAGGCTTCTGATGGGTCCAACAGCATGGTTCCTCCTCATCCAGGCAGATTTAGCCATATCTGAACATTTAAGTTGCCAGCAAGAATGACCAATGTCGAGCATTACTGTTCAAAGTGCCAGCCAGTCACAGCATATCAAGGTGGATCCCTTCATTCTGGAAGAGCCAGAAGCTCATTCACATAAGAATAGGTACTTATCTGGGTGTGAGCTTGCTTTTCTTGTCCACAACAATTACTTATAAAGTAATCCCATCTGAAGTGTATGTGGAAATGAGTCTTATGAACATGAATATAAAATGACATAAGTATGATCACAGCAGCATTGTATATGCAAAATACTGGAAACAATCTTAATGCCTATTGATGGGACAGTAAATGAATGAATAAACCATAATATAATAAAACAATTCAACATAATAAAACAGCCTTAATAAATAAACCCTTACCACTAGCATCAATATGAATGAATGACAGCAAAAATATTAAGTAAAAAATATTAACATTCATGATAATACACATTTATAATAAAATTTAAAATAATAGAATATATCATATACACAAATAACTGTAAACTAAATATATATAGTTGCACTTAACTATATATACATATGCACACACATGTACACATACCTTCTTTAGGAATAAAACTATGTGGAATGATTACTGGGTAAATAAATAAATTAAGGCAGAAATAACAAAGTTCTTTGAAACCATTGAGAAAAAAGAGACAGCATACCAGAATTCCTGGGACACAGCTAAAGCAGTGTTTAGAGGGAAATTTATATCAATAAATGCCCACATCAGAAAGTGGGAAATATCTAAAATCAACACCCTAATATCACATTTAAAAAAACTAGAAAAGTAAAACCAAACAAATTTAAAAGCCAGCAAAAGATAAGAAATAACTAAGATCAGAGCAGGACTGGAGGAAATAGAGACAAGAAAAACCCTTAAAGAAATCAGTGAATCCAGGAGCTGGTTTTTTGAAAAGATTAACAAAATAGATACACTGCTAGCCAGACTAATACAGAAGAAAAGAGAGAAGAATCAAATAGACACAATAAAAATGATAAAGGGGAGATCACCACTGAGCTCACGGAAATACAAACTACCATCAGAGAATACTATAAACACCTCTATGCAAATAAACTAGAAAATCTGGAAGAAATGGACACATTCCTGAACACATACACTCTCCCAAGACTAAACCAGGAAGAAGTTGAATCCCTGAATAGACCAACAACAAGTTCTGATATTGAGGCAGTAATTAATAGCCTACCAACCAAAAAAAGCCAAGGATCAGATGGATTCACAGCCAAATTCTACCAGAGGTACAAAGAGGAACTAGTACCATTCCTTCTGAAACTATTCAAAACAATAGAAAGGGAAGGACTCCTCCCTAACTTATTTTATGAGGCCAGCGTCATCCTGATACCCTAATTGATTTTATAAGGCCAGCATCATCCTGACACCAAAACCTGGCAGAGACACAACAAAAAAAGAAAATTTCAGGCCAGTATCCCTGATGAATGTCCAAGCGAAAATCCTTAATAAAATACCGGTAAACTGAAGCCAGCAGCACATCAAAAAGCTTATTCACCATGATAAAGTCGGCTTCATCCCTGGGATGCAAGGCTAGTTCAACATATGCAAATAGATAAGCATAATCCATCACATAAACAGAACCAATGACAAAAACTATATGATTATCTTGATAGATACAGAAAAGGCCTTCAATAAAATTCAACACCCCTTCATGCTAAAAAATCTCAATAAACTAGGTATTGATGGAACATATCTCAAAATAATAAGAACTATTTATGACGAACATAGCCAACATCAGACTGAATGGGCAAAAGCTGGAAGCATTCCCTTTGAAAACCAGCACAAGACAAGGACACCCTCTCTCACCACTCCTGTTCAAAATAGTATTGGAAGTTCTAGCCAGAGCAATCAGGCCAGAGAAAGAAATAAAGGGTATTCAAATAGGAAGAGAAGAAGACAAATTGTCTTTGTTTGCAGATGACATAATTGTATATATAGAAAACCCCCATCGTCTCGGCCCCAAACTCCTTAAGCTGATAAGCAACTTCAGCAAAGTCTCACAATATAAAATCAACATGCAAAAATCACAAGCATTCCTATACACCAATAATAGACAAGCAGAGAGCCAAATCATGAGTGAACTCCCATTCACAATTACTACGAAGAGAATAAAGTACCTAGGAATACACCTTACAAGGGACGTGAAGGACCCCTTCAAGGAGAACTATAAACCACTGCTCAAGGAAATAAGAGAGGACACAAACAAATGGAAGAACATTCCATGCTCATGGATAGGAAGAATCAATATCGTGAAAATGGCCATACTGCCCAAAGTAATTTATAGATTTAGGGCTGTTCCCAACAAGCTACCACTGACATTCTTCACAGAATTAGAAAAAACTACTTTAAATTTCATATGGAACCAAAAAAGAGCCCATATAGCAAAGACAATCCTAAGCAAAAGAACAAAGCTGGAGGCATCGTGCTACCTGACTTCAAACTATAGTACAAGCTACAGTAACCAAAACAGAATGGTACTGGTACCAAAACAGATATATGGACCAATGGAACAGAACAGAGGCCTCAGAAATGATACCACACCTCTACAACCATCTGATCTTCGACAAACCTGACAGAAACAAAGGGGAAAAGATTCTCTGTTTAATAAATGGTATTGGGAAAACTGGCTAGCCATATGCAGAAAACAGAAACTGGACCCCTTCCTTACACCATATACGAAAATTAACTCAACATGGATTAACGACTTAAAGAACCATAAAAATCTTAGACGAAAACGTAGGTAATATCATTCAGGACATAGGCATCAGCAAAGACTTCATGACTAAAACACAAAAAGCAACTGCAACAAATGCCAAAATTGACAAATATGATCTGGTTAAACTAAATATCTTCTGCACAGCAAAAGAAACTAGCATCAGAGTGAACAGTCAGCCTACAGAATGGGAGAAAATTTTTGCTATATATCCATCTGACAAAGGTCTAATATCCAGAATCTACAAGGAACTTAAACAAATTTACAAGGAAAAAACAAACTATCCCATCAAAAAGTGGGCTAAGGATATGAACAGACAATTCTCAAGAGAAGTTATTTATGTGGCCAACAAATATATGAAGAAAAGCTCATGATCACTGATCTTTGGAGAAATGCAAATGAAAGCCACAATGATATACCATCTCATGCCAATTAAAATGGTGATCATTAAGAAGTCAGAAAACAACAGATGCTAGCAAGGATGTGGAGAAATAAAAACGCCTTTATACTGTTGGTGGGAGTGTAAATTAGTTCAACCATTGTGGAAGACAGTATGGCAATTCTTTAAGGATCTACAATCAGAAATACCATTTGACCCAGCAATCCCATTACTGGGTATATACATAAAGGATTATAAATCATTCTAGTATAAAGACACATGGACACATATATTTATTGCAGCACTATTTACAATAGCAAAGACTTGGAACCAATCCAGATACCCATCAATGAGAGACTGGATAAAGAAAATGTGGCACATATACACCATGGAATAATATGCGGCCGTAAAAAATAATGAGTTCATATCCTTTGCAAGGACATGGATGAAGCTGAAAACCATCATTCTCAGCAAACTATCACAGGAACAGAAAACTAAATACCACATGTTCTCACTCATAAGTGGGAGCTGAATAATAAGAACCACATGGACACAGGGAGGGGAACATCACACACCAGGGCCTGCAGGGTGTGGGAGGCAAGGGGAGGGAGAACACTAGGCCAAATACTTAATGCATATGGGGCTTAAAACCTAGATGGCGGGTTGATTGGTGCAACAAACCACCATGGCATATGTATACCTATGTAACCAACCTGCATGTTCAACACATGTATCCCAGAACTTAAAGTGAAAAAAAAAAAAATGTGAAAAGGAGAGCAAGGATATAATAATTACGAGACAGGGAATAACGATCTCTGAGTAGAGTCGGAGTGATCAGATGGAGAAATCTTTTGATTACATGTAGGCTATAATCTAAGTCAGAGATTTTGTTTGGTTTGTGGGTTCATGGTGCTTATTATGTAATTTGAAATAACTAAGTAAAAAATACGTAAATGAAGGTAATGCCTAAATTGATTGTATCATTAGAAGGTATTTTAATGATGTGTGTTATCACAGATTATAATGAATGCAATTCCATGAAGTTACGACCCAAATTGTGTGTGTGTGTGTGTGTGTGTGTGTGTGTGTTTATGCATGTAAAGAACAACCAAGGCCAATGTTAAACGGAAAAGGATTTTATTAGAATATATAAAGACATTCAGTGTTTATATTTATGATTGTTCTCAAATATCTACAGATTATTTTACAAGCCTCTTTATAAAATGGAGAGACTTACTCTCTGCCCCTTGCATGTGTGCCAGACTCTGTGTCTTGCTCCTAGTGGATAAAATGCAGTGGCAGTAATGACATATGATTCACAAAAAATATTTTAAGAATCATAACAGCTTCCTCTTTTGTATCACTAGATGTGTGAGAAGTCAGCTTCCATTCCATCAGATAAAGTTGCCATGTTTATCAAATAAAAATATAAGAAGTTAAATGTGAATTTCAGATAAATAATATATGATTTTTTTGGTATAAGTATATTCCTTGCAATATTTGGGATATACTAAAATTTTATTTATGCTTTTCGCCTGAAATTGTAAAATTCAAGTAACTGCTTACCTAAAATTCAAGTTTAACTAGACATTTTTAATTTTATCTTAGTACACTTATAACAATCATCTGGAGAGGTGTGCGTGGCACGGACCTGAGCTTTCCTGCCAAAGTCATCAGACTGTGCCATCTTGGAACTTGATCCCCTAGCCCCAGTCAAGCTTTCAGATGAGTGCAGTCCTGGTTGATGTCTTCATATCGATCTCCTGAGATGCTCTGGGCCAGATCACTCAGATAAGCCACTCCTGAAACTGCACCACAGAAACTGTGAAATCATAAATGTGTGCTGTTTTACAGTTTTAGTTTTGAGGCAATTTGCTCCCCAGTAACAGATAAGTAACAGAGCAAATACCACATCAATCATGCTTCTTAGAATCCATAGAAGAGGAAACTGACATAAGTCACTTGTTTTTAAATTATCTCACAATATATGTTTTTTTGTTTGTTTGTTTTGTTTGTTTGCCTTAGCCCCAATATCACTAGGCCTTAAATGGTGCTTAATTCACTAAATTGTAACTTTTACATTTATCAGCTTTGAGGGATCATTAAAACTGTTTTGTTCTGGAACATATCAGAGTCCTTTTTCTCTTGATAGAGCCACATTTTATTTTCCACATTCTGATTGAAATCCCGAGAGAACAGGAAGAAAATGTGTACATTCTGACGGAAAGTAAAAGCTGTCATTTCATAAATAATACTTCTGATTCTGAAAGAAAGAAACATAGCTTCCTTTTCCTGCTCTCTTAAAGGAATGCATGGGTCCACTTATTCTCCCTGCTTCATCACATGCAAGTTCTATGATCAGTTATTTTTCTTTTTAACTACTTAGCAGTTTTTCTCTATAAGAACATTTCATATTCCACAATTTACCTTTGAATCCTACATAGCTACTTGTCCCTAGAGAGTCATTCACCTTTTTCTCATTTCTAAGTTTAACATCTGTGTAAATATCTGCTTCGCTGAAAATCCAACACAGTTATTTTTTGCTGAGTACTGTTTATTTTCTGCCCCCTCAAGATATTTCAGACATGCATTATGATTGTGGCTCAAGTGAGAGACTGGAAGCAAGATACTATGTGTCCTCATATTTAAGAGTCTCTGATTCCAATTTGGAAACGTCATTTCCTCCCCTTTAAGCAGTTTGCTGGCTTAAACTGTCTCAAAAGATTTCTTTGCCATAATAATTCTTCATTAATAAGATGGTAGCATCATGGAAAACTCTAACATGCTGGACTACTTAAAGGAAAATAGAACAGCAAATGTGATTTCTCATAGTCACCATGCAGAATTCAAAGTGAAACACATGGGTTGAAAAATGCTTGCATCCACTTTCCTCCAACAGACTATAGAGCTTTTAATTAACCACAATACATAGCCTCATTTACTCTTAATTCAGCCATTTCTTGGTAAAGGAGGAAGCGCATTGCCCTACTAGGCAGGAGACCTGGCATCATCTCTGGACTCTTTCACATTTATCTGTCTCACTGGGACTCAATTCAAATATTATCTCAACTCTGGCAAAGAAGTTGACCTTTATGTTCAAATTTGGTTCTCCTTTTCATGATCCAAATTTTATTTTCTTTTGCTATGGTCTTGACTTACAATCTCTAGTTCAACATTCTATTATGTAATGAATGCCTTCTTATTCTAAGTCAACTGAAATCCTTTATGAATTAAACATTTAAAATACTAATAAATGGAAGTGGCTACTGGCCTTATAATTTGTTCAAGGGTCTAACATGTAGTAGAACCTTGATAATTTATAATAAATAATAGTACAAAATTTTAGTTTGCACCAAACTATTTAAAGTTGAAATATTTTTGCCGTTTTACAAATGAGAAGAGGACAAAACAGTGGCTTTTGCAAGTTGATAGCTGTAGTGATTCGTGTGAATCCAAGTCTATCTAATGGCAGAGTCCATGTTATTCTACTTTGTGCTGAAGCTAATGAAAAGGCTAAATCTTGTTTATATCTTTAATCTCTCTGATTTATGGTGCACTGGGAGTGGTGGATTAGAGGCTTTCTAATTTTGCTTTTCTCTCTAATTATAAAGGCAAGTGCCCTTGGTTTAATGTTGTGCTCCACTGATTCACGAAGTTCTGCTAATGCAATATATGTCATCAATATTGCAATAAATTCATGGCATCTTTTTCCTCTGCCATGCAATATGAATGGATGAATTGCACTTGGAATAACTAGTGGTTAGTAAATCCGGTTCCTTGCATTTCCCACACAGTGGCTTAGAACTCTTTCTTCTCTTTCACTGCTGGCATCTTATCAGTCAAGTTTGTCTGTTTTCTCAACTTTGCTCCACTGCTGTTGACTTATTTCATCTAATCCTATTACTGCAGGCTCTTGATGGGGTCTCCTGCCTTGAGTCTCTTTTCTCCTCTTACCTACTAGTATGAATCTTCTAACATTACCTGATCTTAGTCATCACAATTACGTCTGGTCAAAATACTTCAGTGACTCTGCTGCCCTCAGAGAAAGAAAATAAAATTAACCAACACATATCTTCTCCATCGTCTGGTACATGTCTATTTCTGCAGCCTCACCACCCACGAGTCCCCCTACATAGTCTCATTGGTCTGGCTATTCTGCTGTATTGTCAATGCAGAATTGAATGTCTGGAATTCTCACCCATTTTCTTCATCAACCACTGCTCAATCTTCGAGATGCAAATCAAGCATCAGCTTTCCCTGAAGGCTTACTTATTCTCCTCACACCTCCTAGTCCCAACTGCGTTAGGTGTTACATTATGTCACTTCTATGAAGGTTTAATTTTTGATAACATAATCATGAAATACAGTCATTTAGTAGTTCTTTTTTCCCTAAAGACTATGAGCTATGTGAAGGCGAATGTGACAATTTCATTAATGCTTTTTAAACATATATAGAACTTACATGTTGGGCAGTGTTTTCTATGCATTTTACAAATATTAACTTGGTTACTTCCCATTACAACCTCTTGATGTAGGTACTGTTGTTATTAACATTATATTGATAAAATAAGGCAAGAAGAATTAGGTGACTTTCTTAAGGCCCCTTAGCTAATAAGTGGTGATCCTAAACAGTCTGAATCCTGACCGTTCTTTTAACACAACTCTATGTTGCATATGTATATCCTCAGTGCCTAATTTTGTGCTTGGTAAAAACTAGATGTTCTATGAGTCTTTTTTTAGTGAATAAATAAACTCTACTTCTGTTTAGTCAAAAATGCAACATTAAATAGTAACATGGACCATCAAAATGTTAACTAAAATCACCCTTCACTTCAGCCTGGTTTTATTTTGAATGCATTTCAAATTCTGGAAAATAACACTATGTCATTCAAAAGGAAAAGAAGAGGAAAGAAAAAAAGGCAATATTATCTTTAAACATAATAAAAACAGCTCAACCTTGGAGATACATACCAGTGAGTGAAACATTGAATGTCAAAAAATCCATTTCAAGCTCTTTAGGGTGTTAAGATAGCAGATAGATTTCCCCCTTATTTTAGCTCCCTATTTTGTGAAAAGCATTTACTGATACTGGTGGTTGCAATGATATCTCTTTGCCTTTTCTCTCTGGGAAGATCACATCTGGCGTAAGGTGGCTCAGGTGGAGAAATACAGCAGATGTCACGAATCAAAGTGATCAGCTCAATACTGTTCTTGCCTCAATCAGCATGGATGGTCAAAGGAAGAAAAATGAACTGGGATGCTTCCAAACAACACATCCATCCAAATCCACACCTCTATAGCCTTCCTCATGGCCTGCAATAAAAAGTGTTTGAGATTTCACCCAGAAACCTACTGCAGAATACATTAGAAAAAATGTAAAAATGAAATGCTTCAAAACACTGAATACTTTTTTATTTTTTAAAAAGGTATCATCCTGTTGGCATCTTGGCATCTAGAAAGAAAAATTTTAACTTAGTGATGAACAATTAGGAATGGTTGTCTTTTTCTTTAGTTTAAAAAATGACTAAAATGACATATTTAGTATTTTTGAGGTACCAGGTTGGAAATTTCTGAGTCATTTTCATAACTGGGCTAATAAATTGTGCTGGATTTATGTTAACAATGATAGCTACAATTTACCTGGAAGTTACTGTATAATAATTTAATTCTAATAATCACTCTGTAAGATAGTTATCATTAATATATCTATAATATAGATAAGGAAGTAGAGGCTCTCAGAAGCTGATTATAAAATCCTGGTAGAGTCAGGATATAAATGCAGTTTTGTGTCATTATAAACTACATCTGAAATGATTATTTCTCTTGCTTTGAAGAGTGTAGTGTGTGTGTGTGTGTGTGTGTGTGTGTGTGTGTGTGTGTGTATGTGTGTGTATGTTGGGGAAAATGAGTACATACGGAAGATCCACTGTGTTTACTCAAGGAATCATATTCCTAAGGGAAAATGGAAATGAAAATCTTCCAGGAGTCTTTTTGGAGTCAAGTGGGTCTTTGGTTTCTTAGACAAATAATCATTTTAGGGTCAGAAAAAAAGGGACAACATGAATGTATATTGTATGCCATCTGCCACAGACCACACAAGACTTGTCCTTAAGAAATGTAATAGTGGAGGTGGTGGTGATTTTTGTAGGATTAATAATAGTGTGAGTAACAGCACTAATATTTCTTAAGACCATTTATATGCCAGTACCTGTAGAAAGTACTTTACATTGATTATCTCATTTACTCATCACAGCAATCCAAACAACAGGCGCCATTATCAGCCCTGATTTACGGAGGAGGAATCTATGGTTTGAAGCCTTGACAAAAGGTAACATTCTAAAGAGCCTCCCTAGATTTCTGCCCCTGCCCTCCAGCATGAATGTGGACTCCGAGTATGATGGGATAGTCACTCCCATGATTAGATTAGATGACACAGTTGCATTTAAGAAAGGGAGATTATCTGAGTGGGCATGACTTAATGAGGTGGACCCTTAAAAAGAACTAGGCTCTTCCTGAAGAAAGCATCTGAAGAGTGAGAAGGACTCAACATGAGTTAGATTCTCTGTTGCCAGCTTTGAAGATAGAGTTGGCCACATAGATAGGAATGTCCAGGAGCTCCAAGAAGCCCCAGCCTGACAGCCAGCAAGAAAACAGGGACCTCAGTACTGCAGCAGCAAATAACTGAAGTCTGCTATCATCAGGTGAACTTGGAAGACTCTCTTGACCTCAAGATGAAAGCCTGGCTGAGATTTTGGTCTCAGCTTTGTGAAACCCTGAACTAAAAGTCCAGTCACACTGTGCTCAGACTTCTGACTGACAGGACTTTGAGCTAAAACGAGGTGTTTGTTGACCCATTAAGTTTGTGTTTAATGTTTTAATGGAACATTAAAAACCACATATCAAAGGTCTCCAGCGTAATTAAGTTTCAGAGAGGAAATATAAATGGTAACATGACTTTGGAACCCAATTCTCATCCATCTAGCAACATGTGCCTTAAAATGAGTCTAGAAGAATTGACTTAATAACACATCTAAAGACATTTCAAATGTAAAGAGACATTTAATTATAAATGTGATAAACTTTGGGCTCATAGTGCCAGGTGAACTTTTCAGGTGAAAGCTAGTTAGAAACTCAGCATGAAAGAGGGGCTGTAGGCAAGTAAGTACTCCAGAGATCATCTTATGGATGGGTGGGTTTTGGGCCCGCTTGTCATAGCTGAAGCAGACAACCTGATGCCTTTGACAAAAACACTGGCCACCACTACAGGGGACAGCTGTAGTGCTCATGGGCAGAGAATATTATTAGGTGATGCAGGTGCTTCAGCAGCCTCAAGCTTTGTAATAACCCCTTTTAAACAGCCAATTGGATCCTCATTTTGGGCAGCAGCTGTATACGTCCTGCCCTTCTTTGAGTTTTTGGAATATGTCATGTGATTCTATGATGCAAGTCTCTGGATATGCCTGTCATTCTGCCAGAAATGTTTTACCACTGGCTTTCTTAGGCCATTTTTATTCTTACCTTCCATGTACCAACTTCACTGTCACCTACTCAAGAAGCTTTCTTCTCTCACTTCATTGAATATTTTTTCTCTGCTTTTTCTCAAGCATCGTAGTTTTTGCCCTCCCTGAAACTTATGCCTTATAAATTTTCATTGGTTGGTTTACTGTTTTTATGATATCTCCATGTTTACTAGTATTTCTTTTAATAAAAATTATAGCTAACATGTTATGTGAATTTATCCGATGGTAATAAATATCTTGCAAAGAATCCAGAGAGCTGGGGGTCATGCTATCCACATGCTAGAGATGTTGAAGTCGGATGAGTGGGGTTAGAGACCACTCAGTGTTACACAGTGGCTAGCAGCGGTTTATCCAGGATTAAAACCCAGGCAGTCTGAATTCTTGTTACTCGGCAATACTGTCTTTAGGCTAAAAAATAAGCAATGCTCACTTAGCAGATAGCACCGTACCTGATACACAGAAAACACTCATTAAAGATTTGTGAGGGGGGAAAAAACAAAAGAATGAATGCATCGCAATAGGGCAGAATTCAGGTGACTTCTAGTGGCTTTTTGGCAGCATAGAACACAATTATTGGATATAATAAGAGATATCAGAAGGATAAAAAGAGGACAAGAAGACAGAGTGGGAGGAGATGATCATAGTGGCTATGCAGCAGCTGAAAGCAGACCCCAATCTGATGATAAAGGGGAATTACTTAATGGTGCATCTTTACTCCAGACCTTCAGAATCAGCATCTCATGGGGTTGGGAGGAGTGGGAAACATGAAACACTGCGTTTGTATAAAGTTACCAGGGGATTCTGGTGATGTGCCATCTTCTGCTTAGTGTGTGAACATGATTAAGCTCCAACTGCAAAAACTCTGGGATTTTACTCTCTTTCCAGTACGAGACTACACTAAAAAACAAACAAATACCAAACTCTATTTTTCACTGAAATTATCACTTCAATTTTTACCATCAGGCCAAACAAATAATGGTATAGAGATAATTATATTAATTCACTTTAAAAAAAAAAAAACTTTTTGACAGTCCTTAACAAGCATCCCTTAAATACCTGAGATTATGTGAAAGTAATATATCTTCATAAATACAACTGTTCTTTCAGATATAATAGTATTACCACTTAACACAAGAAGAAATTGAGGCAGAGACAGAGATTATCCAATTTCTACATTATCAGACAATTGATCAGTGACAGAGCTAAGGTTAAATTTAGGGCGGCTGATGTTTGATCAACCAGTGGTCCAACTAATGGAAATCTATTCATCTTTTTAAAATGATGCATCACAGTTCTCACAGGGTGAAAAAAGCAAGCTAGGCAGCTAAAGTGCACATACACCCATATGTACAAACAGATTAAAAAGACAAATGTAGAGAACCATAATGGGTTTAATATGTTTGGAATCTCTAGTGTGAAGTTGTAAATGAATGGTGAGAAATAAGAATGGAGAATCAGAAAATAGACATCCTAAGAATGCCAACTCACAGATTACAAAACTTGTCTTTATGATGGAGAGCTAACAAAGTGTCTTTCACATCCGTTTCAGTGCCAACATCATAGCACTTATGCTAACTATATCTTTCCACGCTCAACTCTCATAATAGCCTAGAATAAGTCATATGGAAATTTAAGACAAGTGAATTTTTTTTTTTTTTTTTGAGATGGAGTCTCACTTTGTCACCCAGGCTGGAGTGCAGTGACACGATCTCTGCTCACTGCAACCTCTGCCTCGAGGGTTCAAGCGATTCTCCTACCTCAATCTCCTGAGTAGCTGAGACTACAGGTGCATGCCATCATACCCGGCTAATTTTTGTGTTTTTAATCGAGATGGGGTTAAGTGAAATATTTTTGAGTTCTCATATAAAACAAAGATTCTCTAGTACGTAGATTAAATATTTGGTTTTCTTATATTTTACTGAAAAGTTAAAATAGCTGCAAGGTTGAACTTTTGACATAGAAGAAAAAACACAAATCCAAACAATATAATTCTATTAGGGAAGAAGGTGTGTGAATCTAGAGGTTTTTGTTTGTTTGTTTGTTTGTTTGTTTTGCTTAAAATAAAACTTAGATTCACCAAAGATGATTCTTTTCTAATATATTTTAGGTAAAACCATCTCTGTTTCTGCCAGTGCCAACATAAACACACAGTACTAAGCCTTTGTCAAAGTTTACTCTACTGGAATATTCTCCTAATGGCATGATTTTAACAACAGAAGTATTTGCTCTGTATTTACTCTGGGAAGCTTTGCAACTTAAATCTGATTTTCACGCAAATATATTTTAAATATCCCTTCCTGAAACCCGTCGAGATGATAAAAGTTTGGAAGCTTATGCAAATGTGTAATACATGTGGAATTTTATATGAGCATTTATGTTACTAAATCTGAAATTAAATCATTCATTAGAATGATTGCTGCCATTAAGCTCTTCTTACTGTTCTTAAACTCTATGTTTAACAGAAAAAAATAGCAAAGCCAAATATAGGTAAATGCATTATTATTATTATCATTATTTATTGAAATAGACTGTCACTCTGTCCCCCAGGCTGGAGTGCCATGGCACCATCTTGATTCACTGCAGCCTCCGCCTCCTGGGCTCAAGCAATCCTCCTGCTTCAGCCTCCCAAGTAACTGGGACTATAGGCACGCACTACTATGCCTAATTTTTGTATTTTTAGTAGAGATGGGGTTTCACTGGTCTTGAACTCCTGACCTCAGGTGATCCGCCTGTCTTGGTCTCCCAAAGTGCTGGGATTATAGGCATGAGCCACTGCACTTGGCCATTATTCATGTTAAATATCAAATTATATACTACAAAGCAAACTGAATTAAGGAGAATAATATTTAGATATGAAACATTTTGGTATCTTATACTATGTGCATACTTTTCTTTTCTTTTTCCAATGCAAAATAACCTTGAGCATCATTTAATTATGCGACTACCATAAAACACCCAAAAGAACAGCAGAGAAAAATGAGTATTTCTGAAGCATTTCTAAAGAAGGTACAACAGAAACTTCAAGAGAGAAAGGTTGAAATTGACCAAAAAGTTGCATTATATACAACTTATGCTATAAAATATATGGTAAAAATGGTTTCATCTCCAATGTCAGCTTCAATATTGTGCTGACGTTTATTAACTGGCTTTGTAATTATTATTTCTGTCAATTATCAGGAGTGACATCTTGTAGAGCACCCTCACTTCTTAGCAAGACAGAGAATCCCTTTTCAAGGTTATTACTTTTAACTCTTTCTGACAACTTAATGTGTGACACTAAAGTGCTGAGATTTAGAGATGGAAGTTAAAAACAAGCTTGCTCTTTACAGAACACATACTATGGTAGAAGCTCACGTGCCAAAAAAAATGCACTACAATGAAACATGTAATTACAGAAGTATTACCAAAAGAATATATAGTAGAGAAGAGGGAATGAGTAATTTCTTCTGGAATTTTAAGGCCAGCATCACTGAATAAAAGTCCACTGGAAATGTTTACAGAATAAATTAGAGTTTATTTGGTACCCAAAAAGCAACCAAATAGAACAAAAACCATGCACAAATGCCTTGAAAGGGTATTTACTTCATTAAAGCAAAGGAGAGGAAGGGATAGTTTAGAGTTTACCTTGGGCAAGTGGATCCTGGCACTCAAATATAATCAAACTATTTTGTACATGTTTGAGGGGGTCTTGCTTTTTTGTTTGCTTTTTAGTTTTGTTTGCTTTTTAGTTTTGTTTGCTTTTTAGTTTTGTTTGCTGTCTTTGCTTTTTATTAGAGAAAACTGCCTTTCTACACATAAGGGGCAATTTGATTTTAGCATCCAGGCTTCTGTGGCCAAGGAAGAAGGGACTTTTCCAGCATAATTATTAATAGCACTAACTTTCACTCTCAAAAGTACTCTAGTTTGGATGATAAATTTTATAGTCAACCTAGCAAAAGATGACATCTTGTAAATGTGGATTGGAAGCCATGCATGTCATTTACCCACGTTGATCTCAAAATCTGTACGTGAAAAGTAAGAATAAATATGAGACAAATCTAATTGTTATTCTGTTCAAATTTTAGTGATAACACTGAAAAGTTTTTAACAATGAGTTATTCCACCATAAGAAATGTTAGAAGAACATTTCCCAAAGGATCCTCTGCTTCCTTAATAAGTTAGCATTTTGTATTAGGGTCAGATTGTACTAACTTATGATATCAAAATAAGCATATTAAATGGCTACAATTTCTCTAACATCTAAAGCTGTGATAAACTATTAAACAGTGTGATATTTCAGATATTTAATTCACCAAATAACATATTTGGAATGTGTATTTTCTTCAAAATTTCCTCTGGAAAATAACAAAATGGTGAATGATCTATGCTTAGTGAAATGTAAAAGTAGATAAGCTCTTTTGCTTTTACTATTGTGAAAGGTAAGTAGAAAAAAAGGGGGCTTATGAATAAATGAATGTATCTGACAATTGTGTTAATAAGCTCTCCTATTTTATTTTTAATCAATGAATCATGTAGAAAGCTTTGTTTAGACCTTGGCTAATCAATAAGCTATTTTGTAAAACAAGAAACATAGACTTGGGGTCAGTGAATCCTTTTTAAAATTTAACACATTAGGTAAAGAAAAATCTGCAAATACTTTAGGATTTTTTCATTGAAGCTTTCTAGAAGAGTATGTTGTGATTTAAAAGGGTATACACCTTTAGCAAACTTTAGTATGTTGTGTTTCCATTCATCCAAATTTTATATTTGACCTCTGTCTCATTGACTTTGAATCTTAGTCACCATAGACAAAATCAAAAAAGATTGTTTTTTATTTTTCTGAGTTTCAGTCACCAATTATAAAGTACAGGAATTCTCTTAGCGTTCTCAAGTGTTCCTTTCTTTCTTAATACTTTTTTTTTTTAGTGAAAAACATAAGATTCTAGTAAAAATATAGCAGTATATTACATGTCATTTTATTCCTAAAAAGAATGTAATCCCATTCAACATTTTGTGATTCAGAACAACTCATATTCACATATCTCATCTATGCAACTGCTAATATGTTTAACTTATAAATATAAAGAAGAAATAATTACTCAGTGTAGGCCATGGCCTTGATAATGTGTGAGATAAACACTATATATAGAATCACAAAATTTCAGAGTTGGATGTAATTTTAGATATTGTCATTGACCAAATGAGCTATTAGACATCCATCAAGATTGACTTAAGTGCTCAACGCTGAAAAGCAATGCAATTCATCCTTTCATTAATTAATTCATGTGTTTGTCCATCCCTCTATCCATTCACCCACACACACATCCAATTAATCACACCTCAACTGTTATTTGTAAGTAACAAATGACATAAACACATAAAAGAAATTGGGATTTAGGAACATTTATCATAATTGTTGAAGAGACTATGTGAATAAATAAGGGCTCATTAGAAATTTGTACCAGACCATACAGAAGCTTTTGTTTAGGTTATATGATTTTATTTTTTATTCTTCTGAGACTGGAAAGAACTATACACGCGCGCGCACACACACACACACACACACACATATACATATACATAGCAGGCCCTAGAACATGGAACATTCAACTATAGTGTACACTCTTTCCATTTCACCATTATGTTTTGCAAAGAGTACTTTAAATACCACATGGTATAGGCACTGACAGGCAGACTCTTGCTGCATTCTTAAGGCTTAATGATCTAAAAGATGGGAGAGATACATGCATACTAGGGGAGAAGAGTCCTTATCATCTAAAGTGATAGCTCCTACAGAACTGGATAGAAAAAAGAAGGGATTAACTTGATCCAAAAATCATTTCACCAAGTTACATTGATGGAAGTTCAACTGGTGATACAATCCATCCTCTATCATGGGGACTTAGGGACATTTCAGTGGATTTAACAAATCCACTTTTAAAAGCAACTTTGTTCTTTTAGATTATGCAATGATATCTCAAGTTTTCTAAGTCACTGGAAGCTTTCCTTGGAAATTGAGTTTCCCTAGTTATGCTCAATCCGCTTTTCTAAAACTTTGCCGGGACACAGAACACTTTTTAGGGGAAGGAGAAAATAAAGGAACATTTTAGAAATCCAAAGTCAGGCATCTACCAACTCTGACATTGAACTTCTGTGGGCCCAGCATCCTTTTGTATAAATGGAAGGCACTAAATTAAATTAGTAATAGAAAACTTGTTGAACTCTGCCCCATAATGTGCATTGTTTGTCAGAACTGTGTTTTATTATTATAAAATTCAACACAAATGTCCTTAGTTTGGGTATGCACTCTCTAGTTTAGCAGATGCTCTGTGACAACTTAATGCCTAACATCCTGTCTGTTTTGCAGTTTATGTCACCTGTCCTTCGTCACCTAAGCTCATCTCTGTTTACTCCCCACTGCTCATGCCCCTATTTTTATCTCCCCAGTCAACCACACAATTCCAGCTCCACTAGGCTCTTTATTGTTTTAGGACTTCTCAAAACAAGCTACTACTTAGAGTCTTTGCACGAACTGCCGGTTCTCTGTCTAAAACTCCTCCTCCATATAATTGCAAGATGAACTAATTCACCACCTTCAATCTTCTGCTCAAAGGTTTTCTTCTCAGAGAGGATCATCTGATCATCTCACTTAACAGTAAAACTCCCGAGCTTTCAGATCCCCCTTACTTTGCTCTATTTTTGCTTTTTTTTTTTCTTCTTTTTCTATGACCTGCTTTACAAAATATTCCATTCCTGACATAAAATACCCTATTGGATGTTTATCTCATTCTTTCCTTTGTTTAAATGCCAGTTTTTTTTTCCTCATATTCTAAATTTTGCAGAGAACTCAATTCAAATCCTAGCTCTACATTTCACAGATTTTTTCAAGTGCCAACTCTGAGCCTCGACTTTCCATCTCAGAAAAGTGGACAGTGATTCTCATATAGCCTGATATGGTATTTTAAGTATTCACCAAAATCATACTTAGACATGTCACGCTGAAGAATAATTATTATTATTTCAAGCTTTGTTGTAAGCCACATATAAAAGTCGAGAATGGTATATCTATGTTGTCAGGGTTCTCAGGATTTTTTTAAAGCTCCTGACCTATTCTAATTTTATCTTAAGTTACTCACTGTTCCACTACATCTGCGAATAGATTACCGCTGGACCTGGTACTCAGTTGGATCTCTAGAAATGTAAAGCAAGGACATCAGGAATTTTCTTTCAAGTTTAAATTAGGCATTTGAAACTAGTGGTATACCAAGGCAACAAAGAAAAAGAAACAAACTTTTCTGCCAAAGTGATTTTACTTTAAAATTGACTGCACTCCCATGATTGTTTGTAGGCAGAGACTGAAAGTCAGGTAAAGGACATAGCTACTGAAGAAATCACTAGGGACGCTTCCAAGTTTGGAAAGTTAATAATCATAAGCTTAAAAATGCATTTGAATAAACTCTCACATTACCTTCAAAATAGTCACAGACAACGTCAGAGTTTAAGATTCAAAAGATGAATGGCAAAAAGGTTTATTTAAGGTTAGAACATTTTTTTAATTGACGTTGCTATTGCTGTGTTAGTAGTAATGATGTTGTTTTCGTACTTCTTATTATTATATTAAATGCCACTAGAAATAAGTCCAGAACAAAAGAAACAGTGTGTGAAAATTTACCAGTGAACAATTCTTACAAATGGAAACCCTATCTTAGAATTAGAAGTGCCCAGAACATTTGGGGAAAAAAAGAATATTTCTTTTCCTAAGGAAGTCTAGCTGGAAATATCTGTGGAAACCTTTTCAGAACTCTTTTAAATATGAGCTTTATATTAAAACTCTACCGGAGAACAAATTTCCAATTTCAACTACATAGAAAAATCTTAGAAAATCTCCATCCCATATATCCCTTTCAGATAATCATTGAGTCCCCACTTTAAGTATTTTTAACAACAGTTAATCCTCTGAAAAAATTCTGTATTATTTTTAGAGACCCTTAACATTAGAAAGTAAGTCTTTATGTTGAACATAGATCAGGTTCCATGTAAATGCATTCATTTATTCATTCATTCTACATGCATTGAGCATTAGATACTAGGAGAACGAAAAGAAAAGGAAGAGAAAGCATACATTCTACATTCGAGGAGCTCACAGTTTTCTGAGAACAATAGAAGAACAACTATGTATTAATAGCCAGATGTGATTAAGAAGCTAATAAAATGGATTTTTCAACTGAATTAGGGGTGAAGAAGAGAGGCACATGAATTGTCATCTTCAATATAGAAATATAATAACATATTTTAAAATTAAGATTTAAATAAACATTTTAAAACTCAAAGAATTTTCTCCCCTAATACCTATAAATTCATATAATAACAACAAGAATAAACACTTTGGGGAAAGTTTTCCAATAAATAACAAAAAAAGAAGGAGGAATAACCTTATCTTCAAAAACTGGTGCCTGGGGAAAGAAAGAAAATAATCTGGAGTAGGCTGGGCTCAGTGGCTCACGCCTGTAATCCCAGCACTTTGGGAGGATGAGGTGGGTGGATCACTTGAGGTCAGTTCGAGACCAGACTGGCCAACATGGTGAAACTCGTCTACTGAAAATACAAAAAATTAGCCGAGTGTGGTGGCACGCGCCTGTAATCCTAGCTACTAGGGAAGTTGAGGCAGTAGAATCACTTGAACCCGGGAGGCAGAGGTTGAAGTGAGTCAAGATTGCACCATTGCACTCCAGCCTAGGTGACAGGGTGAGACCCTGTCTCAAAAAAAATAATTAAATAAATAAATAAATAAATAAATAAATATAAAAATTCTGGAGTAAAGTGGAGGGTTTAGATATTCCTTGTCAGGCGAAGTAGTGAGTTGACAATAGCCTCAGAATTCTCAAAAATTAGTGAGTAGTCATTTTTTTCTTTCATCTTGTTTCAACTCGGAAGTCATAGAAATCCTACCAAGGAAGAAAGAAGAAAAGTGGAGAAGTGAATCGACTGAAGAGGACAATGCCCATACTTAACCTCAGGTACTGAAGTTGATTTAGGGAATAGTTAATACTGTTGCATCATGAACAGGCTTACAAGGGAACAGAATTGATGCGTTTTAACAAAGTCTTTACTTTGCCCTCATCTGTTCTCTCTCAGCATCAACTTTTCACTATCACTCCACCCATGTAGTTTAGCTGTAGAGAAGTTGATAAACACAAGCCCCCATGAGTTCCTCAAAATAGAAACAAAAATTGTTCTCAGAAACAGTGCGAGTCATTTCATTCTTTACCAAAAAACAGAATATCTACCAGGAGTCACTCCAAAATCATTAAAGTGAAAAGAAAGTACATGGAAAATCTAAACCAGAACTTAAAACAAAATATGGATAAAAAGGAATACAGCATACAAATGAACATGAAAGAACACAATATAGGTTAACACCTAACTCACAATTTCTTATGATTGCTTCGTATCATAGATCAACAATAATAAGTGATAATTGACTTAATAAAAACTTGAATTCAATAAACTGAATTTTAAACAGAGGTGTTACAATAATCAAATGAGGCGGGTGGATTGCCTGAGGTCCAGAGTTCAAGACCAGCCTGACCAATATGGTGAAACCCTGTGTCTACTAAAAATATAAAAATTAGCCAGGCATGGTGGCGGGCGCCTGTAATCCCAGCTACTTGGGAGACTGAGGCAGGAACATCACTTGAACCCAAGAGATGGAGGTTGCAGTGAGCCGAGATCAAGCCACTGCACTACAGCCTGGGTGACAGAGTGAGACTTCATCTCAAAAATAAATAAATAAATAAAAACAAAAAATTGCAGATAGAAGAAAACATTTCAGGGACCAAACTTTCTCATTATGCAACTAGTAAATTGAAAAATATGACTAAGACAGAATATAGATTTTAAACCTGAATTACTGACACTGGAATAATCCTAGTGAAGGAAGATGAAAATGCAGAGTAAAACAATTAGAGATAAGCTAATAGATCTGGAAGATGTGGTAATTCAGCACAAGGTAATTGGTATCCCTAAAGTAGAATATCCTACATACAAACAGAAAATCTACCTAATCATATAATGAAAGATATATTACTGGAAAAACACAAATTAAATACATATATCGCAAGAACACATGGTGTTTTGTCCTATGAAAATCACACGACAAATATATATCCCAGATAAACTATCACACTTTGACACAATAAACAAATTCTTCAAATATTTTGACAGACAAAACAGGTCACCTACATGGAGGAAAAATTGGAGTAGTCTAAACCTTTTTCACAGCTATCTTCACTTCTAGAATACAATGAGCTGCGTATCAACAGAAAATATCTAGAGTTTTGTGGGAAGATAGTGACATTCAAGAATATTAAATCTAGCCAAAATGTCTTCTAACTATAAAGGAAAAAGGAAGACATTCTCAATCATTAAAAATCTTGATGAGCATAGAATCTGTGAGACTGTCTTTGAAAACCTGCTTGATAATGTCCCACCAATTAAACACAAAATCAAACTCAAGGAGCCAGGGATAGACAATCCATGGTAAAAAGACCATGGTAAAAATAAAGTGCATTTAAGCTTAAAGATAATGCTTAAACAAATAAAAGTTATGTAACTTATGGCTATAGAAAAAGATGTAAAAATCATATTTTTTAATAGTATAAGGGTTTATAGGCTGGGCGCATATCCCAGCACTTTGGGAAGCCAAGTACTTTGGGAAGTGCTGTAATCCCAGCACTTTGGGAAGCCAAGATGGGCGGATCATGAGGTCAGGAGTTTGAGACCAGCCTGGCCAACATAGTGAAATACCATCTCTATTGAAAATACAAAAAATTAGCCAGGCACCTGTAATCCCAGGTACTCAGGAGGCTGAGGCAGGAGAATCTCTTGAACCCGGGAGGCAGGGGTTGCAGTGAGCCGAGATTATGCCATTGCACTCCAGCCTGGGCAACAGAGTGAGACTCTGTCTCAAAAAAAAAAAAAAAAAAGTTTATACACACACACATATGCTTTTAGAAATTGGAGAACAGGTAGAGAAGACAGATTTGTGCTTAATTCTTTCAGAAAACTTATTTTATAAGCTAAAATTAAAACATTAAAAATAAGCACAGTTTAATGTTTATTTCATAATCTCTTAATTTACAAGAATCTTTTAGTAAATAATATCACCTATTGTAAAGAAATACTTTAATTTTGCTAACCTTCAGATTTATATCAATTGGTTTTAATTATGTAATAGTCAAATAATATTCAAATTAATAATTCTAAAAAAGACACTATTTTAATATAGTTTTATTTTTGTAAAAGTAACTCACAGATATTGTAGGTTCAGTTCCAGGCAACCTCAATAAAGTCAATATTGTAGTAAAGCAAGTCACACATCTTTTTTGGTTTCCCAATGCATATAAAAGTTATGCTTACACTACACTGTAGTCTAAGTGTGCAACAGCATTATGTCTAAAAAAAAGTATATATCTTAATTAAAAGTACTTTATTGCTTAAAAAAAAAAAAAAAAAAAAAAAAAAAAAAAGGCCAATGATCTTCTGCACCTTCAGGGAGTCATAATCTTTTTTCTAATGGTAGATCTTGCCTTGAGGTTGATGGTTGCTGACAGTTTATGGTGGTATTTGCTGAAGATTGAAGTGCCTATGGCAGTTTGTTAATATAAGGCAACAAAGAAGTTTGCAATATCAATGGATTATTTTTTCACAAAGGTTTCTCTGTAGCATGTAATGCTGTTTGATAGCATTTTACCATAGTAGAATTTTTTCCAAAATTGGAGTCAGTTCTCTCAAACTCTCCTACTGCTTTATCAAATAAGTTTATACAATATTCTAAATCTTTTGTTGTCTTTTCAACAATGTTTATAGCATCTTCACCAGAAGTAGATTTCATGTCAAAAACCATTTATTTGCTCATCCCTAAGAAGCAACTCCTTATTCATTCAAGTGTTATCATGAGTTTGAAGCAATGCAATAATATCACCAGACTCCATTCCCAAATCTAGCTCTTTTGCTGTTTACACTACGTCTTCATTTCCTCCTCCACTGAAGTCTTGAACTTCTCAAAGTCAACCATGAAGGTTGACATTAACTTCTTCCAAACTTCTCTTAATGTTGCTATTTCGATCTCCTTCCATGAATTATGAATGTTCTTTATGGCATGTAGAATGGTAAATCCTTTTCAGAAAGTTTTCAATTTACTTTGCCCAGATTCCTCAGAGGAATCACTAATCTATGGTATCTACAGCCTTATGAAATTTAGTTCTTAAATAATAAAACTTGAAAGCTGAAATTATCCCCTAATACATAGGTTGCAGAATGGATGTTATACTAGCAGGCAATGAAACAACATCAATCTCCTTGTACTTCTCCAACAGAGGTCTTAGGTACATTGGTACATTGTCAAAGAGCAGTAATATTTTGAAATAAATCTATTTTTTTCTGGCCAGTAGATCTCAACAGGGGGCTTAAAATATTCAGCAAATCATGCGTAAACAGATGTGCTGCCATCCAGGTTTTGTTGTTCCAGTTGTAGAGCACAGGCAGAATTAACATAATTTTGGGGGGCCCTAGGACTTTCAAAATGGTAAATGATCATTGGTTTCAACTTAAAGTCATCAGCTGCATTACTCTCTAACAAAAGAGTCAGTCTGTCCTTCGAAGCTCTAAAGCTAGGCATTAACTTTTCCTCTCTAGCTACAAAAGTCTTAGATGGCATCATCTTCCAATAGAATACTGTTTTGCCTACACTGAAAATCTACTGTGTAGCCCAACCACCTTAATCAATGATCTTAGCTAGACCTCCGGATAAATTGCTGCAGCTTCTTCATTAGAACTTGAACTTTTATATTATGTAGATAACTTATTTCCTTAAACCTCATTAACTAACCTCTGTTAGATTCATATTTTTCTTCTGCAGCTTCCTCACCTTTCTCCCCCTTAATAGACTTAAAAGAGAATTGAGCCTTTTTCTGGATTAGACTTTAGCTTAAGGGAACATTGTGACTGGTCTGATCTTCTGTCCAAACCACTCAAACTTCTTTATAGCAACAAGGCTGTTTTACTTTCTTATCATTCTTGTGTTCACTGGGGTAGTGCTTTTAATACTTTACAAAAACTTTTCCTTTGCATTTACAACTTGACTGACTGACTGGTACAAGAGGCCTAGCTTTCAGCCTAAATTGAGTTTTTACATGCCTTCTTTATTCGGTTTCGTAACTTCTAGCTTTTGATTTAAGGTGAGAGATATGCAAGTCTTTCTTCCACTTGAATGCTTAGATGTTATTGTTGGGTTATTAATTGGTCTAATTTCAATATTGTATCTTAAAAAATAAGGAGGCCCAAGGTGACAGATAGGATAGATGGAGCAATCAGAACAGACACAACATTTATCAATTAACTTTGCCATCTTATACAGGCATGTTTCATGGTGCCCTATAGCAACTACAACAATAACATCAAAGATCACTGATCACAGATCACCATAACACATAAAATAATAATAGAAAAGTTTGAAATATTGCAAGAATTACCAAAATGTGACACAGCACAAAGGGAGCACATGCTGTTGGAAAAACGGCATCAATAAAATTCTCTATGCAGGGTTGCCACAAACCTTGAATTTGTAAAAAATGCAGTAGCTTAGAAGCACAATAAAGTGAAGTATAATAAAACGAGTATGCCTGTATTTATATCTATATCTCTCTCCCTGTCTCTCTTTCCTACTGTCTTTCTTTCTTCCCCTTTCTGTGTCTCTTGCTGCAACACCCTGACTTTTATATACGCAAAGAAAGATGTTTGTGTTTATGGAGACATAATATTTAATGATAAGATTTGTTGTGATTGCTTAAATGTTCCTTTTGGCAGTTTTCTGCATTCCTTGAATTTTTTTCTAAACATATTTTTCATTTTATACAAATAAATAGGGCCAGGCACGGTGGCTCATGCCTGTAATCACAGCACTTTGGGAGGCCGAGGCCGGCAGATCACAAGGTCAAGAGATCAAGACCATCCTGGCAGATGTGGTAAAACCCCGTCTCTACTAAAAATACAAAAAAAAAAAAAATTATCTGGGCATGGTGCTGCACTCCTGTAGTTTCATCTACTTGGAAGCCTGAGGCAAGAGAATTGCTTGAACCCAGGAGGCGAAGGTTGCAGTGAGCCAAAATTGTGCCACTGCACTCCAGCCTGGAGACAGAGTGAGCCTCTGTTTAAAATATATATATATATATATACACACACACACACACATATTATATATATATATAAAATATATATATATATAAGCACATTCTTTAAAAACACATTTTTTCCCTGGCGTGGTGGCTCATGCCTGTAATCCCAACATTTTGGGAAGCCAAGGCTGGTGGATCACTTGAGGTCAAGAGTTTGGGACTAGCCTGGCCAAGATGGCAAAGTCCTATCTCTACTGAAAATATAAAATTAGCCAGGAGTGGTGGTGAACACATTTAATCTCTGCTACTTGGGAGGCCAAGACGTAAGAATTGCCTGAACCAGGGAGGAGGAGGTAGCAGTGAGCTGAGATCACACCACTGCACTCCAACCTGGACTCCAGCAAGACTCTGTCTTACAAAAACAAACACATTTTTAATGACAAAAACACAGAAAGCATGCACACAAATATGTTACTTGCTAATTCTGAATAATGGGAATATAGCCACTAATTTTTTTTTCTAAAAGTTTTTTTTTTTGCATTAAAGTATAGAAGGTTTGGCATAAAATAGTATAAACATTTTAAGTTTACAATGAACTCTTTACTCAAACTAGTAAGTGGCTTTAGAGCCAGGTACAGGTAGATTTAGATTTAAACTCTACTTTAGTGCTTACTCTATGTGTGACCTTGAGCAAATTACTTAGGCACTCACAAGTTTATTTGCCTAATTTACAACATAGAGGTTATCTTATAGCCCTGATGGTTTTAACATGAGGACAAATTACATAAAAAAATGATTAATCCTGTCTCTGGAACATAGCCCTCCATAAGTGATGTTTCTCGTTTCTTATGTTCCATTTTTCTTTTGCAGTAAGTTTACAGTGCCTAAATTGCATAATTATACATATTTAAATATTGCACACACACAGTCACAATGTAGCAACTCACAAACACATACACAGCAGAGTAAAAATGACTCATCAAATCCAAAGCCTGGAAAAAAATGGAATGTCTTTTTTTTCCGAATCAGTTTGAGGCAGGAAAATAGTTACAAGATTTTATTAAACTCTGGTTGGAGCACAAAGGTGGGTGTTGAACTAGATGAAATCTATGGCATTTTTAGAATTAAGAATCAATATCTCCCTATCTCCCTTCCTCTCTCCCTAACAGCCCCAATACAAAGTCCATCCATATTACTCTAAGCCAGTCGTTAAAGGAGAAATTAAGAAACACTACCTACAACTAGATATGCAAAAATAAATATCCCCAATACTTTGCCTGATAACTCATGGAACATCATGGAAGGCTATATAAATGAGCTAAATGAAGAAATACCATGCATCCAATTTTTATGTGCACAGACTTATGGATCACAAAATCATTTCTGGGAGAAAAGAGCCCTCATGGACAGGATGTCAGATTTAACAACAAAAATACAGAAAGCTCAATAACAGTGCATTTCAGATAAAGAACAGATCATTTTTCAGTATATCCCAAACATTGCATATATTTTATCTATTTTATCTGGCCACCCTACTCTAAAAAGATATGATCAACATTTGAATAGGTATTCTAAGAATGAGTATGAAGAGCTGGCTGCCCAGTGGACTGAGAGAAAGGAGAGGGTGACCACATAGAAGTAAAATGACCACAGCAGAGACATGAGGTCCATCAAGTTTCTGGAATCTCTATCAGTTGAGTACTTGGAAAAGTTTTGTAGACAAGGATGGACAAAGATAATCATGAAAAGTATTTGGACCTGGAATGTAAAGGTGTTCCAGAGATACTGAAACTTGCTTGATAAGAAATGAGGAACTGAGCTGCCTTAGGTTTTCAGAAGGCCAAGGATGTGGTTGATGCTGTTCTTTAGAAAAAGTTGACTTTCAGTCTCTCTCATACCTCTAACAGTGGTGTTCAAAGGTTACAAAATATCTGTCAAAGCCAAATTAAACTTATTATTTTAGCATTTGTTCAGCATGTATTTTTTTTCTTGACTTTATTCCAAAATCTGTTGGATAAACTATTATACCACTTTGTTTTTATATATTCAGTAACACTGCTGTAGGAGTAAAATGTCTTTTTGTTTTAACTAAAAAAATTAATAGGTTGAGAGAAATGTGAAACATTTTTATCTCTCAAAATTATAAAAGTATATAGAACTTGCTTTTGCAAGGTGTATCTTTAATCTATTAGAATAAACAGTGTAGTAGTTAAAAATGTCAAACCTTATCACACACCTAGATTCAAATTCCTACCCATTTAATAGTTTGAGCTCAGGCTGGGTGCAGTGGCTCACACCTGTAATCCAGCACTTTGGGAGTCTGGGGCAGGCAGATCACCTAGAGGTCAGGAGTTTGAGACCAGCCTAGCCAACATGGTGAAACCCTGTCTTTTCTAAAATTACAAAAAAATTAGCTGGCAGTGGTGGTGGATGCCTGTAATCCCAGCTACTCGGGAGGCTGAGACAGAAGAATCACTTGAACCTTGGAGGTAGAGGTTGCAGGGAGCCAAGATTGCAACATTGCACTCCAGCCTGGGCAACAAGAGCAAAACTTAAGAAAGAAAGAAAAGAAAAGGAAAGAAAAGAAAAGAAAAGAAAAGAAAAGAAAAGAAAAGAAAAGAAGAGTCCTATCATTAAAAATAAGGAAAACAATAGTTTGACCTCAGCAAATATGCTTAGAAATCACAAGCTTGGGTTTCCTAATGAGAATATAACACACCTCACTTGGGTTTCATTTTGAGAATTAGTAACGTAGAATATATAAAGCTTTTAGCAACATTGGTTGACACATAGCAAAAAAAAAAAAAAAAAAAAAAAAAAAAAGCTATATTTTTGGTGTTCCATGAAGATTCTGATTTAGGAATCAGATGACATATTCATGTTATCATTCTGCAAGTTGACTGGTAGGTAACAATTTACTTAAACTCTCTGAACTTCAGTTTTTTATTTCTCAAAGGTATTATTATTTCCAGATATTACTAGCTTCTTGTGAAGACTATGTCAATGTATTAATTCTTGTTCATTACATTACTTTATATAAAGTGCTTGCAGTACAGTTTTACCCAAATAGGTACTTTATACTATTATATAATTGATTCATTTACTCAGCAAATATTTATTTAGCACCTACTACCCATAAGGTAGGGTGAATAAAGGCATAAACACTTTCTGCTTGAGCGAGAAGGATTCAGCCTTTCATTAATGTAATTACTTGATTTATATTATTTACAAACACTGATAATTACTTTGAAGAAAAGAAACGTGACTTAGAATGGGAAGCCCAGGCAAGACTTCCCTGAGAAATATATATCCCCTTTGTCTCTTTGAACCAGTTTTCCCATCTAGAATTCAAATGACTATAATATAAAAGATATTCTAAAATGTCACTGGCGTATTTGGGAATAGAACTCAAGTTTCTTAGTTCCCAGCCTTTATCTCTTTCACCATCCAGCTAAGTGACCCCTGGGCTTCTTTTCCTATCTGTAAAATGAGGAAGGTCAGAGGAAGAAGATGATTTCTGTAACAACCTAGAGCCTATGGATCTTTGAACTTATCACTGTTACAAAACAAAGCTTGTAGGGAAACCCCATGAGAGGAATTTACTTATTTTATCCCAAAGCATCTTTGGTCTGAACACACATATGCCACCATATGGGATACATTTAGAACATTCATTAGAAGAAGAATAATTGGTCTCTTATCGTACAGGAAAAAAAAGAGTGGACCCAGAGGATAAATACTTTAGAAACTGAAATAAAAGACTTTTAATATAAATCTGCCAAAGATAAATTGAGGAGAAGTAAACTGGAGCTCATTTAAAAAAAAAAAAGAAAGAAAGAAAGAAATGAACAATTAATTCACCTGTAAAGCTGCATAGGCACTTGTGTATTGGAGGAAAAGATTAATCTTGTATGGGTGGGAGGGAAGAATACAATCATACACATTAACAGAAGTACCCAAGAAGGATTTCTTGTTTACTGCAACAAGGAAAGGAATTGCAAATTTTAAAAACTTAGACCCTTGAAAATGGTGATTTGAAACAGATTTTCAACTTCTATGACTTTAATTTTGTCATTAAGCACCAAATGCAAAATAACAGAGGACCTGCATATTTGGCTAGAGTTTTAGAGGACTGCAGAATAATGACAGAAAAGTGAGAATGTATAGGAATGCATAAAAACGGTGTTAAAAGGTCTTGGTCTATTTGCATTGCTATAAAGGAATACCAGAGGCTAGGTAATCTACAAAGGTTTATTTGACTCATGGTTTTGCAGACTGTACAAGAAGCACAGTGCCAGCATCTGCTTTTCATGAGGGCTTCAAGAAGCCCCCACTCCTGGTGGAATGGGTAAGGGAGCAGGCATCACTTGGTGAGAGAGGAGAAAAGAGAGAGAGAGAGAGGGAGGAGGTGCCAGGCTCTTTTTAACAATCAGATCTCCTGGGAGCTAATAGTGAGAACACATTCAATCCGATGAAAATGACACCAAGCCATTTATGAGAGATTTGCCCCCATGGCCCAAACACCTCACAGCAGGCCTTACTTTCAACACCAGGGGTGATATTTCAACATGAGATTTGGAGAAGACAAATATCCAAACTGTATCAGAAGGAGAAAAGGGAGTGATGTCAAACCTCGAGAGGATAGACTAACTCATTCATTAATTCAGCAAATTCCACTGGTTCTACCTGCTAAATAAATCCAGCCTGTGAGGGCTTTTGGTTAGAGATGAGGTCTATGTTGCCCCAGATGCTTGCAGATTCCTGGGCTTGATCCTCCCTCCTCAGTCTCTTGCATATATGGGGCAACAGGTATATGCTACCACACCTGGCTCTGAACAATTTTCAATATTTTTAGAAAACCTCCAGTATTTATGTTGGTGCAAAAGTTATTGTGGTTTTTGCAATTAGCTTAATGTCAAAAACAGCAATTACTTTTACACCAACCTAATACAAGCCGCCATTGTCTCTTTTCTAGACCAGTATGTGTTTGTTCCAGCACATCACCCAACTACAGTAGATCATCCAAAAGAGTACATTTTCCATGCAGAAATATTTTAAAACATAAATAAATCACATTCGTCTTCTTTACTCATAACTCATTAGTACTTTTTTCCATCACACTTAGAAAAGGAAATCTAAAGTCTGTTCCATCTTACAGAACTGTCAGTAAGCTGGAGTCCAATCACCAATTCATTTACCTCTCTTACCTTCCCTCTCTGGTCACTCTGACTCACTTTGCCTTCACATTTATTTATTTATTTATTTATTTATTTATTTATTTATTTTTGAGGCAAACTCTCACTCTGTCGCCCAGACTGGAGTACAGTGGCGTGATCTCAGCTCACTGCAACCTCTGCCTCCCAGGTTCAAGCGATCCTCCCACCTCAACCTCCCAAGTAGCTGGGATTACAGGCGCATGCCACCACGACCTGCTAATTTTTGTGTTTTTAGTAGAAACGGGGTTTCACCATGTTGGCCAGGCTGGTCTCAAACTTCTGGCCTCAAGTGATCCACCTGCCTCGGCCTCCCAAAGTGCTGGGATTAGAGGCATAAGACACAGCACTAGACCCCCCTTCATTTTTAAATGTCCAATCTGCTTCTACTGCAAAAGTTTTCACTTGCTTTTTCCTTTTCCTGAAATATATCTTTGCTCAGATTCCTAAATATCATCTTTTAAGTCAGTTCTGTCAAAATACCCACACCATCCTCGTTCTTTTTCCCTTCCAGTACACTAATTAGTGTTTCTCCATAACATGCTAAAACTTCTTGAATTTTTTTTCTATATTTTTCTCTCTGTCCCACGACAACATGAAACCCATACAGACTGGAACCTGGTCTTCCTGGTTCACAGCAAATTCCTAGCACCTAGAACATTATGGGAGAGAGATTAATAATTAGATACATATTTTGAATCATTATTAAATCATTTCTATCATTAATATGGCAAATACTCATAAAATATTTGGTATATGCCACACACTATAGCAGGATCTGGGATATGCCAATCGGATCAAAGAGACTGGCCCTCCTGAGGATGTTAGTCTAGTTTGTGAGATAGACCATAATCAAATAGTCATTTCAACAAGAAAAAATTATAAGTGTGAGGGGAACGGGGAGTGAAAGGTCTAAAAGCTAGGCTGGAAGTCTGAGAAGTCTTTCTTGAAGTAGAGCTTGAGCAGAGACCGAAAGGATAAAAATGAATTGACTGATGAAGTTAATTAGCAGTGAGACAAAGCATCCTACACAGAGAAAACAGTTTGTGAAAGCAAGGAATAACAGAGAAGCCATGAGGATCTAAAAGAAGGCCACTGTGGCTAGAGCACAGAACACAAGAGCGATACGGTTCATGATGAGTGTTTTAGTTAGCTATTTCCACGTAACAAATTACCATAAAGCTTAGTGACTGTAAACAACCATAGCATTAATTTTGCTGATAAATCTATAATTTGGGGCAGGGCTCAGTTGGGATAGCTTGTGTCTACTCCATGCAGCTAGAACAGGGGTGGCTTGAAAGTGAGACTCAACAGCTGAAGTGTGGCAACATCACATGCATATCCAGCATGTATTTTTGGTTTTCAACTGAGAAGTTGAGACTGTCAACTGGAAAACATTCATGTGCCTTCTCCACATGGCTACTCAGCTTCTTCACAGCTGATGACTGGGTTATCAGAGTCAGTACTCAAGAGAACAAGGTGGAAGTGCTTGGCTTATTTATGATTTAGCATTGCTTTGATATTACTGTATTGATCAGGTTGATCAAATGGTGGTCCAGTTTCAAGGAAAGGGTGCATATATTGTGTGACTCAATAAGAATGTGAACATCACATGGTAAGAACATCATGTGAGGTAAGACAGGTTGTGGCAGTCATCTTTGGGAAAATATAATCTACCACGATGAGGTTGCATACATAGGTAAAATTGGACTAGGGAAAACCAGGAAGTCTATTTCACTTTACTCTTTATCCAAAGAGAAGTTGGATATCAGCTATGTGCTTTGAAACGACTACTTTGGGTGCAGAGTGGAAACAGAAAGAAGTAGATGGTTTAATGAGATATTATTTGGAAGACAAAATCATCTGGGCTTGGTGACAGATTGATTACAAGGAAGGAAGGAAGGAAGGAAGGAACGAAGGGAGGGAGGGAGGGAGGAAAAGAAAAGAAAAGGAGAGGAGAGGAGATGAGAGGAGAGAAGAGAAAAGTAAAAGAAAAGAAAAGAAAAGAAAAGAAGAAAGGCAAATTACCTGTCTACCTCCTAGTCACAAAAGCTAGGCAAGATTACCCTAAATTTTATAGAACCCATGGATATTTCAAGCATTTCAGTGTAAAAGGCTGATCTTTCTATCCATTCATTTCCCACTCATTTGTTTGACAATGTTTTAAGAGTTCTATGCATGAAAAAGGTATGTATCAGTAACTCAGTAACTATTAATAAAATTAGTCAGGGTAACTGACCTCAGGCAATTTATAGTCAAGTGTTGGGTATATTCTTCTGTGCTCTCTGGAACACATGGTGCAGACTTGACCAAAACACCTACATTGACCAATGTTGCCATAGAAGAGAAAGACTTGTATATCTATAGACTGTGCTTAAGAAGAGTGTCTCAGATGTGATTACATTAGAGCTACATTTTGAAGGATGAGAACATATTAAATAAAGTAGCAAGGATAGATGGGTAGGATGAGTAAGCAGTGAAAACAATGCTTACAAATGCACGGAAAGACTAACTTTGTAGTAGGAAGAGGTGTTCCAGATCTTTAAAATGGCATGTACACAGATGGACTTGGAGATCTGAACATGATCTCAATTATTAGGAACCTTATGCACTCACTAAAGAGTTCAAAGTTCCTGTCTCACTCTAACATTGACTCTCAAGATTTTCAAGGAATGTAATAGGGTCAAATGTGTTTTCAAATAGCTACACTATTTCCAAATTTTCTACAATGTTATAATTTTAGAGGAAGGGGAACCATGCAGAATAGTCTTGAATTCTTTCAGGCATGAAGCAATTACAATCTGAACCAAGTCTTAGACATTGCAGAGGGCGAGACATGGGCAAAAATGAGAGACATTAAAGAGGCTCATCCTACGCAGTACTTCCCAAGCAAGGCTAATCATCAAAATCACACAAGAAAATATTTTATCTTGTTTTATTTCTTTAAATACTGAATTTTGGCTTCATTCTGAGAGATACTGATTTAGTAAATGAATTACATATGAAGGTCGAATTCTAATTTAAACATCTTTTGATCAGCAAGATTTCAAATATATTAATAATAAATGATTTAATGGCACTTAAAATTAGCTAGGACTATTCTAAGTGTTTCCTATATATTATTTCTTTGAAACTCACAGTACCGATTTTGGCTACGTTGTTATATTCTCAATGTATATGTGAAAAAACGATGCACTGAGAGGTTAAGCAACTTGCTCAAGGAAGCTTGGCTAAGGACTGGTAGACCTAGGATTGAAGCCCAGTTAGACTGTCTTCAGGTCTTGGTAATTGATTCCATCAGGGAAGGGACTAAGGTAAAACAAGTGAGGTACTCACTACAAACACCAAATGTAAGGAAATGCTAAAAAAAAAAAAAAAAAAAAAAAAAAAAAAAAAAAAAAAAAAAAAAAAAAAAACTCAGCAATCAAAATAAATAATATTTAATGCAATTAAAAAACATAACATGCAAAAAACTATGATTAACAAAATATGAAAATTTTAATTAAAAAAAGGTTTTGTATGTCAAACTGATTCTTCCCTTTCCATCATAGGAAATACTGAAATGGTTCTGAAGAAAAGCATGTTCTGGAGCCTAGTTCAAAACATGACCCATCTAGGGAGGTTAATTTGGGGTACGGTGGGGTGGGGGGAGTGCCTGTGGGTTATTCCACTGGAAATATTGAGCATATCTAGTTGAGCCCTTGGAACTGAATGAATACAACAGAGAAGACCATGTAGAGGGAATAACAGAGCTCATTACAGAATTGAGAAAAACATTTAGGGATTGAAATAGTATGCCAGGTAGAGAGACCCATAATATCAAGAATATTGCCAGAAAGTACCAAATTGTTTTTAAGGAATGGGGACCAGACTATTAAGAGAATATCCACTTTCACAGAATAGATGTTTCTCTCCTCTGACTAACATTTTAAACCTACCACACTACATATAAGCTGAGAAACTGAAGTACTTATTTAGTAGACTTAACAAGGATAATAACAGATGTAATTATTAATTTAAAAATAATTACACATATTACTGCATTATGTTCAAAGAGTATGGCTGAATTGCTGATTGTCAAATTATGTTGCTAATAAAAAGATATTCTTGTATATCTATGAGGGTATTGGAATCAAAGACATGTGAGTTACAATTCACAGACTTGACACAACTTAATAAAGTTAGCAACTATTAAAGTTCACAACTTAAAAGCTGTGTTGGCTTCAAGAAGTAATTTAACCACTCTCAGACAATGTTTTCTCATGTGTATACTAAGAAATCATGATGACTATAGAATAATGTATGGAAAGTGTCTATCTCAGGACTTGACACACTGGGTATATTTCTATTTTCCCATCAAAGATGAAAGCAAAAAAAAAAAAAAAAGGAAAGCCTGCGATGTTTTCCTTTCTTGCATGAAGAAATGCACTGGATGTTCCAACTTTCATTCCAGTGCAATAGTCTCAGACCTGGGCTATTTTCTCATGAATATAAACTTTAAAGGAGTCTCCATTTGGTATACAGAAGTACTGCTCCTCAGTCACTTGAGCCTTTCAATAGAATGTCCATCAGAGAGAATTTGCATCTAAATCTTAGTCTCCACAGTATCTTTTACAAAATATAAGTGACTACAGGCATTGAATTTAGGTGCGAATATAATTAAATGTACTTACTGCTTCAGTCTTGAAGACTGCTGATTCACTAGTGAGAGTAATAAAATAGAAAACATATAAAAAGGCAAGAGAGAGTCCCTTCATATCTAATGAAGGATAGTTAAATATTCCTTAAAATGTGGCTGACAATTTCCACACTACAACCTTGCAAAATGGCTCAGAGCATGACATACAAAGAATTCCTGGATTCTGCAAGGAGTTTAAAGTAAATGGAATTACTAGACCTTAGTTTATGATGTTTTCATCACTCTTTTTCCCTTAGGTAATTGTGAATCAATTTTTTAAATAATCAAATCCTATGAACAATGGTCATTGCAAATGCAAGTTTGAGCTCTGGTCACAGCACATCACATTTAAAAAAATAATAAAACTTATTGGTTTCCATCAATACAAATGAAACAATGTAGGCAACAGAACTAAAGAATGAATTTGTTGATTTAGGAATCATTAGTTATAATAAATAATGATTTACTCCATCAATAAATAAAGATATCAATAAATAAATTTTTTATGCCAAGAATATATATATACACACACACATATATATGGTGAGAGAGAATTCTATAATAAAGTTTGATGTGTATATATATGAAGAGAATTCTATAAGAAAGTTATATATAGATATATATACACACACATATGTATAAACTTTGTATATTTCAGGCACCAAATAAAGGTTAGTTACAATAAATGTAACTCCATATATACATATATATATACACACACACACACACACACACACACATACACACATGGAGAGAGAGAGAGACAGAGAGATCACTTACTATGTGCAAGAACAAATGCTAAGCATTTTCCATGGATTACCCCATAAAGTGTCTATGATAACATTTTATGGTAGGTAGCTACTCTTTTTATCTCTGTTTTCTGGGAAAAGAAATGAAGAAATGAAGCCTTGGAGGTGACAACCTTCTTACTTGGGCCACAGGCTCGCAGTGTGCTGAGTAGGATGGGAACCCTGGCCTTATAACTGCTGAGTAGTCACTTTCAACCTTTCTACTGTCTTTCTCTCTGTTGAATTATGAAGTCAGTTCTTATGTTAAAAGAAAAAACAAGGTGAGAAAAAAACAGGAGAAAACAAATGAACAAAGTCACAAAAATTAGTATTTTAAAAAAAATTACTTGAGGAAGCATGCTTAACATTGTTATAAACAAGGCATGGTTCATAACAAATGAATGATACGGTTAGAATTGAGGACTGGATTCAACTGATAAAAGGCACTGAAAAACAGATACATTTCATTTTACAAAGGAGATAAACAGTGATACTCAACAATTACTCCAGAGTCTACAACATAGGAAGTGTGCACTCTACGGGCTTGGGTTGCAAGAAGCTCTATGGAAGGTTTCCCACCTGGAACTCTCGCTGCCTACACGGACCACCAGCCACAGTTGAAATTGGAAGTCATACGTTGGAGGATGTGTTGGAAGGGGCACCAGGAGCCCAGGGACTACGAAAGCCAAAAACAGATTGACCATTCTAAAATCAGGCAGTCAATCCAAGAGTTATCAGTAACGAGATGAAATGTTTAAAAGCAGACAAGAGACATGAGGATTATTTTTGAGAAAGTTGAGGAACATACAGATTCTTCTTTTCTTTTCTTTTCTTTTCTTTTTTTTTTTTTTTTAAGACACAAGATCTGGTTCTGTTACCCAGGCTGGAGTGCAGTGGCATGATCACAGCTCACTGCAGCCTGAAGCTCCTGGGCTCAAGCAATCGTCTTACCTCAGTCTTCTGAGTAGCTGGGACTACAGGTGTGAGCCACAGTGCCCAGCTAGATGTAGATTCTTATGTTATCTCAGACACTCATTCTGGTACAAGTTATTTAACTGTTCTGTGCCTTAGTTTTCTTACCTTGTTAGGATAATAAAAACTTGTGAGGTTGTTGAATCAAGTAAGTTGATGCATATAAAAACAGTGATTAGAAGATGATAAATGCCATGAAAGTGTTTATTATTATTATTATTATTATTATTATATTCATGACAAATGAAATGGAGATATTAAAACTGCCTATTTTGAGGAAGGGAGAGGGAGAGGTGCTAGTGGGAGACATCATAATATTTAAGGTATAAAAAGATAAAGGAACAAAAGTGTGACAAGAAAGGATATCTTGAATCTATAAAAAAAAAAGTCCGAGAAAAAATGGACCGGAGTTCATAATAGATTGAATACGTTATGTAAATGAGGCCCTCATGGAAGATGGTTTGTAATAAGATGAAGATATATGCATGATGTTGGAAGATGGTTTGTAATAAGATGAAGATATATGCATGATGTTATATCACATTTGGGTTCAACTTAAGGAATATATTGCAAAAGGGGAAATACACAAAAATATAGTTGTTGCCACTTTTTGCTTTTAGAGTGAAACTAAAAAACTGTATTTTACACATCATGAAGAATTTCAACTAATGAGAAGAAAATTAATTAAATGTGGTGGTTCCTGGGACTCAATGTTAATGAAAGATAGATAGATAGATAGATAGATAGATAGATAGATAGATAGATAGATACATACATACATACATACATACGTACGTACATACATACATAGATTCATAGATAGATTTGACGAAACTTTACAGCAGTACAGTTACTACAGAAATTATTTAGTCCTAGCATTGGCAACTATTTTCTATAAAGGCCCAAAGACCAGAGAGTATATTATTTAGGCTATGATCCTTATGGTCTCTGTCACAACTACTCATCTCTGCCACTGTAATGTGAAGACAGCCACAGGCAATATGTAAACAACTGGGCATGACTGTGTCTTAACAAAATTTTATTTAGAAAAAGGGGGGCTAACTGAATTTGTTCCATGGGTCAGAGTTTTCTCAGTAACCGAATCTAACTGCAGTTTTATTTCCATGATAGTGTCATGATACGTTCATATTTATGTATCTAAGTAAAAATGCCAAACATATTACTGGTAAACAAGGACGGCTATCAAGTAATGCAACTAGCATTTTGAGGTTTACCAAAATCAGTCAGCATTTTGACTACCTTGAATATAGTATATGGATATTTCTGAGCCTCAAACTACTATTGTAAAATGGAGATTAAAAACTACAACTCAAATTTTTCTAAGAATTAGAACTAATGTAAGTAAGATAATCAACACAGTACCATCCTCGGTTAAGGTGTTTAAATTGGCAATATTTTTATTCTTATAACAATAACAGGAAATTCAATTAGCTTAAACAGATAAGACGATAAATGTGGGCATATATGTATGTATTTTCCTACTTCAGATGGATCGATAGATACACACATAGATAGATAGATGATAAATAGAGAAATGTAAATGTGTAAAACACAATTCAAGAAATTACATTAAAAATGAGGACATGGTATCTTAATAGGAAGCAACATATTAAGAAAAAGTGTAATGTCTTTTAATGAATAGATAGATTGCACGACATGAACTCTGATTCATTCCCTTGTCTTATGACTATTTCTGATCATTCTCTTCAGCCCATACAAGTCTTCCTGAGTGGGTAGTAGTCACTTACAAGGGATAAATACTATGTGAATTGAATAGGTTAGAAAGTAGAAATTTATAAAAATTACATCAAAAATGAAAGAGCTAAATTTTTTTCTTTTTTTTTTTAATCTGTTTTTCTTTTTTTTTTTTTAAATTGAGACAGAGTCTCGCTCTGTCACCTAGACTGGAGTGCAGTGACGTGATCTCAGCTCACTGCAACCAAGTTATTCTCCTGCCTCAGCCTCTGAGTAGCTGGGATTACAGACATTCACCATCACACCTGGCTTATTTTTGTGTTTTTAGCAGAGGCAGGGTTTAACCATGTTGGCCAGGCTAGTCTCGAACTCCTGGCCTCGGGTGATCCACCTGCCTCGGCCTCCCAAAGTGCTGGGATTACAGGAGTGAGTCACTGCACCTGGACAAAAGAGCTGAATTTTAATTGCACAAGAAATGTTCAGATTGTTTAAATATCTTGCATCAAGAAATACAGTTGTCTTTAAAAATAAAACAAGCCATTTATTGGCACCACGGGCAAAAAGATAAATCTTTTATGCTAGAATCTTTCTGCTGATACAGACAGGAAGAGGTGCTTTATACAGCTGTAGTTAGGACTGCTAGAGAGGTTTATAACTCCTTTAAGCATGCAGAAGAAGTTGTTATTCTACAACTGTATTTCTAGGATGATGGCTACTTAAAATGGGGTGACTCACCTTTAGAATATACCAGATAATTACCTGACTCTTCCTCCTATAGTAAGGTATTAATTATAGAAGCTAATTAGTGACCTGTTTGAAGAAGATCTGATCATATGGGTCTTTATTTATAGGTGTTCATGTTCTCTTCTATGCATGGTGGAGAAAAACCTTCCGGCAACTATGATTATTACCATTATTTCATTTTTATTGCTTTTCCCATTCAAACGGAGACCACAGAAAGTCAACAATGTAGTTAATTTGCTTTAGCAAACTGGAAAATGCAAGATAATAGTATTCCCTTATGAGTTAGAAACTACTGAAGAATATAACTACAGGTTCTAAAAGTTTAGTGTCACATCTAAACAGCAATCTTTTTTATTTTTTTATTTTTTATTTTTTTTGCATCTCTCAACTTTCCTATTTCCTGTGAAAGCACATAACATTAAACTGATGACACAATCAAAAGTTAAGGCAGGCAGTATAAAGTTCTACCTAACCAATCTTTGCAAGCTTTGTCTAACGTCTCTGTAGCTCAGTTCAGAATTTGATTTGATGGCAACACATTTTTCCCTGTTTAAAAAAAAACACGGGAGAAAGGCATTCTAGTTTAGAAAGAAAGATAATACATTCACTCCCTCAATATGATCCCCAGAGCCAAAGACTCTAAGTTTATTCCAATCAGAATTTTTTTCTAACTGTGCTTCTTTGATGTAGTTACTATATTTGATATGGCTATAGGATGTTATTTCTCCCAGGACTGACTAGATCACTACCCCCTTTTTCTTTTTCTTTTCTTTTCTTTTCTTTTTTTTTTTTTTTTTTTTTTTTTTTTTTTTTTTTTTTTTTTTTTTGAGAAGGAGTTTCACTGTTGTCACTCAGCCTGGAGTACAATGGCATGATCACGGCTCACTGCAACCTCCATCTCCTTGGTTCAACCTATTCCCCTGCTTCAGCCTCCTGAGTAGCTGGGATTACAAGCTTGCACCACCATGCCTGGCTAATTTTTGTATTTTAGTAGTGACAGGTTTCACCACGTTGGTCAGGCTGGTCTCGAAGTCCCGACCTCAGGTAATCCGCCCACCTCGGCCTCCCAAAGTGTTGGGATTATAGGCATGAGCCACCTTGCCCGGCCTCACTATCTCTTTTTCTATATTACAATATGAACAATTAATTATGAAAAAATAATATGGCAAGATAGAGGGGGAGAAGAATCGTAGCTCATCATATTGGAAAGTAGAAAACCAACAGATAAAATGTAGACATGTCTAGCTACATTAAGAAATAAGACTGGGATTTTTACTTCTAGACATACTCTTGGTTGAGTATTTTAGAGAATCAGGAGGAAGTTCAGGGTGACATTATGCATTGTGTATAAAACTACCCTTATGGATTGGTTGGTAAACTAGAAAAAAGAAAGCAAAAAGCTTTACTCATAATCTAAGAACTCTCACTCTAGATCTGAAAAATGAGAGAGGGGTCTAGACTGGTTGAGATCAAGTAACCTCAACCAGTTTCTCAACATGATACACACCAAAAACAGAGTGTGAAAATGGAGAATTGTATATAAAAACTTGGTTTGGGAGGAAATACGAAGAAACAGGAACAGGGGGCTGTGGGGAAGGAAGCAGACAAGAAAGGAATACAAGTGTGTTCTGTTAAGTGGGTAACCATGTGGGCCGCTGGAGCCCGATCCTGCTAGAGCCTTTGGAAGAGCATAAAGAAGCCCTCTCAGAATTGACAAGTGGAAAAGGAAGCATCTGTCTTTGGCTCTTACTTCCTCCTTTTTGAAAATTGTCTCGGAGAGTGTTAGCCACTTCACAATTCTGAGTTGTGACGCAGCTTTGGCACCTAAGAAACCCAAGAAAAGATAGCAAGACTCTTGAGTGAGATGAGAAGCTGTCATAGCCAAGTGAGCCAGGGCTTACGTAGAACTTCCCCTTCTGCTGGAATCAGGGTGAGGGCACCAGGCCGGGCAAAAGAGGCATCTGATAGGATCAGGATCAAGTTTCACCTACAAACTTTTAGATTCAATTGAGTCAGGTCAGATCACTTCCCAAATCATGCAAATAGGCAGAAAAACTCTGTGGGGTGACTATGAGTCACAACAATTTCCTGTATATTTTCAAATAGCTAGAAAAGAGGAGTTTGAATGTTCCCAACATTAAGAAATGATGAAGTTTTGAGATACTGAATATGCTAATTACTTTGATTTGATCACTACACATGGTACACATGTATTGAAATATCACACTGTACCCCATAAATATGCATAATTACTATGTGTCATTTAAAAATAATAAATAATAATTTAAAGTGAGCCTTCTGAGCTTGAAAAGAAGAACAGTATATCATCATGAAGATTCAGATGACCCTATCATTCAACAAAAATTATGAAGAAGCCTAAAGGAAAATTTAGGGAAATGTTCGGCATTTTCCAAAGAATTCAAATACCTCTCTCTATGAGAGAAGTTTCCTCTCTTTAACATTTTGTCTCTGAGTTAACAATGTGCCATTATGAGGAAAAACAACAGCCGTTTGATGGTGGAGAAAGACTGTAAGACAACTGAAAATGCTCTAGCAAAATGGGTATATGCAAGTGAACAGGAAAAAGGAAAACTGGCAAGGCATCAGATTGGATTAATAGCACAGAGGGCAAATGAAAAAGCTCTCCCAGGATATAAGCAAAAATGTGAAAGAAATGTAAAAGAAGGAAGGTGAATGGAAGTGCTATCTACAACACAATCCCCACTGCTGCATAGTAACTCAGGAGCCATGTAGCCCTGGCAGCAGCACAGTCGCAAGATGAAAACAGCCTGGATTTCTGAGTCACCGTTGGAAAGAGAAACACCTAGAATGCATAGATAAAAATCATTCAGTTTGGTGTGTTGCTGTGCCACAACCGCAATAGGAGTCCTCAAATGTGTTAAGCTGCAGAGCCTTTTTCTTTTCATTCTTCTGTCTATTGATTACTTCAGAATAGCCTACTCTATTCTGATTAATACAAAAACTAGAAAACTAAGGGTTACCTGTTGCCAATTCACAAATACATTTCTTAACTCAATATTTGACTCTCAAAGAGTATATTTGTTTCAGAACACTTACTATAAAGATGAAGAAAATTTTTATTAAATATGTGTGTATCAGAATTTTTTACTTCATTTCTAGAAATCTATATTAATGATGACAATAGATGGAAATTGTTTCTAAGCATCTCAACTGTAATAAGCATTTTCAGATTATCTATTCTCCCAATTCAAATACATGCTGTCTAAATGAATGTAGTTATAAAATGATGAAATGATTGGCAGAAAATTCTGGGATATTATTTACTTCAGACTGAATGAAAATCAAAGCTGAACAACATTAGATAGGAGAGAAAACAATTTCAAATTGTTAAAAGGCACAATTTATAATGGAGTTAAGAGTCATAAATCATTATGTAACAAAATATTGAATAAAAATAGTAAAAGCCCTTAGAAAATGGAATGTTACTTCAATACAACTTTCTCAGTTTTAGACAGATCAACTAATTCAAAATGAAGTTATAGAGGTTTATAGGTAATTTATCCCTTTAAAAAGCTGAAATACATAAATGATATTTTAAAATAACCAAACATTAATAAACATTAAAATACATGCACAACACTGAGAGTTTTTCCTTAGAAAACGAAGTTGTATCAGCGTTAATCCTGAAGGATTCATCATATATCACAAGCAGTTAGTTAAGCAGTCTTTTTTTTTTTTTTTTGAGACGGAGTCTCGCTCTGTTGCCCAGGCTGGAGTGCAGTGGAGCAATCTCGGCTCACTGCAAGCTCCGCCTCCCGGATTCACGCCATTCTCCTGCCTCAGCCTCCCAAGTATCTGGAACTACAGGCGCCCACCACCACACCCAGCTATTTTTTTTTTTTTTTTTTTTTTTGGTATTTTTAGTAGAGACAGGGTTTCACCATGTTAGCCAGGATGATCTCCATCTCCTGACCTCGTGATCCGCCCGCCTCAGTCTCCCAAAGTGCTGGGATTGCAGGTTTAAGCCAATGCGCCCGGCCGTTAAGCAGTCTTTAAACATGGAAATAAACAGGGACAAGGTAAAAAGAACACTTCTTCAGGGATTTGAGCTCATTTTTTAAGCCTTTTAATAGTTTTTTTTTCTTAATATGATTCTGGAGTCCTGCAAGTGACTTGTGATGATGAGCACTTCTTGAAGCACCTGGCCAAGATATAAGGAATCCTGTCAGCTCATACATTAGGCTGAGCTAGAAGGGATCTGAAAAACAAGGTTTGCTGTGCATCATTCAGAAGCAGTAGAAGAATGCTTCATCTAAAAGCATCCTTCTAGGATTAAATGTGCACATCAAAGTAATATATATTGAGTTTCATGTCTGTGGTTACAATTACACCTTATCTACACCTGTACATATATTATTTTCTCATTGAATATCCTCCCCTTAGAAAGGTTGTTCCACTACTATCTGCATCTGAGCAGAAAACTAACTTCAGAAAGCCTTCTTGGAAACAACAACAGAGCAAAATGAAGCAGGGTCTGGCCAATGATTTTCTGGAAGCCTGAGACTTAAAGGGATGCTCAGACGAAACTCAGAAAAGTCGCTAACTAGTCTGTGAAGTCAGAATTGTGATCAGTTTCAGCAAGGGAATCAGAATGCTGGGATCTCACCTATATCAGCTTCACTAATGTCAGGAGTCTCTGAACTACATGTGATGATATAGGATGGGGAAAATGGGCTGGGGTCAGGGTGCTGGCAGAGACTGGAGTAATAGCACATGTGGAGTCACGGCCACTCTAGGTTGGGATATAGTGCTTACAAATAACAGTTATTAACTGCAAACAATGACAATAGAAGTCAGTGTACATAAGTTTGTGGTTAAACTCAGATCAGAGGTGAAAGTGCTAAAATGAGAGTTAGGATGTTGACCTAGAGGATATCATGTAGACAACAACTTGTTAAAACAGGGCCTATTTTTAGGACTAAATGCTGCAAACAGGTTCATACCTCTTAACACCCTTTGAGATATGAAATTATAAACCTGGGTATTGATATCATATGACAATACTTATCTTTCTCAAGTAATATTAATTAGTATATGATAAAATTAGTATATTGATGGAAATGCAATTATTTAGGTACTGTGTAATAGCCCCTGTAATAGCTAATATCTATATATTACCCAAATAAATAGGAATATATATTATTATTAGGTTAGCACAAACATAATTGCAGCTTTTGCATTATTGGAATTTGTCATTTGGTATTCTAATACATTCTGAAATAAATGTAGTTATGTTATACATCATTTTAATAGGCATTTCTCGCTTTATGCCTTTTTGCTAATGACTTATTACTTGCTGTTTATTTTATGTTGATTTTAGACTATGGAAATGATGTCAGACAAAATGCAAATTCGAGCAATCTTCTTATTTGAGTTCAAAATAGATCATAGGGCAGTGGCGACAACTCACAACATCAATGAAGCATTTAGCCCAGGAACTGCTAATGAATGTACAGTGCAGTCGTGGTTCAAGAAGTTTTGCAAAGGAGACAAGAGCCTTGAATATAAGGGGCATAGTGGCTGGCCATCAGAAGTTGACAATGACCAGTTCAGAGCAATCATCAAAGCTGATCCTCTTACAACTACACAAGAAGCTGCTGAAGAACTCAGTGTCAACCATCCTATGGTAGTTCTGCATTTGAAACAAATTGGAAAGATAAAAATGTTCCATAAGTAGGTGCCCCATGAACTGACTGAAAATTTTTAAAAATCGTAGTTTTGAAGTGTCATCTTCTCTTATTCTATGCAACAATGAACCATTTATTGATCAGATTGTGATGTGTGATGAAAAGCAGGTTTTATACAACAACTAGCGATGATCAGCTCAGTGGCTAGACTAAGAAGAAGCTTCAAAGTACCTCTCAGAGCCAAACTTGCACCAAAAAAAAAGTCATGGTCACTGCTTGGTGGTCTGCTGCTGGTCTGATCCACTACAGCTTTCTAAATCCAGGTGAAGCCATTACATCTGAGGAGTATGCACAGCAAATCAATGAGATACACAGAAAACTGTAACACCTACAGCCAGCATTAGTCAACAGAAAGGGTCCAATTCTCGACAACGCCCAACCACACGTTGCACAACCAACGCTTCAAAAGTTGAACGAATCGGGCTACAAAGTTTTGCCTCAACTGCCATATTCACCTGACCTCTTGCCAACTGGCTACCACTTCTTCAAGCATCTCAACAACTTTGTACATGGAAAACACTTCCACAACCAGCAGGATCCAGAAAATCCTTTCCAAGAGTTCATCAAATCCTGAAGCATGGATTTTTATGCTACAAGAATAAAAAGACTTATTTCTCATCGTAAAGAAAAAAGTGTTGATTGTAATGGTTCCTATTTTGATTAATGAAGATGTGTTTCAGCCTAGTTATAAAGATTTGAAATTCATGGTCTGAAACCGCAATTACTTTTGCACCAACCTAATAGTTTTACTGTTGTAACCATCAGACATCTATTTACACATAAATACGGAAAAACATTCTAAGATTCTAGAGTAGATTTGAAAGGAACCATGGAGATTACTGAACCGAACAAACGACGTATGAATGTCCCTCAAAAAAACATGCGTTCAGTACCATCCATTTTCACCCTTGTCCAAGGCACTAGCATCTTCCTTCTTTTACTTCTTCGATCAAGAAGCATCCTCTATACAAGAATCACAATGATATTTTGAAAATGTGGATCATGCCACTCTCCCTCTTGAAACCTTTATTTCTGTTGCAATTTGATTGAAACTAAATGCTGCCATTGTCTTCAAAGCCCTGCAAGACCTTGCTTCTGTTGCATTAGGTCTCCAAACTCTCTAAGTCAATCTGCCTTGCTGAGAACACTGCAAGCACATTGGCTTTCTTTAGGTTTTTTGGAACTTCAGGATTCTTTGCAATGTCAGAATGTTTGCACTTGCTATTACCTCTTCTGCTGGCTGTTGAAATTGCAGGTTTCTTCTTATTCTTCTCATTTGTGTCGGCTTAAACATCACAACAAACCCCTACGGGCTGTCTCCCATTTAGTATGTAGTTTTATCACATTATTCTATTTACAGAGTGCAATAAGTACTTTTATGAACAGTACAAAGCACTTTCCTCACTTACATGTTTACATGTTTACAGGCCCTTTACTCTATTAGAATTTAAGTCCCACAAGGTAAGCAACTGTGTCTACTATATGTCATTGTGACTAATATTTCAATTACCCATTGTTCCAATTTCTTGGTTAATTTAAGTAAATGTTGATTTCCCTTGAAGAGGTCCTTGTACTAATTTTTGAAGCTTTTGGAAACTATTTGTCAAGCAACAGTGTGGTAGTTTAATTTTTTAGTTTCTGCCAGCTAAAAACAGCTTTCTGAAACTCCTTAGAAGTGTATTTTCTTTTCTTTACTTGGTTTTTTTACCCTCGAGTATATTAGGAGTCTGTTCATGTACTGTTTCCTGTTTTCGCAAAGAGACAAACAGTCCATGAAAGCCAAGGTATGTCTCTTAGATATATTTGTCCTTCCAGTCTTATAATAGGCTTATCTTATTTAGGCACTCAATAAAGAATACCTTACCTTGGAATTGAGAGCATTCTTAATAGAGTTTCTATCTTAGTCCAAAGTATTTTGGTAGGAAGTATCAGAAACTCAGCTCAGATAACTCAAGTGAAATGAATTTATGAACTCATAAAACTTTCCAGAGCTGGCTTAGCATGGCTGGAGCCAGGAGCTCTGAGAATTTTATCAAGAACACTATATTTCTCTCTTCAACTATCATCTTCATTTCCTTCTCTCAGTTGGCTTCTCTCTGGAGAGAAGCATTCTTCAGAAAAGTGGAAATATGCCTACTGACAAAGTACATTGGTAACAACTTTCAATCTAGAATGGAATATCTGTTTATTCAAACAGCAAGCAGTCTCTCATTGGTGCTTTTTTGGTCACGTGTCTTGCTTATACCAATCTCTGTGCTGGTAGATTGGGTTAGTCTGTTGGACTCCCTAAATAGCATCCTATATCTATTGGGGTAAAGCAGACTATTGAATTGGTAATATGGCCAGGATCAAATAATTGGGGAAAGGCCAATTATCCAAAGAAGTCATACGGCAGAGAGCAATCATTTATTCCCATCTCACCTAACCTGTCTTGCTTCATGATAATTGAATATTTGGCAATTAATGCCTAAGTATCTGTTTTAAAATAGTCAAAGTCAGAGAAGACACTATATCTAGAAGTTGCCTGTTTCCTTTTTATTTTGTTCTTGTTGTTCCTTCATTAATTTTTCTCCATGACACATCTTCCAGGAGTATTTGTTAACAGACTAGTAAACTTTAGACAGGTTTTCAGACTAGTTTACATTGTCTACTTCAGTTTTAAGATGTAATGGAACAATGACCCTTTGTCTACCAGCAATTTTCACACCTTAAGTCCTTAGCCCTCCTAGCTGATAATTAATTTCACAGTTACAGCATGGCTCTATCAGCTTCCAACGAAAGAATTTAGATAAATCTAACATGAAGTGGGCATAAGGCAAAGCAATAGTAATCATTATTTCACAGGTGTTTGTTTTTTGCTATTTTCCCCAAGCCTTGTGAATTTATTTACATGACAATTTGAAAATGATGTTTGGGCCACAGCGACTCCTAGCCTGCTAAATACAGGAGGGGCCTGGGGACTTGCAGAGCTGGTAATGGGAAACCCGACTGAGCTAACATTTTGACACTGGCTCCTTCTCAGGAGAGGCAAACAGAGAAGAGGAATTGAAAGGAAGCTGTCACTAGGAAACCAAAAGGAAAAAAGAAAAAAAGGAATCTGCAGAGTACACAAACGAGAGACCAAAAAAATAAAGGAGTTAATTAACAAAAAGGTGACATCCAAACACTTGCAAACACAAGTGGAAAGAACTATATCAAGGAGTAGGAAAGATTAAATAAGCAGGCAAGCTTGGAAAGCACTTTCTAATATTGCCAACGATAAGACTATCTCATAGACAGCACTGAGAACTGTCAAGGTAAGAATTGTCAGAAGACACTGTGCTACAAAATAGCATTAAAATGTTCGCTGTAAAGTATGCATTGGTTAAAGACCTTTTCTTTAACCTAGACCCCCTTTTACTAAGACCCAATTCTTTTTCTATAGCTTGTCCTCTATATTAAAATTTCACCTCACACAATTATCAGTCCTAAAGAAATAGCAGTATTAAAGACTTTTAGCTCCAATTGCCTTAGCACAATCCTATGCTACAGAAGTTTCTCCTGAGAGAGACATCATTTGTTGGTGCACTTATGAGTGTCTTCACATTGAATGGTCACAGTACTTTTGCAAGGTTGACAGGCTTATCGCTGTTCCGGAGAAAGAAGAGAATCAGAGGCTCTTAGAGGTTAATTAGCTTGTACTTTGTCTTGCAGATTGCAAGTGAAAGGATAGAAACTAAGAGAAGGAAAGTTTCCCTTTATTCTGACAATTTAAAATGCCTAATAAAGTGACATCCTCCATCGTGAGGTGGTGAAACTTCCCTCACCAAAGATGTTCTGGATGGCAAAGCCTTATCCGTGGTACTTTTGAGTAAAGTTTTGTGTTTGTTAGGTTGCTGCAACATCTGATCTCTGAGCCTCTTCCAAACAGAAGACTTTTTTATTTCGTAACACACAACAATTAATTACTGCACTTTTACTTTTCATTTCCAAGTCTGACTATGACTTATTTAATAAGGGGGGAAAGAAACACTTGTTCTTCCTCCTAACTTACCCTTAAAATCAAGGAGCAGTTCAACCTAACAACTAAAAACTAATCATATCAAAGGCAGAACAGAATAAAATTACAAAAAAAAATTATTATAATAATGTAAACACATGAACCTATTTCGTGTATGCTGGTATTGTATTCACCTTGCCAATGTTTGGAACGCATTGTCAATGCCTTCTTTTGGTCTGTGCTATAATTATAAAAATCAGACATCCTACTCTGTGGCAGGCACCATTCTGAGGATTTTACCTATATTAATTATTTATTCATCTTAACCTAATTATGCCAATTACATTATTATCCCCAGGACAAAGTACCGTAAAGGAGGTGGCTTATAAACAACAAAAATTTATTCTTCACAGATTTGGAAACTGGAATTCCAAGATGAGTGCCAGCTCGGTCAGGTTTTGGTGGGGCCTCTCTCTTCCTGGTGGCAGGTGGCCACCTTTCCCTTGTATTCTCACATAGTAGAAAACAGTGAATAAGCTTTCTGAGGTTTGTTTTATAAGGGTGCTAATTCCATTCTTGAAGGCTCCATGCTCATGGTCTAATCACCTTCCAAAAGTCTTCCATCAAATACCCATCACATTGGCGATTAGACTTCAACTTGTGAGTTTGGGAGGATGCAAATATTCAGCCCACAGCAGCCAGTTTATGTGAATAGTCTGTACTCAACTGTGACACCAGGGTTTCTAAAATGTCATCAAGCACCACAGAGTCACCTGGAGAGCTTTCTCCAAATTCAAAGTGCTGGGCCCCAACCCCAGAGTTCAGATTTAGTAGGTTCTGAATGGAAATCAAAATTGCATTTCCCAAGCAGTGTTGCTGCCACTGATCCAGGGGCCAAGCTTGAAGATCTACTGCCTTAGGATACTGCCTCTTCTACTTCATTTCTCCCATAGTCCCTTAAAGGACAAGAAGGAGCCACTAGTGGCAAAAGTAACTGAAACTAGAGAGAAAATGTCTGCAGTAGCAGGGAAAACAGTCAAATACTGAACTAAGCTTCCATGGGAAGTTCTCAAATTGTTTTGCTTAAAAGGGTGAAGAGTGGTCTTCAAAAATATAATAGATTTTCACCTATGTGTTGTTGTCCTGGAGCTCTATACGCAGACAAATGTGATAGATTGACTGGATGAGTCTTCGAAATTTCCCTGTACTGCATGGAACTGGAATGAAACCATAGCCTAAGGCTCAATAAAACAAATGTTTTCCACAAAGCATTCTGATTGGGAACAAACTGAGTCCACGAGAGAGAGCCAAGGGTCAAAATCAGGAAGTCAGACTCAGCTATTAATTTCAAGGGCAAGCCACAGTTTAAAATGTGTGATAAATCCCTATGTTCAGAAACATGTAAAATCAAAACAACAGAAAGAATGGAAGCTAAGTAAAAGTGAGAGGTAATTGCTATAAAACGGGTTGAAGATGGGGCAATTTATTCATTTTGGCTATCTACACTATGATGTCGGGGTGGGTTTTTGGTCCAGTGGGCAAGTCTGGAGTGAGGTTCATGCTTCCTGTTACAGTTATCTCATAAAGTATCACAACACCCAAGACAACCCACTGATGTATTGGAACAAGGAAGACCAGAACAAATCCCTCAGAGAGAAAGCTGTTTTAATTCAATCTAACTGAAAAAACACTAAAATAATAAATGTTGTACCTTGCTACTGAAATTTATCACATTTAAAGCACATCCAAGCTGCTTTTATTCTTTGCTGTTTATATAGCTTAGAATATCCATTCTATCACTCCCAGATCCTTAGATTGCAAGCTTGTCAAAGCACTGTGGATTAGAGTGATAGGGGCTGTAGGCTCACATACAGAGGCAGATGGATTAGGAACACCTATCTTTTCAAAGAATCACAGATTTCACAAAAATGTAAACACATCATTACTTCCTGAAGAGTATAAGAAAGAGGTTAGTAAAATTAAAGTGAACCAAACCAGTCCTCTAATTTCTGTGTTATATTTAACAGTTAAATAGATTAGTCATAAAATATATAACTAATATACACTCACACACATATACACATGAATATATATAAATGTATATAATATGAAAGATATCAGAAATTTTCAACTCTAGTGCAATCAGTTGAACATATATTTTGTCGACAGAATAATAGAAAGATCAAAGAACATAAATTTTTTTTTCTTCTTTTTTGAGACAGAGTCTCACTCTGTTGCCCAGGCTGGAGTGCAGTGGCGCCATCTTGTCTCACTGCAACCTCCGCCTCCCAGGTTCAGGTGATTCTCATGCCTCAGCCTCCTAAGTAGCTGGGACTACAGGTGTATGCCGCCACAGCAGGCTAACTTTTGTATTTTTAGTAGAGTCAGGGTTTCACCATGTTGTCCAGGCTCCTGGTCTCGAACTCCTGGTCTCAAGTGATTTGCCCACCTCGACCTCCCAAAGTACTGGGATTATAGTCGTGAGCCATAGTGCCCAGCCAGAAAATGAAATATTGTCTAAGAGGAAAAATTACATTCACAAATAAGGCTTGGGTTTTCTTTTCTAAAGATACTTGAAGAAAACCTACAAATTTTACTTACTGGGATTGCATTTAGTGAGCAGGTACTCTATTCCTGAAATTGATGCAAGCTGGGAACAAAGACAATTCAAGGACCGTGGTCTGTAGTGGGGGACAGAGAAAACACAACTACAAATTATAGTGTGATATGTTTTATAATCGATAGCTTCAGTGGACACTTAAAAATAGAGAAGGAACACTTAAGCCAGGAGGGGATGGGGAAAGCTTCTTAGAGGACGTGACACTTGTCAACAGGAAGAAAAAGAGGGAAAGTCACTTCAGAGGGACCAGGTTTAAGACATGGAGTCTGACAGAGCTTGGCTGGTCTGCATATTGCACAAGAAGGTTTGGACCATGGAACATGAACCAGAACATAAACTTAGAATCTCATATTCGAGTTAATAAAAACAAAGTTGAGTGTCTTTTTAGTTAACTAAACTTTTCATTTCAATGAATTTGCATGCCTCTCATATGCAAATGTGGACCAGATATACTCTGGAAGAGCTATAGTATGCAATGTTCCTAAGATTTATCAGGTCTTTGCAAAAAGTTCTTTTTTTTTTTTTTTTTTCTTTTTCTTCTTGAGCATCTCTCAGTTCCAGTTACTATAAATTATACCCTGGAGAGAACTTGCATTCAATAATCCCTTAGAAAGGTGCATGCTCTTAAACTGGGCAGAGGGCCTAGAAGGAGCTCTGGGCTGGTCATTGGAATGGCTGGATTCTAGTCTGCAAATAAACTGCCAATATCAAATGCAAGGCCCTAGACTTCCTTTTTCTGAACGGTTTCATCACTAAAATCTAAGCAATTTCTAAAGTCTTTTCTAAAGATTGTAGCACTAGGAAAGCCTCTATTTTTCTGTAGAATCATTTCCAGGCATTTTAACGATCTTATCTGACAAAAAGTCCTCCTTACTGAACGGTTGACAAGGTTTTTATTAATATCAAATTTGCTATTGAACTTAAGGCATACTTTTATTGTGGTGGGATTTAAATACCTTTTGAAAGGTGTCACTCTAATTTATGATTTTTTCAGACATTAATCAATTTTATATAAAACGTCTAACAAATTTGGCCAGTTTTTAGCTTTTGAGCCAAATTATGACACCAGGTACAATATTACTATTAGCTGTTCTCAAGGACAATTTTAAATGAGATGTCACACTGAAGTAATGTTATGCCTCTGGGAAGAAGAACCTATTTTAATAATGGAATAGAATAAAAAGTCATTCACAGTGAGAAGAATGCCGTCTTATTCTAATATCTTAGACACTTTTTATTTTCAATGCTTTACTTACAGCACGCACTGGGGAAATAACCTAACTCCGGTACTCCTAGCACATGGATCTATAAATCAGCATAATATATAACTAACAGCATACACAGTTTGAAGCCAAACAAGAATGTTGATTGAGTAGCCAGTGCACCTTTTCATTTAAAGCAGGATTTTTTAACCTCAGCACTACTGACATCTAGAACTAGATAGTGCTTTTTTGGTGGGTTGGATGGGGGTCTTAATTGTCTCTATCTTCTATATGCTAGTAGCACCTCCCCAATTGTGAACAGCAAAAATGTCTCCAGACATTCCCCAGAGACTCCTGGGGCACAAAACTGCCCTTTGTTGACAACCACTGATTCCAAGTATATATATTACATCTAGCTCATATACTATCTGTCTCTCTCTCTCTCTCTCTCTCTCACACACACACACACACACACACACACACACACACTATCTCTCTCCTCTCTATTATGTATGTTTAGTAAACATGCATGGTATTTTATTACAGATTCTTATAAATATTTTTACCAATTTTTTTAATATAGAGAAGGGGGTCTCACTATGCTGCCCAGGCTAGTCTCAAACTCCTAAGCTCAAGCAATCCATTTGTTTTGGCCTCCCAAAATGCTGAGGTTTCAGGTGTAAGCCACTGTGCCAAGCCTACTGTGTTTTATTACTTAAAATCTTCTATCTGGCCGGTCCTGGTGGCTCACACTTGTAATCTCAGAACTTTGGGAGACCGAGGCAGGTGGATCACCTGAGGTCAGGAGTTTGAGACCAGCCTGGCCAACATGGTGAAACCCTGTCTCTACTAAAAATACAAAAAATTAGCTGGGCATGATGGCAGGCACCTGTAATCCCAGCTACTTGGGAAGGGAAGGGAGGAGAATCACTTAAACCTGGGAGGCAGAGGTTGCAGTGAACTGAGATCGCACCACTGCTGCACTCCAGCCTGGGCAACAAGAGCGAAACTCCGTCTCATAACAAACCAAAACAAAACAATCTTCTATCTGAGGGCACATTTCCACATTACAGTCACAAAATATTTGCATGATAGAGATGGGGGAGTTGCTACCTGATGAAGTGGCAAGAGCTCTGTCTTCTGTAGAGCTAAGGCATGTTTACACATCACTTCAAATGAGGACCTCTGGAGATGTATTGTGACCTGCTGCTACCACTTTTTAAACACGTTTACCTTTGTGTTCTGTTTTCAACTATGCCTGTCAGAGCAGTTCAACCCTCTACTAAAAACAAAACAAAGATTTGACCCTTGTTGACTGCAATGTTTCTTAACTGCTTTAATTGACTTCCTTCTTTTTACTTCTTATTCATCTACACACATGTCCACTTTATCTTTTCCTGATGATATCATTTTCATCTCTGCTAAAAAGCTCCTAAATATTTCCCTCACTCTTTAAAGAGAATATTGAACTTTAGTCAGAGGGTAATCTGAGAGAGGCTTCTATGAGTCCAGTAGGATTCAAGTATATCCTTTTCCAACTCTCCAGCCCACTTCATGAGGTCAGTGTCCTTTCTTCTTTCCCTCTTGTCTTAATATTTGTTTCTAGCCCTTTGTCTTGGTGGCTCAGAGTCCTCCACTGTGACATCCATTCTGATGCTTAGTCTGTCCTTACAAACTGTGCTGACCAGAAATGTAAACCTGCCTACTCAAAAATATTTTCAATACTACAGTCCATTATGTTTCAACTCATTTCTCATTTTTCTTCAGCATCCATTGTAACTTTATGACTTTATTTTCCTTATGTGGAATTCTTGCCCCTAATATTCTCTCCCCACTTGCATTCCCCTCTACACAGCTGGTATACAATAGTTGCAGATTCACCACTGCTTGATTTAAATAACCATGCGATTTCAATGTCTACACCTGACAGAAGTCACAGAGAACAGCACTGGTTTTTCTCCAAAACCAGAAGTGGAAAATTACAACTTGAACACAGTTGTTATTTTTAAGGCCCGTTTGAGAAAGTATTACAATGAATTCTGTTCATTCATGTGTACAAACTTACATAACTGTTGTTTTATCAACATAAGCATATGTTGAAACATAGATTGCATTGTTTATTTATATGTACATTTGTTTGGGGCTTTTGAAAAAATGGCATTATACAGTTCAAACATTAGCTTGCTATATGACCTTGTGCTAGTCCTTTAAACTATCTGGACTTTCATTTCTTTATTTGTGGGGGAAAAGGTGATTATAAGATTCCTGAAACAACTTTAGGAAGTTGTACTTGTTCAGTAAGCATTGATGGCCTTCTATCCATCCTTTCTCTTCTTTCTGGAAAACAGAATTCTAGGTTTGTTTAAGTATTGACTCCTTACCTCTGTAACCCAGAGGCGATGGCCCAGGCCCAGCTTAGCAGTTTATACTGACTGTTCTAAGCAATTATAATGCTCAACTTTTATTTATGTATTCATCAATAGGCATATAACACTGGGAGGAAGTCTGCTGAGAGCCTTCTGATACAGTTAAATCATTTCTGAAACAAAATTCCACAAAAGAGAATAATCGTTGTTTCCCATGAATATCCCATTTCTAGACTGAGTGCTTGGATCATTGGTGGCTTTCCTAAGACAGTGAGAACTTCCGTAAGGGAAACAAAATCACACATCACTGATGGCAGAGAGGAGCAAAAGAAGGAAGTTGACATAAATGAGCTGCTGCATCAATACACAGTGAAAGCTGCCTGTGGCTGGTGCTGCTAGTTCTCTCCCCCCTCTTAGTATCCACTCTCCCTTCTTCCGTTTAGTAATAAATTTCACTTCCATTTTATTAGGCCAAACATTTTCTCAGGCAGACATGGCCTTGAGAATGAGTCCTTGGAAATAGAATGTGAATAGAGCTGGCGCAATCTTCAGCTTTCATATTACCTCCCCTTTAAAAGGAAATCGCCTGTTTTGTACTTCTTGATACCTTCATCTATGGACTGGAATATATATATATCTATCTAGTAAGCCAGAAATGAGCAAAGGAATGATGATAACATCATAAGATCTTGGAGTAAACAGAAAGAATTTTGGGGGGAATGACTTCATAGAGCAGAGCCACCTTTTTTTTTTTGAGACAGAGACTCACGCTGTCCACCCAGGCTGGAGTGCAATGGTGTGGTCTTGGCTCACTGCAACCTCTGCCTCCTGGGTTCAGGTGATTCTCCTGCCTCAGCTTCCTGAGTAGCTGGGACTACAAGCATGTGCCACCACGCCCAGCTAATTTTTGTATTTTTAGTAGAGACAGGGTTTCACCATGTTGGCCAGGCTGGTCTCAAACTCCTGACCTCATGATCTGCCCGCCTCGGCCTCTCAAAGTACTGGGATTACAGGTGTGAGCCACTGCACCCAGCCAGAGCAGAGCCACTTACCTGCCCTCAAAGGCCCATTGAAAAGGAGCGCTCTTACTTTGTTTAACCACTATATTTTTGAATATTATTTTTCTAACAGCTTTATCTTTACCTACCTAATATGCCATGCTTCAATCGGACTTCTTGACTTGTGAGGTAACATATTTCCCTTTCGTTTACTCAATTTGAGTAGTGAACTTCTGTTACAAGTTGCCAAAATCTTTCTAAGTGGTACAGCCAAATTTCACATCTGTGGACTGTGTGTTAATAAAAGTAAAAAAGCTTTCTCAAGACAACTAGTGGAAATTTATGTCCAAAAGGCATTTCAAGGTGGATTTAATCCAAATGTGCTCAAGAATTGAAAAAAAAAAAATCACTGGGCTCACATTTTGAGATTTTCCAACTGTTTGTATGCCTTCATGAATAATGGAAATCGAAATGAGTGTCTGTAAATGTAGTAGAAAATCTAGGAAGAATTTAGAAAAACTTAAACAATTCTTCAAAGGGGCCAGTGCTGTGGGAAAGCTATTATGATTCAGAATTGAAGATCCAGGGAGATTACAGGAGTCTTTTGAATCACTGATGAGACAACCCAATAAGACACATGAAGGAACTAAACTAAAATTGTCAAGATAAAAGGTAACCAGCCCTTTTCAATGATAGAGGTGACTAGCCAGGTACGATCACCTGGTGTGATGGGGAAAACAATCTCAGAAGCTCCCTTTCATCAGCAGAAAAATAAGATGACATCTAGGATGCATTCTAGCTGTGATTATCTAGCACTCTATACAAGTGAGAGGGGCTTCCTTGCCCAACTTGTGTTTCAGCAAACAAAAAAATCAGCATTGATTATACCACAGAGTGGATTCTTACTCTTTGTGAAAAAAGCATTTTCAGAAGTAATCTAATCTGTCCACACGGCATACACTGAGATAGTTTCAGATGCGCTATGTATGGAGAAAAATAATTCAATTAATTAAGAGAGAGCTACGAATGAGTGATGACATAGTTATTAAGTATCCTTATAGGTCTCATGTACAACATTATAGAAAGAAAAGAAAATTCCTGATGATCAGCTAAAACCATGTTGGAAAACTGTGAGACATAAAATGACGTTGCACTAAGAAAACACTCCCCTACTCTCCCCACACAAGCAACATAATTCTGTTCTAAATGCCCACAGTCTAACTTCTTAATCTGATGAGTCATCCGATTCCAGAAAGGGAAGAACTGCAACTTATTCTTGCTGTAAGTTTTCTACTTAAACATTTGGGAAACAATAATGCATGTAACATCCCAAATCCAATAACTCTGAGCATTAGCACACTCCCCCATTCAAAATTTTGAATATTAAAAATGGCAAATATCAGAGTACCAGGTATGTTACAGATGCATCCCTGTGTTTTACATGCGTTATCCAATGCCACTGATTTAAAGGCTTTTTTTTGGTAACTGCTGTTAAGACAGTGATCACAGTCTTTATTTTATTTATTATTTTTGTTTTGAGACAGAGTCTCACTCTATCACTCAGGCTGGAGTACACTGGCACGATCTTGACTCAACACAGCCTCAACCTTCTGAGCTCAAGTGATCCTCCCACCTCAGCCTCCTAGTAGCTGGGATTGCAAGCACACACCACCACATCTGACTATATTTTACTTTTAGTTTTTGTAGAGACTTAATCTCACTATGTTTCCCAAGCTCGTCTTGAACTCCCAAGTTCAAGTGACCCTGCTACCTCAGCCTCCCAAAGTGCTGCATGAGCCACCACACCCAGCCTAATACCACTGTTAATATCCTTATTTAATATATGAATGAAATGACTTCCAAACAGTTTGAAAAATCTTCCCACAATTATACAGGATATAAGTGATGATTTACTTATCAAATCCAGATAAACTATCTTCAAAGCATTCGCTTTTAACTTGAGCTTACCAGGTAATGGAATATTATACAGTAATTATTAAATATCAGCAACAAACCAGGGGATAGAATATTACTGCATGAGCACTTACTTATGTCAAATAAAAAGAGAAAATAATATCACCTTATGATTAACAGCTCTGCAATAAATGGCCTACTAAAGTAAGGTGAAAAGAGACAGTACAAAATATCAACAGCAGTTGTGTTAAAATATTATGGATTATTTCCTATAATTGCTCTGGTTTTCCACAATTAGCATATACCAATTTTTGTATTTCAAAACAAATATAAATGTCACAAATCATAAATTGTTGCTGAGTAAAAAAAAACCGTGAACCACACAAATATAACCCATCTCATGGAGAAAAGATAATATAGTGGAAAATGGCAATTGTTAAACTTCTAAGAATTAATGCCATTTAACTGTTAAAAGAGGAAGGGAGGTTGGGCATGGTGGCTCACGCCTATAATCCCAGTACTTTGGGAGGCCAAGGTGGGCAGATCACCTGAGGTCAGGAGTTTGAGATCAGCCTGACCAACATGGAGAAACCCAGTCTCTACTAAAAATACAAAATTAGCCAGGTATGGTGGTGCATGACTGTAATCCTGGCTACTCGAGAGGCTGAGGCAGGAGAATTGCTTGAACCCGGGAAGTGGAGGTTGCGGTGAGCCAAGATCTCCCCATTGTACTCCAGCCTGGGCAACAAGGGCGAAACTCCAACTCAAAAAAAAAATAAAATAAAATAAAAGGAAGTGAAATAATGAGATAAAACTAGGACAAAATGAAAAGAAAAAAAAATCAGAGTTATTCAACAGATCTCATTAGTTTGTTTTTGTAAAGAACCCATGAACTTCAGTGAAGAGGAAAATTCATAAAATTTGATGATATGCGAAAATAATTAAAGAAATGATGATCAGAAAGGGAATAGTAAGCCACCAATGATAATTGCAGTATAATAAATGAGGTTAACCTAATCATCGCTCTACTGAAATGTATTAGAATTTTTTTAATTTTTATTTTTATTTCAATAGTTTTTGGGGTACAAGTGGTTTTTGGTTACATAAATAAGTTCTTTAGTGGTGATTTCTGATACTGTAGTGTACCCACCACCCAAGTAGTGTATACTATGCCCAATAGGTAGTCTTTTATCCCTCATTCCCCTCCCACCCTTTCCCACTGAGTCCCCAAAGTCAGATGTTGAAATGTATTAGAATTTAACAAACCCCAGCCAGATGCAGTGGCTCATGCCTGTAATCCCAACACTTTGGGAAGCCAAGATGGGTAGATCACTTGAGGCCAAGAGTTCAAGACCAGCCTGGTGAAACATGGTGAAACCCTGTTTTTACTAAAAATACAAAAACTAGCCCAGGGTGGTGGCGAGTGCCTGTAGTCCCAGCTACTCTAGAGGCTGAGCCAGGAAGGTCACTTGAACCCAGGGGGTGGAGGTTGCATGATCTGAGACTGCACCACTGCATTCCAGCCTGGGCGACAGAGTGAGACTCTGCCAAAAGATAAAAAATAAATAAAATAAAAATTAATAAATAAATAAATAACAAATGCCATCATCTTAAAAGATTTGCAGATCTGAAAAGATATGAATTAAGGTGAAGTACTGGAGCACACCAGTTGGCATCAACCAATATCATACTCTCAGGCTTTGTTGTGCCATCCTTGCAGGGTAAGAAATACCAAAGCCAAGACTAGCCTCACCAAAGGTGAGAGTCTTATAGAATATCCTCCCTTACATTAAGTTGGAATTCCAGGAATGAGCAAATATAAATATGACTTATCTTTCTCTCTAAATCATAAGCAATGAGAATAACATTTGGTCCTGATGCTAGCATGAGAAGGGAGAAGAAAGGACAAAGTGTTCTTGACAAGTTTTGCCAGCGTCTGACTTTTTGCTGGTTTATATATAATCTAGGTGGGCCAGAGAATCTCAAATCATAAACTAATTTTAGGTAATCCTAGAATGGCGGTTTCCCCAGACATCTAGCAAAATTAAACACTCATCTCTTCGTAAAAAGGCATATTAATTCCAGGCCTCAAGAAACTGGCACAAATTTCAAAGGAAAGGAACAGCACACAAAGATAACTGCCACAAAATGAAATAAGACAATATGAGAGAGCCTACAAGAAAAATATAGAGAACAGAAAAAGACATACACTGAATTTAAAATATTGAAAGAATTGGATCAACCTTATAAAACAAAAGAAAGCATACCAATTATGTAAGTAAGCAATAAAATTGAACATATGAGCAGGGAGAGGAAAATATAAGGTGCCATAGCAAATAAAAATTCTAGAAATGAAGAAAGTCAAATTTAATAACTCAATGAACACGTTTGATGGTAAATTAAACAAAGCAGAAAAGGTAATTAGTGAACTGGAGTATATGTAAGCCAAGTATTCAGTTCAGAAAGACAAGATGTAGTAAACATAAGGAGAAGTTAAGAGATATATTAAATAGAGTAAAAGAAGTTGAATAATTTCTGAAAGGAAAAGAGCAGGTAAAGATAAGATCAGAAAAAAATATTGAAAAGATTAAAACTGACAATTTTCTAGACCTAAACGTCATTGATTATCAGTTTTAAGAAACACAGAACTTTCCAACAAGGACAACTCAAAATAAATCCACAATTTGATACATCATAATAAACCAGAATAAAAAACAGAAAAAAGAAAACTTTAAGAGGAACAAGAGAAAAATGAAACACTACTTTCAAAGAAACAAAAGTTTAACATCTAACCCCTCAACAGGAAAAATGAAAGCCTGAGAAAGTGGAATGACATTTTCAATGTAAAAAAATCACAGAAAGCAAAATGCAAGTGCCTACTTAGAATTTAATTATCAGCAAAAATATTCTTCAATAATAAAGGGGAAATAAGGACATTTCAGACATATACACAAAAAAGTATCTTCCATCCTCAGACCTGCATTAAAAGTAATTCTAAATGCTTGTCAGACAGAAAATGACTCCAGATAAAAAAAGTTGAAGAACAGAACGAAGATCAGAAAATGAAGGTGTATAACAATAAACATTGAGTGTATACAGCAAAAAATATATACTTTTTTTGAAATATAGTGCAGTGGCTCATGTCTGTAATCCCAGCACTTAGGGAGGCCTAGGAAGGTGGATCACCTGAGATCAGGAGTTCGAGACCAGCCTGTCCAACATGGTGAAATCCTGTCTCCACTAAAAATACAAAAATTAGCTGGGTGTCGTGGGATACGCCTGTAATCCCAGCTACTCAGGATGCTGAGGCAGGAGAATTGCTTGAACCCGGGAGGCGGCGATTGCAAGTGAGCCAAGATCATGCCATTGCATTCCAGCCTGGGCAGAACGAGACTCTGTCTAAAGAAAAAAAAAAATTGAAATAAAAATGTATAATTAAAACATCATATGCAAGACTATCTAATTTAGGAGGATTAGGAAGAGAGTAAAAGATTTAAATTCTACGAAGTTTTTGTGCTATTCAAAAGGAAAACAATGGCTTTGACTGACATTAGAATTTGATAAGTTAAGCACACATATTTAATAGTTATTCATAAAGTTTAGCCATAAAGTTTCAGAATTAGAGAACCTCATTACCACACTAGTAAAGAAAACTGGTTAAAGCCATTCTCAAACAGTCAAAAGCAGATGAGGGAGAGAGGATGGGGAGAGAGAAAGAGAAACTTAGAATAGACAAGATAATTAGAAAGCACAAAATATCCAAATAAATCAATACCTATATTAACTATAAACACACAAGCTCCACTGACTAAAGGTCAGGGAATGATGATAGAAAAAAGACATACCAAACAAACAAAAACAAAGCATTCTTTACCATCAGAACTTCATTAAAGGAAACTAGCTTTTCAAGCAGAAGGAAAGATTCCAGATAAGAGGTCTGAGACACAAGAAGAAATTTTTAAAAAGCTAGCAAACGTAAGCAAACATTAAATATATAAAAGAGTAATGACAAACTGGAAATTAATTGACTAAGCAAAGAAACAAAGGTAATAACTTAAAATAATAGACTGTAGAAATGGTGTTAAAGTGTCCAACCCACGACATTAGGTAGCAGGAGTTGTTCCCACATCTTCCATTTCTTGCATTTTCAGGTGAGGATTCATTACATAATTTTGCCTTTGTTTATGCCACTCCCTCCACCTGGTTATTTGTTCTTCCTTATCATCTTCAACTATTATATTAACTCGAAATTTTACCCAGGTGATGTATCCTTCCAAATTGTCCAAAATGACCTCTTCCTCACTCTGATGATCCTGTGTTAAATTCTGCCTTAATTTTGATTGCTCCTGTCTTACATTGTTTGCAGTGACTATTTTGAATTCATCTTAATATTGCTCAAAATTCTCAACATTTTAATTATAAGCAAATATATCCATATACAAGTGAGTTCATGTACATGCACAAATAAATTCTTGATTCAAATAAATTTCAGTAGCATGAATGTGTATCACCGATGCCTGCTAAGGGCTTCATTGTTGTTTCATCAGGTAAATTTACACAGCTAAAGTATTTATACTTAAATACATTACCCAAATCTTTTATTAGCTTATTATGTGCAAAAAAATAGCAGGCAATAATACAGTATTGATATCGTTTCTGTACAGGGGTTCTAAGAACAAACACATTTTATGGCTTCAAAAAATGCAAATCAGGAAATATAGAAAAGCTGAAACCGGCTGTACTCTAAGCTCTTTGGAGCTCAAAAGAATAAGTTTTATCTTAGTTCCAATGAGTACTTAGGCTAGCTTTATGTAATTCAATGTCCTTACTTATTTCTAATGGAAATTTAGAAAAATTTCGATTTTGTCTGCGTTATGTCTTAATCGTTTTAACTCTTGAACAGGGGCTGCAAAGAATAAAAAGAACGCTAAAATCTCAAAATCATAACCTGAAGTTCTACCTATAAGTCAAATACAATTATTCAAATACTGAATCCCAACTGATGAGGTCATATGGGGTAATACACCTGATTCTTTCAATCAAATCCTTAAAGGATTCTTAATGAAAATTAACCAGTGAAAGAGTAGCTTAAGGATCTCCTGCAGGATTTATTCAAGAATGATTTCCTAGAAGTCTGTAGTCTTTGAAATGGAGAAACGGATTAAAGAAGGGGGCCTATTAAGGTAGAAATAATTATGAAGGTGATTGGCAAAACAGAAGCTAAATTATAAACACCAAATCAGTAGAATACAAAGCAACTGAAGCTTAAGAACAGATCATGAAATAATATTTTCTTTTTACTTCCTCGGAAGTCTTGCCTGTGTGAACCACTCGTTGGTACAGTCACTGGAAAAGGTTTTCAGGGGTTTCAAATATTAATCGGGTTATTACTTAGCTCAAAAGTATATATAACACAGTACACTTAGCACTACAAGATAATGATTCAAGATGATTCTCCTACGAATAGTTTTCCTTCAAATTAAACCTTTAATACTTACAATAAGTATTTCATTTGTAAATTGCTACTTTTCTGTAAATGACCTGTTAAAATACGTCTTGAGGCCGGGCGCAGTGGCTCACGCCTGTAATCCCAGCACTTTGGGAGGCCGAGACGGGGAGATTACGAGGTCAGGAAGATTACGAGGTCAGAAGATCGAGACCATCCTGGCTAACACAGTGAAACCCCGTCTCTACTAAAAATACAAAACATTAGCCAGGCGCGGTGGCAGGCGCCTGTAGTCCCAGCTACTCCAGAGGCTGAGGCAGGAGAATTGCTTGAATCCGGGAGAAGGAGCTTGCAGTGAGCCGAGATCGGTGCCGCTGCACTCCAGCCTGGGCGACAGAGCGAGACTCCGTCTCAAAAAAAAAAAAAAAAAAAAAAAATCTTGAACCTCTTCCAGATTACTTAGCCTATGCTGAATCATCAGGAAAACCTAACCTGTTGAGACATAGAGAGATTTTGAATAAATCAGTGTAGAAAATGAAGGATTTACTTTATTCTTAACTTTGTATCCCTTATTCTACCTGCCATTTATGCCTGTAATAGAGAGAATTGTTTAAGAAAGAGGAAACTGACTGCTATCGCTATCACATCTCCCTAATCAATATACTAAATTTTTCAAGATGACTTACAGAAAAATAAAAATAATAAACATTAACATTGATAGGATTATCTTTTAATTACTCATTATCATAAGTATTATTTTAAAATCAGACTCTTACTGGATTCTAATTATTTATTCAATTATCATCTCTCTACAAATTACCTTTTGAAATTTTTTGCCATAAATTCTATCATGCCTTATTCACAGTAAGTGGTGAAAAATTTATGTCAAGTAAGACTACTTTTGAAATTTCTTCTTTAAATGCATGTAGTGACAACTAGGGGATTTGAGTTCATATAATGGCTCAAAGGCAAAGAAATTTGAAATTTCTTCAAGGATGCAAAACCTGAAATAATCTAACTTATAATTAAATATGAATAGATGCTTGTCTAGACTAAAACACCACAATAATCTTAACATATATTTGTAATACACAAACCATGAAATGCTTAAAGGAAACAAATGCATTTTGAAATTTTCAAAGTCAAACTTTATACCCTTATTTTCACAAATTCTAGGTTCTAAAACTTAATTTTCGTCCTATATTTCAGCCTATAAACTCCCACATGTGGTCCTGATGGTGATGTTCATGACATTGCTGATTATTCCACTGGTAACTGGGTAAGAGCAAAATGCTAAATATGACGTTAACTGTTCCTAGGAATTTAGTAGAAACAATGGTGCTCAAGCCAAATCTTAAGATTTATGTTCCTGTCTTTTGAGGAATGAACTACAAAATGCTCACATCAAGAATAAAAACAGTCATAATTATCACAGCTATCATTTGTTAAGCCTTAATTATATACCAAATAATGTTATAAATTCTTCACATTTTCCAATTTAATATTTTTCCTTCCTTCTTTCCTTTTCATCGTTCTTCTTTCCTTTTTCCTTCTTTTCTATCTTTCTTTCTTTTTTCTGGAACATGAATCTCAGACTATTAATCTAGAGGTCAATAAGAGCTCTCATGAAATTTACATTCTTTTATAAAGAGTGGGATATGACAGCAAATAGTAACCAGTACGCACATAATTAAGATGATTTCAGATAGTGAAAAGGACTTTTAAATCAATACAAGTTGGAAATGTGAAATTTGCTAGCAGTCATCTATTTGTGAAGGTGTATATAAGGGTGGGATGGTTCTTCATATAGGCTTGCCAAAGAATGTCTTTCTGAGAGCAAATTATCCAAAGTGCATCCTATATCTGGCAAAGAACACAGGCACCTGGAGAAAGATATTTTTAGTAAGAAGGAACAGCAAATGAGAAGCTTCAAGGTGAGAATAAGCCTGACATGTTGAGGGGGAACAAGACCAATGTGACAAGATCAATACATTGGAAGCAATAGTTAGGAATGTGTTGTAGAGTTTTGATGACCCTAGAACAACATTTACATATTACTTCCAAACTGATATGTAAATCTTTTAAATCAAAATTACTATGGTTACTTCTGCACTTATTAATATTTATTGTTAGAACATTCCTAATACTTTTTTTTTTTTTTTTTTTTTTTGAGACAGAGTCTCGCTTTGTCGCCCAGGTTGGAGTGCAGTGGCGCAATCTTGGCTCACTCCAACCTCCACCTTCCAGGTTCATGCCATTCTCCTGCCTCAGCCTCCCGAGTAGCTGGGACTACAGGCACCCGCCACCACGCCCGGGTAATTTTTTGTATTTTTAGTAGAGATGGAGTTTCACCGTGTTAGCCAGGATGGTCTGGATCTCCTGACCTTGTAATTCGCCCGCCTCGGCCTCCCAAAGTGCTGGGATTACAGGCATGAGCCACCGCGCACAGCCCTAATACTTTTTAATTTATAAAACTCATTCATAAATGTTATCTCATTGGTCTTCACAACAGACTTGTAAAAATCTCTGCTGTGTAAATAAGAAAATTGAGTTTGAAGGACTAACCAAAAGTTTAGATGCTACTAAAGTTTAAACCAAGCACAAGAACCCAGGGTTTTGAACTTCATATGTTCTTTCCTTTGCACAAATCTGCTCTTTTACTTTGAGTTCCAACTCAAAATACGAAGGATATGAAAACATTTGTTTGCGATTGATTTAAAGCTCAAGGGAATAAGATACAACAATCTATCAGTTTCACAAATATGAATATGCTTGTAACATTGATTCAAAACCAGATGATCAATATCTAGAAAATTCTTATCTCCACAGATTGCACAATCAGTATAAATTATGGGTAAAAACTACTTTTGGGACCAAATATTGTAGGAGTCTTTCTTTTGCACATATTGTAATTCAAAAAAGATGCCAGATTGCTTGGAACTTCAAGTATTGATGTTTTAATGAGTAGACTATTTTCTCTAGTGGAGCACATCCAATTAAATTTAGCATTCAGTCATTTGCTAAAGGGACAGTCTGCAGCTTCTAATTGATTCCACTTCTTCTTTGCTTTCCCCCTCATTCCCACATGCCAGTTTGATGACTTGTTTGTTTTTCTAGGAAGCACCGAATATCTTCTGGGGATACCTATTCATAGAAGAGAAGTCAAGGATCTCCCATATTTAATATTTATCTTTTTGTTTTCTCAAATCTGCCTAGACTTTCCTTTTTATTTACTGTTATTCAGGTTTTAAAAATTTGAATTCCAGCTTTAATTTCATTCTTCATTCACTCATTTGGTCATTACTTCATCAAATACTTATTGAGTGCCTATAAGACATTGCATTAGGAATTAATGAACACCAGTGAATGACGCAAAAGTCTCCATCTTCCTGGAACTTTTATATATAGAGGTAAATTCTATGAAGTAAAAACCAGGGAATTATTCAAAAGGGGCAGGAGGGGCATGATTATGGATATGGTGGTTATAAGGGCATCCATAAGGCAGTTACATTTGCACATGTCGGTAGCATTCCCACAAAGGGAAGCAAGATGGGTAAAGATGTTGAGAAATAATATTCCAAGTAGGTATTTCAGGAAATGTAAATTGCTGTGGCACAAATGAACTGAGTATGTCACAGCAATGACAAGAACACCAGTGTTTCTGGATACTAATAAGCAAATGAGAGCAAGGTTGAGATTATGATCAGGGAGGTAAAGAGATGGTGGAGATGGGCAGGCTACAGGCCAAGGTCTAGAAACTGGTTTTAGACTTAAAAATTATGTGGCCTGATAAAACCTTTATGCCACCTTTCTAAACTGAAGAAGTAAGAGCAGCGAGGGAACTCTGAAGTTTCAAATCCCGAAGTTGTAATCTGATAAGCCTGCATAGATGAGGCATAAATAAAGTTCAGTCAAATGGCTCCTTGATGAAAGATTCTTTTTCAAAATGTCTTTTGTCAGTTCCTTGGAAATCACAGACCACCTTAGAAAGATATGAAACAGAATCCACACCGAAATTTTCACACCTCTGTAATCCAGCCATTCACAATAAATTCCTTATCCAACAATGTCAGAGGTTAGAATAAAAACAAATCATACAATAACAGTAAATATACTTGTTATTCATTCTCTTTCTGCTTTTTATTCAATTTTGCTTGCTTTTTATCAAAATTTATATACATGGGTTTGGAGGGTCTTTTAAGTATACTTACCTCAGCCAAGTTAATTCTCTTCAAGCCTAAAAATGAAGAGAAAAATAATATGCGTTGGAAGGTGTGGGTGTGCTAAGTGAGGCAGACTCTCTCCAAAACTCCAGGTGGGACACAAAAAAGCAAATTTCATAGACCGTACCACTTCCGGAGTCTGACGTGTTTTGAAAGCGCCCCACAAAGCAGTTTAATACAATCCATCAGTGGTATAATTACAGCACAATCTACAGCACAATAAAATACACCTATAAACCTTAATCCATTTCCATACAACTATCCTTACTAATGAAATCAGGAATGATGAATAAGAACTATGTACAATGGCAGGCTCTGCTCAAAAAAGGCTTCAGTTCTCCACAAGTTCTCCACAGGTCTCTCAAATATTATGCCATTTATGCAATTACAATCAGCTACTATTCTTAGGGGTTAGAGGCCTCTGCAAAATAAATGGAGATACTGCTTCAGAAAAGACTGCTCAATCAATCTAGAAATGTTTCTGCTTGTTCGTGAGGATGACATACTCTAATCTGTATAGCAGACAGCAGAGTTTCATTAAAAATCATGATTTCACAGCTCATTACATGATTGTCACATGAATACATCTTGCCCCAATCTTGATGGGCTGAGCTTTGTATTTCTTCTGGGTAGTAACCACTACATCCTACTAGAAAAGGGAAGCAGAACCAGTCTCTGGTGGTAGTTTTGAGAAGAGTGATTGGAAATATTGTAAATAATTTAGATCTTCTAACCAAAATGGTCTCCCTTTAGGAAATAATAGCATCTAAAGGCAGGACCAAGAGTGGTGGGTGAGTGGCTGCATAGAATAAGAGAAAAACCAATACAAATCATGAGGGCCCAGGTCTTAATTGACATTGAATCTGTCATGAATATCACTTAAAATCAGCACACGTCTCCTTGAAAGGATGAGGATTCCCATCTCCACCCCCAATCAGGGTATAAACCCACATACACTAGCTTATAAGTAAAAATATTTCCCTTCATTTGGAGGCCAATAGTCAATAAAAATGCCCACGTATGTTTTCTAACATGGAGTGACTTCACATGGAAGGCATTTAGTTATGTATTTGGTAGTTGCCCAATTCCTGCTTAATTAGACAAAATTACACAGAGTGAGGACACCTGCAACAGGTCTGCTACAAGAAAATCCAGACAGTTTAGGAATGTCTGAGATTGCCTATAGCTGGGGAAACAGTATTAAAGAACAGTCTGACTATGAGGCAAGAGTTACAGAGAGAGAGAGTAAATGATGTTTTGTTAAGTAGGAATGAACAAAGGCAGGATGGAGTGTAATACAAAAAAAATGAAGGCAAGCAAGGCATTCAGACAGGAGACTGAATTTCCCTCTAGGTGCTACCTAGACTGACAGAGCCAGCTGCTGAAGGAGATAGTGTAGAATGTGTCCACAATTGGAACCTAATTTAAAACACAAAGCAAATTCCTGTTGCGAGGGTTGCACTCACAGCATTCACTAAGTGTCCAAAACGGGGCAAGAATATACATTTCCCACCCAAATGAAGCCAAAGCTGTTTCTCACACAGCCTGATGTGGTCTTGTCTTCCAGGGAAGATTTTTGGCCTCTGAGATTCTTGACAATGTAGCCTCTTCCTTGGATTGTGAGGAATCTTGTCAGCAAGGTCATCCCCCACACCGTAGAATATTTGGGGAGTTCCAATAAGCCACTCATTTCTCAAGATCATTTACTGCTACTTTCTGCAAAATTCTTATATCAAACTCACAAACCTATAGTAACTGCAATGGGAGAAGCATACCCTAGATGTGGTACCCAGTATCGGTCAGTGCTGAAAGCTATTTTGGAAGGTCTTATGCTTAAACTCTTAAAATTGGCATGGAAAATGTAAACTTGGCAAGATGGAAATGATGGTTTAAAACGTGGACATTTAGGATAAGATAGAAACAGAAGGGAAGACCCACACCCGTAAATGAAGGTCAAGGACTTAAGGTCTACCTCTGTGACATGTGGATTATTGTAGGCATTTTGATAATCTCTCTTTATCTTTAATAATTGCTTGGATACCTGAAAGACTATTTTGCTGTGTAATACCCATAATTTCAAGGACATTCTCTCCCATCTTGCTTATCTACATAGAAATCAACCTCCCCTTTAAAATTCAGGCATTAGTGCTTTCCTTCCCCCTTGACTTTCGTGGGATGGAATGTGAATCATGCTTTTAGCGTGGGTTCTTTTTTACAATGTGTACATCTCAGATACTCATATATGTTGGTGACTTTGCCAAACAAATTGCTTGTTAGCCTGACTTCTATCTTCCTTATTTTCGCCCGCTCAGCAATTAGCATTGTTCTTGGAAGGTAGAGAATTCTAAGGAAATTTGTTAAATGCACTTTGAATTGGACCACCTAATGCACACACTCATCACTTTTTAAATCCCATTTCTGATAGTCACAAGATTGCAAACACCAAATTGCTTTTTTGATCAATGAGGGAGGCTCTGCTTCCTTCAGCAAATTTGTAACTCAATAATCCTGACCATTCACAGTTGGAGAGCATTCTACCACTTGTGATTCTTTCTGATCTCTAACTCATGCCCACTGGGCGCATTCCTTGTCAACCTCACCTTTGTCTTCTCTTTATTCTCTTTCCCCTACAAAGGTCTCAGCAAGTAAGGGTGTTAAGACTGTCATGAAAAATAAAGTATTGTACTACATTCTCAAGGACTTTCTATTACTATGATATAATAGAGCTGTTCTGTCTCCATCACGAAAGGTTGTTTTCTTTTAAGGATGTTTTCACAAATTTTAATTCAATTATTAACTTTTCAGGTTAAAAATATACTAAGTAAGGCCAACAAATGTGTTACATAAATCGACCAATTTATGTACTAAGTAAGGCCAATAAAGGTGTTATGTACATAGGATAACATTGATAATAATACTGATACTAGTATAAATTTAAGCTTGTGAAATTATTCAGTTCAAGCGCAAAACAAAAACAAGAACAAAGGTGGCCCAGTTGGTAAGAAAGATAGACGAGGTAAGTTTTCCATTTCTCTAGGACCTGAGACTCAAGATTTGCCTAGGAATACATTTTGTTATTAAGTTATTGTATTACTTGGATTGCACATCTGTAGAGACACTATGTGGCTATATTTCTATACAGAATCTTTCATTTAAACTCTGAAGTCATACAAGTCCTAATGTCATTGAGGGATCACCTATGCTATAAGGATTCCAGACAGGCACTTCTATGACCATCCCTCAAATAAGGAGGTTGGCCTGATACAATCTAGTGTTTTCCAACCCTAGCATTGTACAGTTCTCCACTATGGAGAATAATAAAGATATTTAGTGTACTTAATTGAGATAATAAAGAGTATTGTAATCAGCATCACCAGAAAGTTTTAATTATTATAACAGTGCCACCAGGAGTGTCTCTTATCTGTATTGTTTTAATTCTTACATGGATGTCTGTGTTTTTTCTATAAATGGTATATTTTCCTTTATGGATGGATAAATATTACAAATAATGACCAATAACCTCAGAAGGCAACCATTAAAGGCACTTCCAAAAAGGATTCTGCACTTAGAATTCCATCACAGAAGCTATATTTATGGTTCCTGCATAATAAGGTAATGCAAAGCAGCCTACAACAATTTATGTCCTGGCGTCTCTGCCACCATACCCTTCCTAAGGAGCAGAGCTACCAGAAAGTAAGAATGTCATATTTCCACAAAAATATTCATTACCCATTGCAGCTTTATGCCCCAAATTCTCCTCTGTTTAAGTATGTAGTTATCAAATTGAGTAATTCACATGTTACTACAGATTATTTGGGTAAATACACTATTTATTCTAAGTATATAAATTCTAAGTAAAATATATATATTCTATAAATATATAGAATATATATAAATATTACAAATAATATATAGAATATATATAAATTCTAAGTATATAAAGTACATATATTCTAAGTATATAAAGGATTTCCTCAACACACAGCCAAAGTGGATTTAACATATTCTCACTATAAATTCATGATCACATATACTGTCACTCACACATTTAAAAGATATGAATTGAGCACTGACTATAGGCCTGGCAAGGTAATAAGCTTAGCAGATACATCAGAAATCATAATACTGTATCTTTGATCAAGGGACATACAAGATATAAGGCAAACTTAATTGATATTTTTCATTAAAGATACATTGTGTGTGTGTGTGTGTGTGCGCACTCACATGCATGCATGTACATGTGTTTCCTGAGGGTGCATCACTGTTGTGTAATGACAAAGTGAAAAGTTTTGCTGTCATATGACTTGATGTTTGATCAATAACACCACTTTTAGCTAAATGTCCTTTTCTTTTCTTTTTTTTTGGAGACAGGATCTCACTTTGTCACCCATGCTGCAGAGCTGTGGTGCAATCTTGGCTCACTGCAGCCTCCGCCTCCCAGGATTAAGCAATTCTCCCACAGGCGCCCACCACAAGCCCAGCTAATTTTAGTATTCTTTTGTAGAGACAGGGTTTCACCATGTTGCCCAGGCTAGTCCGGAACTACTGAGTTCAGGTGATCTACTGCTTTGGGCTCCCAAAGTGCTGGGACTACAGTCATGTGCCAGCATGCCTGACTTAAATGCCCTTTTCTTTTTTTTTTTTTTTTGAGATGGTCTTACTCTGTTCCCCAGGCTGGTGTGCAGCAGCTGATGACAACCCCGCCTCCCGGGTTCAAGTGATTCTCCTGCCTCAGCCTCCCCGGTAGCTGGGATTACAAGTGCATGCCACCACATCTGGCCAATTGTATTTTTAGTAGAGACGGGGTTTCACTATGTTGACCAGGCTGGTCTTGAACTCCTGACCTCAAGTGATCCTCCCACCTCAGCCTCCCAAAATGCTGGGATTACAGGCGTGAGTCACCACATCTGGCCTTTTTCTTAAATAATCAACATTTGGAGTCTATACTACAAACGGAATATAAAGATGGCTAAATGGGATGGTTTTACATGTAAAACATGTTTATATAATACTTGAGACATCACTATACCTAGGATGCAAACAAAACATTTTTTATTTAATAATATTCCCAACATGTATACATTTTCATTTTACCATCTTTTTCTCAATCTTTATAAAGTTCACCTTTCAGCTTTAATGTGTTATCTATTCACAGCTTACTGTTTGCCTCATGGGCAGAAATGACATTCTTGTTATTGATCAGCTAGGGTCACTAAAAACAGTTCCTCATGCCATATCGAAGTGTTGTTTATCCATCTAGGGAGCTTTATAGCAATTGGCTAAAAACTGAAAAAGATATATGAGTAATGACAGAGTGCCAGCTGCCTGTTTCTCACTACGAAAGAGGCAGAATGCAGGATATCCAGGAAACTAACTCGAACAACAAAAAGACTAAAACTTGTCATGCTCAGCAGTTTACAATCTTTTTAACAAGACTGCTAACGCCTTTACTCAAGAGAAGACAACTTTTGATGAGGGCAACCTAAGATCTATTTAAAATCAATAACATCTGTGACTTTACTCTTTGAATATGAAGTTTGTCAATGTAGAACAATTGCTGAAAGTTATATCAATTACACATGAATACAGAGAAGATGATACCCTGAATCTACCCCCCTCCCCAATCCCTGAAACAAGTCACTTGAGCATGAAAGTCAATTTACATTTTTTTTCTATTCTAGAAATAGAATTTTCATTTTGTGTCATATTCATAAAAAAACTCATATATAACTCAGCAGGGTACTCACATGTGCCTAGAAACAATATTAGGTATGGGAATTACCTTTTGTATCATAAAGACAAAATTACTCACTGAGAAAGAAGATTTTAAAGGATCTTCAGGAAGCAAAGGAGGAAAAAAAAAAAATGATAGAGAATTTCATCCGAGACTGGAACAGTTGTACTGCTCATCCGCAGGTTTCTCATCCCTCCTGTATCAATTTTACATCTCTACTTAGATTCTCTTCTCTCCCAGGAGCACGAGAAGCTGTTAGATTTTAATGAAGACATGTTGCGGAGGGAGCAGTGGGGTTACAGATATGAGTTCAAATCCTGCAAAGTGTTTCTCAGGAACAAAGGCATGGAAGATTTGGTTTAAAGGGATTACGAATGCAGGTGCAATTAAAGCAAAGCAAATTTATTTAATATAGTACCGTAAGCATGTACTGTTATTATAAAATCTTCAAAATTATATTCTACTGATTGTGTGATATTTTATCAAGTAAAAATGCCATAGGCTACTTAACTAGTTCCCAATTAAAGACATTTATGTGTTTTCTTTTCTATTTTTTACTGTAGGGAAACATGCTGCAATAAAACTTGTACTTAATTGCTTCCTCTTTTCCCATACCCTTTCTGTATTCGAATATTTTTCTTGGTTTATGTTCACATAAGTATATTTATTAGGTCAATATTTGTTAATATTTTAAGCTCTTATTTATATTGCCAAGTTGCTTACCAAATGAATTTTTTAAATGTAGCTCTGTAAATGAGTGGTTATTTCACTGTATTTTTGCAAGCAATGGCTATAAGATTATAATTTTATTGTAACGTGACTGGTATTCACAGGTGGTAAGATGGTGAAATGGACCCAAAGGTTAAAATTTTTCAATAGCCCACTCATTTCTACTGAAATGTTGGTGAAATGTGGTCATAGTGGAGAAAAATCTTGTATGAGCTTCCAGCAAATTTCTGGGGCTTATTTTTTTTTTCCATTATAATTTAAGATTGAGGTAGATAATAAACCCAAATGTCTAAAAGATCACTTGATCATTTGACTGTCTTTGCCTTTTTAACCTGTTTTCTAATCCAAGGAAGTATTATCAAAAGATTATTAGGAACTGAATACAATGTGGGAAGCATCTCTGAGTTTGTCAGGGCCGGTTTAAAATATGTGTCGACTTAATTCAGAAAGAAACCTGAAAATCACTTTTATATGAAGTTGTTATATGCCTACGCAGTGTTGTCTTTCACATGTTCCCTAAAGAGTTATCAGATACAGACATGTTATTAGTGACAGCATGTGTCAATTCATGATAATAAAATGCCTGCTTAAAAAATCACAAGCACTCCTATATACCAACAATAGACAAGCAGAGAGGCAAAACATGAATGAACTCTGATTTACAATTGCTACAAAGAGAATAAAATACTTAGAAATACAGCTAACAAGAGAAGTGAAGGACGCCCTCAAAGAAAACTGCAAACCTCTGCTCAAGGAAACCAGAGAGGAAACAAACAAATGGAAAAAAAAAAAAAATCATGCTCATGGATAGGAAGAATCAATATTGTGAAAATGGTCATACTGCCCAAAGTAATTTATAGATTCAATGCTATTTCCATTAAATTACCATTGACATTCTTCACAGATTTAGAAAAAAAAACTATTTTAAAATTCATATGAAACCACAAAAGAGCCCGTATAGCAAATATAATCCTAAGCAAAAAGAACAAAGCTAGAGGCATAACACTACCTGACTCCAAACTATACTACAAGGCTACAGTAACCAAAACAGCATGGTATTGGTACAAAAACAGACACACAGACCATTGGAACAGAATAGGGAATTTAGAAATAAGACCACACATCTACAATCATCTGATGTTTGAAAAACCTGACAAAAACAAGCAATAGGGAAAGGATTTCCTATTAATAAATGATGCTGGGAGAACTGGCTAGAAATATGCAGAAAATTGAAGCTGGACCACTTCCTTACATCTTATACAAAAGTTAATTCAAGATGGATTAAAGAGTTAAATATAAAACCCAAAACTATAAAAACCCTAGAAGAAAATCCAGATAGTAACATTCAGGACATAGGCATGGGCAAATATTTCATGATGAAAACATCAAAAGCAAATGCAACAAAAGCAAAAATTGACAACTGAGATCTAACTACAGAGCTTCTGCTCAGCGAAAGAAACTATCATTAAAGTGAACAGACCACCTACAGAATGGGAGAAAATTTTTTCAATCTATCCATCTTACACAGGTGGCATACCAGATATCAAATACCATTTCTGGTATTTCTGGTGGGGTCAGGGGAGGGAGGGCATCAGGATAAATAGCTAAGGCATGCTGGGCTTAATACCTAGGTGATGAATTGATAGGTGCCACAAACCACCATGGCACACGTTTACCTATGTAACAAACCTGCACATTCTGCAAATGTATCCTGCAACTTAAAATAAAATACAATAAAAATTAAATACAATACCTGTTTAAACATTAATATTACACATATACCCAAAGTCAGTATGGTTTAAACACAAGTTTTGATATTACATAAATCTCTATACAAAATATGATTCACTGCATACTGGCTTTCTAGTTTTGACTGAATCCTTTAATGTTCCCAAAAGTATGTGTGAACATGTCTAGCACATGGTACTTGCATAATAATAAATGAGCAAAGCATGAGGAGTGGGACAGATAATTCAACTGACATTTCTTATGGTTGTTTTTTATTTTTATTTTTTTTAGAAACAGAGTTCTGCCCTGTTGCTCAGGCTGGAGTGTAGCGGTGCGATTACAGTTCACTGCAGCCTCAACCTCCTGGGCTCAAGTGATTCTCCCTTCTTAGTCTCCCAAGTAGCTGAAACTACAGGCACATGCCACCACACCTGGCTGTTTTATGGTCATTTAGTGAAATCAAATCAAACAGGAACTCCTCTAATTGTGCAGGACAGTAGTAGTTAGGAGATTTAGATTTAACACAGTGGTAATGTCATATCCCCAAGCATAATTGTCACAAATGTAGGCAAAGGCCTGGAATTCGTATGTAATTGGAGGCTACTGAAAAATAAAGAATATAATTAGCAACTATTTCAAACGAGTTCTGTAGCTGCCATCCCACATATTTCTGGGGACTACTTTAGCAACTAACAATGGGATCTTTGAAACATTCTTTGGAATGACTGACAGATGAGTCTGACAAATATAATTATATTGAGAAAGTAAGGTCTTAATTCTCAAGAAAAATAAGTTGAAGAGTTGAATGCTAGGAGAAGAGAAACTGGTTCAGCTAAAAAAAGGCAATGGTGAAATGAATTAGTGCATCAAAGATGTATACCTCATAATTTCCAAAATCTGGAGACCAACTAAAATTTTATTGGGCCCAGAAATCTCTTTGGTATAGTATATGTGACTCTGCCATGTCTCTCATACAAACTTTCTTTTTGGTAAAAGAAAAGTAGGAATTATGAGTAGCAAACAGTCATTTCTTGTACAACAGAGATGAAAAAAAGGAAAAAATATATAAGTACAAGATGAAGTAGTCTTTTATCTGGTAGCCTTAAAGCACCTAACCTGAACAGTCCAATAACAATAAACTGAAAATATAACATCCAAGTGTACTCACCTGATGACTCTAGTCAAACATTAAAGGGTCCTCATTCATTCATTCATTCATTTATTCAACCCTTATTGAGGGGCTGCTATGGGCCAGGTAATATAATGTGTTAGCAATTCAGGTATGACACATAACCTTCAAAGACTCTCATAATCTCATTGTGCGGAAGACCAGTAAGTAAAAGAAGAATCCCAAGACAGTGAAATTAGTGCTAGGATCAATGATTTTAGAAAATATCAGTGTAGGCCAGGAGTGGTGGCTCATGCCTGTAATCCCAGCACCTTGGGAGGCTGAGGTGGGCAGATCACGAGGTCAGGAGACCCAGACCATTCTGGCTAACATGGTGAAACTCTGTCTGTACTAAAAAAATACAAAAAATTAGCCGGGCATGGTGGCTGGCACCTGTAGTCCCAGCTACTTGGGAGACTGAGGCAGGAGAATGGTATGAACCCAGGAGGTGGAGCTTGCAGTGAGCCGAGATAGAGCCATTGCACTCCAGCCTGGAGGACACAGCGAGACTCCGAAAGAAAGAAAAGAAAAGAAAAGAAAAGAAAAGAAAAGAAAAGAAAAGAAAAGAAAAGAAAAGAAAAGAAAAGAAAAGAAAAGAGAGGGGAGGGGAGGGGAGGGGAGGGGAGGGGAGGGGAGGAGAGGGGAGGGGAGGGGAAGGGAAGAAGGGCGAGCGCGAGTGAGAGAGAGAGGGAGGGAGGGAAGGAGGGAGGGAGGGAGGAAAGGAAGGAAGGAAAGAGAGAGAGAAAGAGAGAAAGAAAGAAAGAAAAAATCAGTGTAAGTAGTTGAGTACCCTTCACGGGACTTCCATTTTCTGTGAAAATAAGGACAATTTCAGCCAAAATTTACAGAGCCCCTATTATATGTAAGGAAAGTAAGAGTCTTTCCATTGAAGATGGTAACAGTCCCCACACTCAATAATGCTGTAGACATGAGGGGCAGGCAAATGTACTCTGTCAATTATTTTTAAATATTTTCTATTTTACTGTACAGATATGTGTGAAGCATGTAATCAAAGAATAGAATGCCTTCCATTTTTCTCAATCAGACATTGTATGGAGTCATGCCATGATTCTCATCTCTCTCTACAGAACTTAGCTTCCTTTATCAATGATGTTCAAATGCTGTGTCAATAACTGAACATGATATGCTATGAGAGACCCAATGTCCCCACATGCAAAGGAGATGTAGTAGAAGAGGGAGGCAATGATGTTAAGCTGAAAACAATCCCGGACAAGTTAACCAAGACTAGACCATTGTGTTTTTGTTTTTGTTTTTGTTTTTGTTTTTCTTCTGGATACTCTGGTTGCAAGAGAAGAAAAAAGGAGATCCTTCCTCTAAGACTAACATGGTTTTAGAAAACATTTTAAACATGCAATCAATTTTATGTATTCTAAAGACAAGTGCAAGTAGGGCTTTTGTTGTCTTTCCTTCTCTTATAGTAATTAAAGTCACAATATAAACTTCATCTGTCCATTTTTTCCTCTCCTTAAAACTTCATTAAAGCACACAGGCTCAGTAGAACACATCCCACTGGTGCTACCCCAGTAACCTTTCCTCGTCTGTCTGGTGCTCTGCCTCTCCCTGCTTTTGCATCACTCAGATGCCATCCTCACTGGCACTGTTTCTAAGAGTCAACCTCAAATCTCTAGCCTAGAAAGTGTTGCTCATGTCCTGAGGCTTTTGTAGGGATCTTTTCTCACTTTAAATAATACATTATGATATTGCTGTCCACAGGTACTCCTGGGCCTATGCAGATGGCACTATTCTTCTGCTCTACTTAGAAAGGAGAAAAAGAATCCTGCAACAGTCTTTGCTGCCTTGAGTGAGACTTCATTTCTCTGGGTGCTCTCTCTACTTTACTATGAGTAAACTGTCTTCCATTGTGCACTGCTATATGGTCCCCTTTGCTCATTTGTCTTTGCTGTGGTCAGTAGGATTAGAGAAGTCATAGGTCTCCAAAGCTGGTTAGACAAGGAAAATTTCATTTCATTTTATTTTTTTCAAGGGATAATATAGAATTTCGGTTAGAGTCACCTATTACCTGCAAAGGATGATGGCAGGTCACTTATAGGTGATTGTTCATGAGCTGGCATATGAGAGGGCATTTGAATAGTAAGATCAATGGAGTTAGATGAAGACTTGGTAAAATTGCGCTCAGATTAAACAGTGGCATAAAAAGCCAATATTATTTTTGGCTTAACTTTTAGTTGTACAACGTACAGAAGAGAGGTGAGAGGCCTAACTCTACTCTTAAACAATCAGTATCTCCCTTGGACTATCTATCAAATACTCTGAGAACTACAGAACAATTTTGGCCTATTGTTGTCATGTCCAACAGAGAGACATTAAGATCCAGAAGTGTCTTTACAACATTTTCATGAGGACAAATTGAAGAAATTAAAAATATTACATCGGGACTGAGTGCGGTGGCTCACATCTGTAATCCCAGCACTTTGGGAGGCAGAGATGGGTGGATCGCCTGAGGCCAAGAATTCAAGACCAGCCTGGCCAACATGGTGAGACCCTGTCTCTACTAAAAATGAAAAATCCAGGTGCAGTTGTGTGCAGCTATAGTCCCAGCTACCCAGGAGGCTGAGGCAGGAGACTCACTTGAAGCTGGGAGGTGGAGGTTGCAAAGAGCCAAGATCATTCCACTGCACTCTAGCCTGGGTGACAGAGTGAGACTCCATATAAAAAAACAAAAAACAAACAAATATCACCTGGAAAAGTCTCAAAGCAAGCACAATGGTTGAGTCTTCAAATATTGGAAGGTTTGAGCTTGGAAGAGGAATTGAAATTATTTGGTATCCCTGATGAAAAATTGTGGAACAACTTCTGTCTCTCAATTTTCTAGCAAGTAGAAATGTGTGCCTCAAGAGGGTCTGAGTTCCTCCTAGCGATTGCAGATGTGGAAGTGGGCAGATAGTGGATTTTCAAATTTTAAGTAACTATTGTGGTCATTATACGACCTTAGTATATTTGGCCCTGGAATTCTATCACTGTATAATTCTAAGCAATCTGATGTTATGATGAGCTACACTCAGATGACTAAATGAGATCTTTCTTCCAAGGCTCTTTTCTAGCTATCAGCACTACTACTACCAAAAACTCTGCCTAGCAGTCCTGCAGAAGTAGACCCTAAGACTAGGATTTGAGTGCAAGTAATTTGTTTGGCAAGTGCAGAAAGCATTGACAGGAAATGGAAAAGAGAGACAAGGATGGAACACAGTGGGCACCTGGAGCCTAATCTCAGAAGGAATGTCTGAGAAACCGTGTAAAACTCAGACTTCACATGTCTCCCATTAGTGACAGAACTGAGGTATTTGTACATCAACTGCTAGCTGTCACAGGTTAAGCAAGGATTGCTCCAGAATGGTGTTCATTCCCTGGTATCTTTGGCATGTAGGCGAGGCAGCTCTCCATGTTACTGAAACAACGCACCACCCCTGATAGGCATATTCTGGCCAGTGGGAGATAAACAGAAATCAATGAAAGAGTGAGATCTGAGAATATCAGCTAGGTAACATCAAGTCTTTCATCTCTCCTGTTCCATATCTTCCCTTTGAAAGTCTTAGATTCTAACTTCCAGAATGAACCCATTACTCAAGGAGGAGCTAATATTAACTCTCACTACAGTTTTCCTGAGTGTAGTCACTCCATTGTCTGGGTTTAGCAAGCCACACCTAGCATTTTGTGACCAAACAGGTACCAAGTATTCATGCATTGAGGAATGATGCTTAAGAAATGGATTCAAACAATCATAGTCCTCGGAGAGATACAAATAAAGATATCTTAAATTCTTGTAGTCAACAATTGAATTTGTCTGCGGAAAAGGTGTTTTGAAATGATTTCAATTAAATCAAGTCTAGTTGCACATAGAAACCAGCATATATCTAAATCCAAGAAAGACGTGCTAACTACAAGTAGTAAAATTTTTCTTTTAAGATCAAAATATTCTGCATAGAATTTTATGCAGAATTATGATTCAAAGAAGGTAGGTAATTTCCTGTTTTTTAAAAAACAAGTAATTTTGAATACCTAGTGCATACATTTATATGTAGCAATTGCCAAGATCACAGCTAGGAGAAAAATTCCAAGTGAAGAATAGCATGTACAATCTCACATTTGTGTGAGAAAATACAAACATGGACTTGTATACTCACAACCACTTTCATGTGAAGATGGTATTTCTAGAAAGAAATCAGAATTTTTTCTCTTACTTTTTATTTTGAAACTCAGAGGAAAGTTACAAAACAGTACTAGTAAGTTTATCTTGAATCCTCTGAGAGCAAATTGCCTCCAGCCTTGAAAAATTATTATTATTGTTGTTATTTTGAGACAGAGTCTCGCTCTGTTGCCCAGGGAGGAATGCAATGGTGCGACCTTGGCTCACTGCAACCTCTGCCTCCCGGGTTCAAGTAATTCTCTGCCTCAGCCTCCTGAGTAGCTAGGATTGCAGGCACCCGTCACCACGCCCAGCTAATTTCTGTATTTTTAGTAGAGATGGGATGTCTCCATCTTGGCCAGGCTGGTCTTGAACTCCTGACCTCGTGATTCACCTGCTTCAGCCTCCCAAAGTGCTGGGATTACAGGAGTGAGCCACTGCACCCAGCTCAAAATTATTTTCTAACAATAATGTCATTCTCCTCCATAAGATAATAAAGCCAAAAAACCAGACCATTAACTTCGCTTTTATTATCATTTAATTTTTAGACACTTCAGTTTTCACCACTTTCCTATTCAATTTTTGCCATTTCTACCAATAAGTACCTTTTATAACAATTGTGTTCAATCCAGAGTCTTTCATTGCATTTATTTGCCATCCCCTTATTAGTCTCCATTAATCCAAGACAGTCTTTTCTGGGCTTTCATAATCATGATTCTTTGGGAGATAATAGGCTACCTATGTTTAGACTTTCCCTCAATTTAAGTCTGTCTAATGCTGCCTCATTATTAGATTTAGGTGATGCATTTTTGGCCACCATATTACGGTAGTAATGCTACATTCTCGTTACATCCTCTCAGGTGGCACTGAATTTCAATGTAGTCCACGGCTGGTTGATGCTGATTTTGATCAGTTGGCTAAGGGGATTTTTTCAGGCTTCTCCACTATACAGTTGGTTTTCCCATTACAAAGAAAAAGTGCTTTTTGTGGGGAGGTATTATGAGATTATGTAAATATTACATTCCTCATTAAACTGTCAATTAATTTCTTTAAGTATTTTTGTCACTAAGACCTTTTAAATTATTTTTATTTCATGGTTTTAATCTACTACTTTTATTATTTAATATGATGCTAAAATGTATCCGGATTTGGCCAGTGAGAGTCCCTTTATGCTGGCATCCGTGTTACTTTTATATGCTGTCATCACTTTTATTTTCTGGCATACCTTTTGGGCTTTCTTTTCTATGCTTCAACCTTGGAATCAGCCATTTCTCCAAGGAGCCTTGATTCCATTTAGTCAAAAGCAATATTTAGAAACCACGCTCTGAACAATGAGATCACTTGGACTCGGGAAGGGGAACATCACACACCGGGGCCTATCACGGGGAGGGGGGAGGGAGGAGGGATTGCATTGGGAGTTATACCTGATGTAAATGACGAGTTGATGGGTGCTGATGAGTTGATGGGTGCAGCACACCAACATGGCACAAGTATACATATGTAACAAACCTGCACGTTATGCACATGGACCCTAGAACTTAAAGTATAATTTAAAAAAAAAAAAGAAAAGAAACCATGCTCTGGGCACTAGAGGTGTTTTCGGCTATTGGCTATCACAGGTGGCAGGCTTTTCTAGTGGAAGGGCTGAAAATATATTTCTTTACACAGTCACGTACTGTGATGACTAATATTGAGTGTCAATTTGATTGAAGGACGCAAACTATTGTTCCTGGGTGTGTCTGTGAGGGTGTTGCCAAAGAGGATTAACATTTGAGTCAGTGGACTGGGAGCGGCAGACCCACCCTCAATCTGGGTGGGAACAATCTAATCAGCTGCCAGCCCGGCTAGAATAAAAGCAGACAGAGGAACGTGCAAGGACTGGACTGCCTGAGTCTTCTGGCCTCCATATTTCTTCCATGCTGGATGCTTCCTGCCCTCAAACACGGGACTTCAAGTTCTTTAGCTTTTGGATTCTTGGACCTACAGCAGTGGTTTGCCAGTGGCTCTCAGGCCTTCGGCCACAGACTGAAGGCTGCACTGTCGGCTTCCCTGCTGTTGAGGTTTTGGGACTCGGACTGGCTTCCTGGCTTCTCAGCTTGAAGACGGCCTATTGTGGTACTTTACCTTGTGATCCTGTAAGTCAACACTCCTTAATTAACTCCCTTTTATATATACATCTATGCTATCCCTCTAGAGAACATTAGTCCTGTCCCTCTAGAGAACCCTGACTAATATACATACATACAAATCTCACATTTATATCTTATATAGTCTGTCCATATATTGAGAACTGTATGTTCATGTCACTACCTCATCTCATCTTCTAATTTAATTCCAGAGTTTAGTGACAGTTCTCCGTTTCCTCATGTGAAACACCACTACCCAACAGTGAGAAACCAGGCTCCCATTATAATTAACATATGACTTACAGATCCACCCTCTGCAGGTACACAGTCCCTCCTTTGGTCTTCCTATCACTTATGTGAATGGTGGATACCCTCCCTCATCACATCACAGGGCTCCTACCCTCCCTGTACTCTTCTTTCACGAGGTAGACACTCTACTACTCTTCCACTCGGACTTAAATAGTTAACATCCCCCCTACCCCTTGCACAGATTTCTTCTTCATTTTGCTCTGGATCTGACAAGTGTGCTGAACCTTTGAAGAACTTCTTACCTCATTAAAATTCCTATCTTGCTTGGTCCAACTGGTAATTTTAGAGAATAACTTAGGAAAGGAAGAGGAAGAGAAAGGGACAAGAAGAACAAAGGAACTCTTAATTACAGTTGTATCTGAAGAGGTAAATTGAGTATTCGAACATGAAAAGGTGCTTTTATTTTTTAAGACTTGCTTTTTCTTACAACTTGATATGTGTAACATGTATGATATCCTATATTCCTTTTCAAATTTGAAAGATACATTAACAGCTTAATGGATAAAAAAAGTAATCTAAACATTATAATTGATGAACAGTAATCATTTAATTCTGAATATATCTAGAATTATGTCTTTACATTCTTATAATGATAAAATTTTCAGGTCATTCTCAAAACAAAATGACAACAACAAACCTGCAATGGTGCCACCAAGAACTTAGTAATGAGTCTGGGTGCCATATGGCTTAACGACTGTAATCTCAGCGCTTTGGGAAGCTGAGGTGGGAGGATTGCTTGAGCCCAGGAGTTCAAGACCAGCCTGAGTAACATAGGAAGGCTGTCATTACAATCAATCAATCAATCAATCAATCAATCAAGCAATAAAATAGCTGGCTTGGTGCTGTATGCCTGCCTGTAGTTCCAGCTACGGGCTTGGTGGCACATGCCTATAGTTCCAGCTACTCAGGAGGCTGAGGTGGGAGGGTCTCTTGGCCTGGAAAGGTGAAGCTGCAGTGAGCCGTGATTGCACCACTGCACTCCAGCTTGGGCAAGAGCAAGATCCTGTCTCCAAAAAAACCCCCAAAAAACCCCAAAAGAAGTTAGTAGTGAAATATCATGTCTTCCAAATAGTCACACTTGAGAAGTGCAAAGCCTACTATAAATCTTAAAGCGTTGTGCAAATACAAGGTACTGTTTTTCGTTTTTTGTTTTTTTCCCAATTAGGGGCACTAAATTCATCTAGCTCACATGACCCTCATAATAGTGTAAAAAGTAGGTAGCATAGATGATTTAGTTCTCAGGTTTTCAAGTCAATTGAGCTCCAGAATCCAAACACATTTTCTTAGAAATGACACTTTACACAGCTCTTTAGCGTCTAAAATGGCCTAACTCTGCTGTGTTTTAAATCTCAGTAAGTGACCCAGACCCTTCTCATATCCCCCTTATGAAAACTTCTGAATAAATATGAAACTGACAACACCAAAAAGTAAATGCCTAAGAGATATCTTCCATGGAAGAAAAAAATTTATAAATATTCATGCTTTATAGAGCAATCAAGATGTTGATGTTAATATTAGAGCAATAACTTTAATTGTATTTCAGCAAACGGATGCCAATTAGGAAACAAATTATCTCATAGAAGCATGTCTTGCACACAGTTTTGCCCTGAAGGTAAGCCAAGGGCTAAGCCAGCTTCCTGAATTTTAATGCACAAGTGAACACCTCCAAAATTATTAAAATTAAAAATAAGCATTTAAAGGACTTTAAATTATGCCAAAAAAAAAAAAAAAAAAAAAGAAATGACAGCCACCCGCTTACTGGTAAAGGCAGAGCATTTTCTCCCATAGATGGAAAAAGAAAATCAGTTGTCATGGCAGGGCTGCTGCTCAGAAAAGTAAAGGAGGACTGTTTAGGCTGTTCCTTTACTGATGGATTTGCGATCCCCACACGTATCTGATAAAGTGCTCAGAATTGTAAATTGCCATGAAAACCTCCTTTGAACTTTCTAAACTCTTTAAAACTCCACAGTCTTGAAAATAACAGGCTTTTACCTCAGATTTCTCAGAGCCTACCTAGAAAAGTTCCAGTGTGAAGATCCAACGGGATAAGAGATAGGCATCAAAAGATGACTGTTCAAAGGGGTCCTAGATAGGGTAGGAAATTGCTGATTTTTTTAAGATTCCCGGTAGCCCTAATGCATCTAAGACTGGCATAATATCTCCCAGAAGGTAAGATTCCTATGATAGGGCAGGCTCTGTCCTCTGAACTCATGCTGCAGAATTGGTCTGTGTCAGGGAGCCTCTGAGCCTCCCAGGAACTAGTCTCAAGTTTGAGCTTTCTCTTTATTGCCACAGCAAGTTGTGCACATTCCTGACTAAATTACATAGTATTATTAACATTTGACCATTGCGACCTTCCTTGCTAGAATGGGGGCATCTTACAGGAATGCCTTATTTTCCTAAACATTTCTGTGTTCCTAGTGGAACTGGAATTTTTAGCCCTCAGCAGAATAGACTTTAGATGTTAGCTGGGAAAACCATGACTCCTTGATTTCTATGTAAGGTTACCTGGAACACATAGAAGGTAATGAAGCAGAGAAGTCTAAGGCTTTTCCTGCATTAAGGTAAGTACCCAGGAACTTATTTTCCCATAGACACATCTGTGTGTGAGTCCCTACTTATAAGCAAGTTCTGTAGGAAAAGCCCAAAGCGGCCGGGCGCGGTGGCTCACACCTGTCATCCTAGCACTTTGGGAGGCTGAGGCGGGTGGATCACGAGGTCAGGAGATCAACACCATCCTGGCTAACACGGTGAAACCCCATCTCTACTAAAAATACAAAAAATTAGCCGGACGTGGTGGCGGGCACCTGTAGTCCCAGCTACTCGGGAGGCTGAGGCAGGAGAATGGCGTGAACCCGGGAGGCGGAGCTTGCAGTGAGCCGAGATCGCCCTACTGCACTCCAGCCTGGACAACAGAGTGAGACTCCATCTCAAAAAAAAGAAAATAAAAAGAAAAAGTCCAAAGTCTAACCCTTTCTATAGTTTCAACACACAATTCACTTACATATTTTTCCATATATAGAGTAGATTTTACTGAGGTATCATTGTATTTTGCATACCCAAACCAAATTAAAATTTCATCTTAGACATTTCTATTTTGAAACAACCTTGCCAAAATCCCACCAAAAAGGGTTGCCCTTACATAGTCCCCTGGAAACCCCTCTTTTTCTTCTGTCTTCACGTTGCCTACTTACCCCTAACACCCACACGCTAGAACAGCAAACATATCTTTTTATCTCTTTTGCATTTTTAATCTTCAAATTTTTATGTACGTTTATGCTGCCTAGCAACCCTGAACATACTTATCAAGATATTTTACTTTACTAAACAATGTCTGTTACCCCTCAGTTGTTTTATATATATATATAAATATATATATAAAATATATATATAATAAAAATACATATATAAATATATAATATATATACATATATTTACCATATGTATGGCTATTATGTATAGAGAGAATCTCACCTTATCAACAAATAATTGAGATAAATCTTATTGATAAATAATCGAGAGACATATATAAAGGCTGGTTTATAACAAGGTGGTCATGAAAACTCAATGCATTAGAAGAATAAATAGCTGAAATATCATACTGAATATATGGTTCATGTAGCTGAATGGATTTTAGGATCTGTTCAGCTCAAATTAACCTAATTGTTCAAGCATGCCATATACTGTGAAAACACTAATCTGCATTGGAAATGAGAAGTCACAGACTTGATCTTAGTCTGGGATTAGTTCACCTCCAACTCAGAATTCCCACATGACACGAGACAGTGAAGGGAATCGCTGAAACTGTTAAGCAATGACTATGTTGGAAATAGTGGCGAAGGACTAGGCTTAGACTAAAAATCTGAGATGAAAACAAAGGCTATAAATTTATTCCATGTACATTACTCTTTCTTCTTTTTTTTCTGGCTCTCCAATCTGTTTATTTCAGGATATTTGTATGAGAAACCTTTGTTTTGTTACTTATCTAGAAATAGAGACTCTTATAGATTCTTGATTTGCTTTGAAAGCAACATTCTAGTGATTACTGAGCAACCACTGCAAAACACTGAGTTTTAATTTCTCCCTTAAGGGGTGGATTAACTAGTATTATCTTTGGCACATCTGTTGAAGATGTGAGCTAATTTGGAAGTTCAAGCCTCGGCTGTGACGGGCTTCTATCCTCATGATGTTTCCAGCCTGATGTCCAGAGTGGGATTTAAGTTGACTCCAAGTCAGTTTTTGAGGCACCTGCTTTAGAGGAGTGTCTGGATTTCAAATGCACCATTGCAACTAACTCCTCAAAGAGGCTTTTCAAATTACTGAAGAAGGGCAATTACATCTGTCATGGGAGCAAAATACGTGAAGGCTCCAGTTCTTCTGTCCCAGTCCACCATAATTGCACATGTACTTGTCAGGACATTTATTCCATGAGCTGCTCAAGCATAGTATAAGAATGGTTGTGATCAGATGTGAGCTCATGAACCTACTGACATTTTTCTTAAACTGTGGCCTATCTGCAACTTACCTGGATTTTATGTTCTTGAAAGTGTAGCTAAGATAGTCACCAGGTTTATGGATTGTGCCAACTAGAAAATACTTGGAAGTTTTAAAATTAGACCTACACTTCCAAGTCTGAGAAGCTGTCTTTCTGAAGATAGCCAACTGCCCTCTCACACAGCTCCCTTTGAGGCATAAAATTGAATGCACCAAGATGCTGGTGCTTATATTTAGTTAATTGTGGGTGCAAGCAGCCAACTGAGGATACAATTAGACACTGCAATTAGCTGCTGTGGCCCAAATGATTAGAGAGAGAAAAAACAGAAGACCCAGTCAAATTCTCTTTAAAAATGCAGGTCTGTGGATGAAATCTCTGATGACAGTCATTCAAATGAATACATCCATGAAGGCAATGAGAAGCTCGGAAAATAGCATAAGGCACAACTTATTTGTAGAACAGCAGAATAATAAAAGTATTACTTCACATGCATATGTGTATTCATTTTTATAGTTTGTACATCTGCCATCAAAGCCATTTTATTATAGGCTTATTTTATCTAAAAGATGTCCACTTAAATTACATAATGGCAATCACAGTGCACAAGTTTGAAGCAAAGATAGAAAAAGATGTATCTCCCATTAGCATACACCATAAAACAGAGGTCCAATTCTCCTTTTCTGCTACAGTTCTGTAGTCTTATAAGGCAAAATGGGGAAAGCATAAATATTCA